>NC_138227.1:15568375-15585875 GCF_964197995.2 Scardinius erythrophthalmus
CGGCCTAGGAAAATTTACATCTTTACATATATACTATAGTCTATATATAGTATATATATATTGCTGTCATATTTTTAACCTTTTTTTCTTTTCTTTTCCAGGTAGCGGGAGTGATGCTGCTTCTCTTTTAACCAGTGCGAAGCTCCAAGGAGATCATTATATTCTGAATGGCACCAAGGTACATGGAGAAATGATTGAGACATTGACCAAAATCTCCATGCAGCTTCCCAACAGTTTTCCATGTCTCCCGTCAGGCGTTCATCAGTGGAGGTGGAGACACAGATGTGTACGTGGTCATGTGCAGGACAGGTGGGAAGGGACCTAAGGGGATCTCCTGCCTGGTGGTTGAAAAAGAAACCCCTGGACTCAGCTTTGGCAAAAAAGAGAAGAAGGTAATGGACGTTTTCAGCCTAAACCAGGGGTGTCCAAACTCGGTCCTAGAGGGGCCACTGTGAGAAATAAAAAAAAATGTTTTATTTAGAACAAGTGACTTTCAAAAGAGTGTTAAAGGTTGTCCAGCAGGTGGCAGAATTGCGTTATTTATTTCTAAACTGCAGGTAGGATGGAACTCCCAGCCAACCAGAGCCGTGATATTTGAGGACTGCGCTGTCCCAGTGACCAATCGGCTTGGAGCAGAGGGGGAGGGCTTCAGCATTGCCATGAAAGGCCTAAACGGAGGCAGAATTAATATTGGTGAATTGTTTCATAACTTTGATTTGAAACCTTTTTGATATCCTATTTATTTTAAGCCTTTTTTTTGTGAGTGTTTAATGCATGTGCTCTTGTACCCACAGCTTCTTGCTCTCTCGGAGCAGCTCATGCATCTGTGCTTCTGGCTCGAGATCACATGTGTGTGCGTAAACAGTTTGGAGAAACACTATCGAACAGCCAGGTACCAGCTGATCTATCTAGCACTGATCTTTCGAATAGATCTCAGTCATGAATAGGAAGGTGTAATGGTTGCCCGTGTTCAGTTCCTGCAGTTTAAGCTGGCTGAGATGGCCACTAAGCTGGTCGCCTCTCGGCTGCTGGTGCGTCAGGCGGCGTTGGCTCTGCAGGACGGCCGACCGGACGCGGTCTCTCTCTGCTCAATGGCCAAGCTCTTCGTGACAGATGAATGTTTTTCAGTAAGTGTACACACACATTGCTCCGTCACCTGAGTGCTGTTGTAACACAAATACGTAAATAAGTCTTTTTGTGATCATCTCTTTCAGATATGTAACCAGGCCTTACAGATACATGGAGGTTATGGTTACCTAAAGGACTATGCAGTGCAGCAGTATGTCAGAGACATTAGAGTACATCAGATATTGGAGGGTAATGACTTTTTTATTTAAAAAAAGTAACTGAATATAATTTAACTACATGTACTTACCATAGAGTTAGTATTATTGTTTGGTTGCATGTAATACATGTATACTAAAGTAAAATAAAGTGTTATCATTTAGTAGTACTCATTTAATAGTAGTTGTAATGTATCTGTATTAAAGGTATAGCGGAGGATTTTCTTTTTCCGGGTGGGTAGTGTAAACTATTGGTCCACCTAAGTGTCAATCATTCTGGTGATATGTTTACGTAAGGCCGTCGTACGTGCTCGTCCCTTAGTTTTCGCTTTCTGCGCATGCGCACTTTCAGGTGTTTATGTGTGGTGAGCTAGAGCTCAGCCATTCATTGAAGCTCGCCGTTTCACCGGGTCCTTTGAAAATGTCTGAGAGTCGCAAGAAAAAAAGTTTGTACGAACTGTATGAGAAGAAGAGAAAGGCCTCAGAAGAGAGAAACAAGATCAGAGTGTTTTTGGGAGATTGTTTCACACGATGGCGTGCGCTGAAAACACAGGTTGGGCTTCCCACTGATGCCTCAGTCGCGAAGTTTCTACTTGACAGGTAAAGTTTGGCATGCTATTTGGAGAAAAAGTGCAAATCTTCTTTTGGAAAGTAATCTTGTATGAGCGATGCCGACAGCAACTTGTAAACAGAGCGTGCACGAGGAGAACCTCGCACACGTTTAATAGGCGTTCCCTATCGGGAGCAAGTAGAGTGTTGCGCATGTGCATTTTTTCAAAAAGTGGAGAGGGCGGTTCTTATCTAAAATTCGGAAAGATCCTCCGCTATACCTTTAATATTGCATACTAATACATATAAATCTTTCTTTAAATAATACAAATTTTAATTTATTAATATAATTTATTATTGTTCTGTATGGGGTTGGGAGGAATGCAGTATTATTTTCATGATCACTTTTCATTTAACATTGTTTTTTCTTTTGTATAGGTACAAATGAAGTGATGAGGATGATCATTGCGAGAAGTTTGCTCACTGAATCATGATGTTCATGAATGGCATGGATTCATGACTGTATATCCTACATGTGACTATAGAGATTACTGATCTTTCACACTCCAGCATCTGTTGATTTTGATTATGATCTGTCGACTGTATTTTGTGTGGAATTTTCAGAAAGTTTATGCCTTAAACACATGAATTAGTAAATCCAGATTACAGTGTTTATTATAATAACACACTGAGAAATTAAGTTTGTTTAGGGTAAAAATTCTGTCAGGTTACATTTACAAAAGTTACTGAAACACTAGTTGAAATCATAATTGTGACAATTTGTCAATTTATGTACAAATTGATATCAGATATTCAATAATATATTCAATATTCAACACTTTTTATCACAGACAGCTTTCTTTGTGAGATAATTTTCAAAGCACACAGAGCATCAAATAACAATTCAACTGTGGCTTTATAATGTTTGTCCTCACTACAGAGTATATTAATATGATCCTCATGTAATTTTTAAAATGACTGTTGTGTCTTCTATTAAACTGTCTTGTGCTTCCTGTGAAATAAAATTGTTTTGATGAAGCTTTCCACAAAGGCTGTTTGGGTTTCACCTGAAAATCTTTTAGAGGATGTCTTATCAACATGAGTTTAAAATGCTCTCATATTAGATAAGAATTAAAACACTGTTTATACCTATATTACAAAGGTAGCCCCGCCCCTTTTCAGCGCTGCGCTCGTTGTCTTTTGACTTCCGGTCTGTATTTTCACAGCGATTTTGCGCGTTTATTAATGAACGGCTCGTTTTAAAATCTTCCCGGTCGACTGACACTTGTTAAGACATCTGCTTTAAACATTACAGTCCTCATGATAACTTTCGTTAACTTTACATTAAGTAAATCCACTTAAAAAGCTAATTACTCCTTGACAGCGATGCCATTGAAATATACAGAGCGACCGCAAAAACGGAAGTTCTAAGACAATATTCTAAAGATGGCGGCGTCCTCATTTCTCTGGCGCATGAGGTCTTTATCTTCAACTCCTCGTTAAAGTAGTATTGAAGTACAGAATTATGCTTAGGTTAAAAAGTATTTTTATTGGCTCAAAAATTAAGCAAGCATAGAGATGAAGTGTCTGAGGAGATTAAACAAGTGGACTAAAGTGAGACACTTTCATGTCTGTTTGGTCTTCAGGGAAGTACGTTCCCTCCACTGCCGATGAGGTGCTGAATTGTTCACCTGGCTTTTGAAGAAAAACCGATGAATGAAAAATCATGCTTGAACATCACATCTAGTTTACTGAGGTTTAAATACACACCTAAGCTAATTTGCATGTTTTCTGGATGTGCTTAAAACTTTGATCACACCAATCAGCAGAAAAACCATTAAGATTCCCATCAAAACTCCACCAAATCCACCATGGTGTCAGAGCAGTGTGTGTGTGTCGTACAGGTCACACTAAGGGTTAGGTGTGCTGTTCTGAAGCACAAATGAGACATGAGTTTTAGTGATCGTTTTAAACAATTGATACAATAGAGAAAGGTGGCTGATAACATGGTGACCTTATGCGCAAGAGAAAGAAGCGCAAATCTTTAGAATTTTGTATTTGAACTTCAGTTTTTGCGGAAGCTCTGTATATTAATATTGAAGAGTAATTAGCTGGTGAATATAATATTATAATAAATATTAATAATATTTTATACATATTTATAATATTTTTATTTTGTCTTTATACAATATGAAAGTACCATATTTCGGGGTTAGTGGCATCAAAAAGTTTGAAAACCCACGGTATAGGCCATCTTACATAGCACAGTGAGGTTGATGAGACGAGTGAGGTGAGATGAGTCGTTTGGGTTGGTGACCTCATGTACAGCCCAGCATCAGATGAATCGATACTCCTGATGGAAGCGACGTCTGACACTGGAGGGTTCTGCACAAGAGCAATCTTTCCGTCCCAAGAGTTCACCAGTACACCCTACCGTTGTAGTACAGCAGTTGTGTCAAAAATGACATTGAGATCAACAGACTGGTGGTTTGACTCTGAATATTCCCATTCTCACCCTCTTGGCTAGGACAGCAGGAGTTCCTGGAGAAGCGTAACGCCACTCCATGGTGAAGCCCTCTGAGACGTGTGTATGTGCTGGTCAGCTCAGCCGACGAACCCAACCGTACAAACACTGAGGGCTTTACCACAACCGCATGCCGTGACCTCACTACATCTACACAAAGGAAACATCTGGAGGTTATGCTCTACCTTGAGAAACATTAATACTTACATTCACTACAAGTATGTACAACATACACTACAAGAGTTTGGGGTCAGTAAGGCTTTAAAAAAAAAAAGTATACTTTTATTCAGAAAATATGCATTTAATTGTCACAAGTAAACAGTAAATGCATTTATAATGTTACAAAAGATTTATATTTCAAATCAATTCTGTTATTTAATCTTCATGAAAGAATCATGAAGAAAAAAATGAAGTTTTCAAAAATATAAAAATAAACCACAAATGTTTTCAACATTGATAATAATAAGCAGCAAATCAGCATATTCGAATGATTTCTGAAGAATCATGTAACACTGAAAACTGGAGTAATAATGCTGAAAATTCAGCTTTGCCATCACAACAATAAATATGTAATAAAATGGAAAACAGTTATTTTTAATTTTACTGTATTTTTGATCAAGTAAATGCAGTCTTGGTGAGAATTATATTATAAACCTATTTCAATATGTTATGACTGAAAAGGTTGATGGAATTACTCACCAAAGTTCTGGAATACAAACCATGTTGTGTGGACAGTATGACCAAATGCCATTTTGCTTTTAATATTGTGTTGTCCCTGCACTGAGAGAAGGAGCAGCTCCTAACTGTTTGGCCTTGACTAACAGAAAGCTCAACAATGTCCAGACTGTGCTTGCAAAAAACGGAGGCATGCAGGTGTGGCTAAACGTTTCTTAGTGTTTTTCACTGAAGCCCCCTTTTTCCTAAAAATGGTTAGAAAAACCACCAATGAAAGTCACCTATTCCATAGTTTAGACAACCGATGTTGTTCTGAACCAATTGTATTTTATTTTATACTTACTCCTAAAGAAATGTTGCTTCCTATTGTGTTAACAAGAAAAATACAATTTTGTTATGGCCATTATAGAAATTGGGGGCTCGTCCGGGATCTCAACTTGAGCTCTCTTGCACACAAAGCCAAAATTAAGTTTGTTAATACAGTTTAACAGGGTCAATCAAATGCCACATGAAAGAACTATGCTTGTTTTAATCAACTGTAATGCAAAATTCTGAACAATGTTTTACAATGCAATTTTGTATTGGTTTAATAAGCTGACCATAAGTGATCAAAACATGTACCACAACTTGAACCTCACTGATGCATTGCCTTCGTCTTACCTCTCTGCTTCCTTCACGTGGACAGTTACAGCATCATAATGCGTTCAATTCTATATTATGCCAATTTTAAAATAACAAAATGAGTGAAAAAGGCCTAATAACAGAGTAGACAACCACATTATTCAAAGCACAGAGAATAACACTCCGCATTAACACAAATATCAAACTATCAAAAATGATAATACATTGCTTCCAATATTCAAGTCATTAAACCACAAGGCTAGTTTTTCATATATTATCATGTACACATGAATGAATAAATCTACCACTTCCATGTAACTTACATGATCAAATCATAACTTAAAGAGTCCTTCTTGCTCCAGTAAACAAGCACTGCAGTTTCTGGCATGTATTTGCTTTAAACTCTAAATCATAAGACATTTTTAAGACAGCATTTTCATGGGCATTCATTTTATTTTCCATTTTAAAGTCATCCCTTTTTTCTCACCGAAGCTATAAATTCCTCTGAACGGCCAGAAATGTTTAAATATGAAAATAAAAGCACTGCTCTTTAGTAATCTGTCAACTGCTTGACAGAAAAAAAAGAAGAAAACTCCTGAGAGAAACGGAGGCACAAGAGGCACAATAACAGCCGATGCTAAATTTGTGAACTGTTGAACTAAAACCATCAATTTAAAAGAATGACTAAATAACTGGATAAATCTGAATCCATAAACACAACTGTTATAAACAGTGGAACATCATCAGTGACATCTGCATCCCTTCATAACATCAGGTATTATAAATGTATAATAACACTGTAAAGTTGACAAAATAAATGAAAAATACTGTTCTTGGTCAGTGTGACGATTTGAAAAGATGACGAGAACACATCAAAACAAATTACGGTCAGTAAAAAACACATCGAATACTTTATAAAACAAAGGTGTTTTTGACAGATAACTATTTTTGACTGTACTTTATTCTGTATAAAAACTAAGCCAAATTCTGTTATATTTATAGCCACCTTGTTTGAAACTCTTCCTCATAAGTCTTTAGCACATTACACCAGTGAGCCTGCGTGGTTCTGGGTGGGCACCATGACTGGCACCGCCCCCATGCGGGACAGAGTAGCAGTGTTTATAGGCATGTTGAGCGGGCACGGGGCCTGCGGCTGCGGGCACGGGGCCTGCGGCTGCGGGCCCTCAGTCCTGTGTGTGGAGGAGCTGTCGGGACTGTGATGGCGATGGTGGCGGAGCGTGTGATTGGGTGTGCTGCTGACGTTGTATCCGGGCAGGCCGTGGAGTGGGTTGGGATCCCCTGGGCGGAGGCGGTAAGTGGCTGTGCTACCCGAGGTGGTGAGGATGGAGGCGGTGTCCAAGGCACCTGGGGGGTATGGGTAATGGTTGTTTTGGAGTGGGTGTTGAGGGTCCTGTGCTGGAGGGCTGGTGGCTATGGAGGACAATGTGCCGTTCTTTGATATGATATCTGATCCTGTGCCACTTTTAGCCCAGGAGACACGTTTCGGGGCCTGTGCGTCTTCCCTAAAGCAATGGAAAGCAGATACTGTAATACACACATCTAATCCGTAGCATTATGACAGTGGTGAACGAAGTACACAAATCAAGTACAGATCTCATATAAAATATCACTTCAAAATACTTTTCTTTTTGAAATTTACTTGAGAAAAAATACAAAAGTACTGATTAATGAATCATGTTTATTTATTCTAGCCAACATTAGTAAGACTAGTCATTATTTAGTAGTAATAAAATATTAGTGCAGACATTTAATATGTATTGAGCTGCAAATAAGCAAACATATTTATCATCAAACCTTATTATACACTATTAAACCTAAATGTACTAAAATATCAGTTTAAGTTACTGAAAATTCATGTGTACAAACAAGTTAAAAAATGTACAAATGTGACCCTGGACCACAAAACCAGTCGCATGTGTTAATTTTTTTTAAATGAGATTTATGCATCGTATGAAAGCTGAATAAATAAGCTTTCCATCGATGTATGGTTTGTTAGGATAGGACAATATTTGGCCGAATACAACTATTGAAAATCTGGAATCTGAGGATGCAAAAAATCGAAACACTGAGAAAATCGCCTTTAAAGTCGTCCATTTATGTTCACGATTGTGCAGCATTCACTCACTAAAATAAATGTTTTATATATTTACGGTAGGAAATTTACAAAACATCTTCATGGAACATGATTTTTATTTAATATCCTAATGATTTTTGGCATAAAAGAAAAATCGATAATTTTGACCCATACAATGTATTGTTGGCAATTTCCACAAATATACCCGTGCGAAATGTGACTGGTTTTGTGATCCAGGGTCAAATATAGTATCTTAAAATGAGGAAAAACTAAATTTGGGTAAATATGTGGTGACAAATAGTATAAAAATACAATGTAAAGATTGTCGTCAAGTAAAAAAAGTTTGATATTACACTTTGGAATGTAGTGAAGTAAAAGTTTCCCGAAGTAAAAACACTCTGATAAAGTACAGACACTTGAAAAATTTACTTATGTACATGAATTAAGTAGAAGTATTCCGTTTCAGTCCAGCACTGTATTATGAAGAAATATAAGACTGGCTCTTACTTGATATCATTGGCTATCTCATCCTCAGTGTCATGATTTCTCCTCAGGATAAAGATCAGGAATAAGACGAGAGCCATCAGACCCACCACAGACCCCACCGTGGCCCCCGCGATGACCCAAACATTGTTAGCTGCGGCCACACGAGGAACAATTCAGTTACAAATAAAGAGAGTGTGGAAATCGCCAATATTAAATGTGACTGATACTTACGGGTGGAGACCTCTAGATTGATGTGGCAGCTGTCAGTTCCAGCCGTGTTGCTGGCACGGCAAATATACTTGCCGGACATGCTTTTGGTGAGGTTGCTAAGTCGAAGGGTGCCCTGCCTCTCATCTGAAAACAGAATCCATCACTCATACTGCCATCACTGAACATCAAATAAGTGTTTCCAATAGAGTTCACCAATCTATGTTTCGGCTGTTGTGACCTTTATGTGCAAGGTATTGCAGACAGTGTATGACTGCTTATTCTACGTCTATGGGCGTTTGTTCAATTATGGGCACTTTTGGTCCTGAGGACTTTTAGAAATTAAATTCTCTTAAATACACTTTTCACACACTCACTAATTTGTTCACTAACATTGTTAAACATACACTTTCTGTTCAAAATGTTGGGGTTAGTAAGATTTTTTTCTCTTTAAAGAAGTATTTTAAACTCACACCAAGGCTGCATTCATTTGATCAAAATATGGTAAAACAGTAATATTGAGAAATATTATTAGAATTTAAAATAATATTAAAACGCAACTTATTCCTGTGACAGTAAAGCTGAATTTTCAGCATCATTACTCCAGTCTTCAGTGTCACATGATCCTTCAGAAATCATTCTAATATGCGGATTTGCTGTTCATGAAACATTTCTTATAATCAATGGTGGAAAAAAGTTAGCTTGTTGTTGAAAAAACTAATGCTGAAATGTTGATAAAATCTCCTTGCTGAAGAATAATGGAGAAAAAAAATCGTACTGACCCCACACTTTTGAACATCTTAAATATTTTAAACAGGTACACCAACTTGATTTGGTGGAAAGGATATCACAATTTAGATATTTTCCATAATTTGTGGAAAATAGAAAATTCATATATATTTTAAGATCGAAAAGGTAAAAGAATACAATTTAATTTGAACCTAATATGCATTTGATAAAGTAACAAAAGTAAATTATGAAGGCATGTTAAAAAGATTAATGTGACCATATAAGAAACAGCTGAAATCTGTTAAAGGGATATTTCACCGCTGGAAAGATGAATGTGTATTTAAATTGGGTCATTAATGTACAGTAGTAGAAATGTGAAATTATTTAGAAGTTGGTGCCTTCTAGACTGAGAAAAGCCAGAAAATGTGTTTTTGGCTCATGTGGATGAAAGACAACAACTCCCAGAATGCACTTGCTTCGCTGCTCTTCGAGGCCACTCCCAAGCCACGCCTACCGGTTACAGAGGGCAGTATTGGAAGAAATGATACAACTAGGCTACTAGTTGACACGAAACTGAAAAGACAGCGGTTTATCATGAGATCCCCCTGTGGGCGGGTTGAAAGCATGCGGAACTAACTCCTACTACTGGCTGTAGTCTCTCGCCTCTGGACAAAAAAGCCAAAAAAAAATGACGATTTTTGTGTCATCTGAGTTTTTTTTTCCAGACACACAATACAGAAATCTCTCATCTCAGGGGGACATGAGGGAGGGAAGCACGGTCATTCGAAAATACTACCTGGTTTCTACTGATACAAAGCTTAAAGGGGTGGTTCGGGATTTTTGACATCGGACCTCATTTTTAAGTCAGCCTGGTTGTTATTCATCAGTGGAGACATTTAAAAAAAAAAATTATCCAGTCCTTATATTTGGATAGTTAGCCGATGCTAGGCTAGCGCGAGTCAAGGGTAGATGTTAGCCAGCCATTAAAAACCGTTTTACCCACTCCACAGTGCACCAAACGCAAATCAATTATAACACTAGACTATCGATGCAAATGTCCGTTGAGAGAATAATGTTAGAAATCAAACTTTCCTTTCATCTCAATGATCCCAAAGGAACTAGTTTCTCAGCAGCTGCGGAATTTTACTTTGCTCCAGTTAGTAATGCGGCAAAAAGTAAACACAGAAAAGAAGCGCGCTACAGTGTGTGCAGTACATGTGTGTACCGGCTCACTCGGTTGCCTAGGTAATCAATATCACTCCGCTGCTGCTGTAGACAAGGCTTATGATTACAGGGAACAAATTATAACTAATGCAATGTGATGAAAGGTAAGTTTGATTTCTAACATTATTCTCTCAACGGACATTTGCATCGATAGTCTAGTGTTATAATTGATTTGCGTTTGGTGCACTGTGGAGTGGGTAAAACGGTTTTTAATGGCTGGCTAACATCTACCCTTGACTCGCGCTAGCCTAGCATCGGCTAACTATCCAAATATAAGGACTGGATAATTTAAAAAAAAAAATGTCTCCACTGATGAATAACAACCAGGCTGACTTAAAAATGAGGTCCGATGTCAAAAATCCCAAACCACCCCTTTAATGCTAATCGGTGAAGTATCCCTTTAATATACCAAAAAAAATACACCAAAAAATATACCAAAAAAAATACTTCGGACATAAGAGTACCCAAACTTGAAGAAACACCTCTGACAAAGACAGGAAATACGAGTAGAATCCTTTGAAAAGCCCTATTTTAGAAACCACTCTGTCGTGACTCTAAAGGAAGCTGAAGGACACAAATACAGGACATACACATATGTGTTAAAGATCTGGCTACAATTATGTACAAAATACTATTCCTATTTTCACTGCATGACAGTGGGGAGAAGGATGGAAAGTTAAAAGCACAAACACAGAGAACAAACATTACATTTTGGCCATTATTCTAGATAGTGTTGGCAGAGAGTGCAGTGGGACCATCTGCTGCTGTAGCTTCTGTCCACACTGACTGGCCTGCAGTGAAGAGCAGCCAAACTCAAATTCCTCAGTGACCCAGAGCCCAGGACAGACGCCCAGGGACCGGAGTCTGGGCTTTACAGATTTTACAGGCACTTTTATACTAATGAAGTGTCACTTAAAATGATTGGCTTCATAAAATGTACTCTTCAATGGTGTGTTCATAAAAACCATGCGATGATGGCTGATTCAGGATAGTGATGTTTCTACATTGAACAAACAAGACACAGGACTGATTTTAGCTCTCTAACAAAATACACAAAAAGTACAGAACCACATGATTCATAATTTCAAAAATGGGAGGGAACAAAAAAGATGAAAGGGGTAGGATGATGTTTGATAATATGCTTTTAGACTGATATGTTTGGGATATTGAATGACTCTAATCTCAATGACACACATTGATACAAATGGCTGATAGCTAAGCTTTTTTTTGTTGGTTTTGTCCTTTTTGCAGTCTTTGTTGACAGATTTTGCGCAGATGGTAAACTTCATTCTGTGAAGGTTATCAAAATAGTGTATGAGCATTGCATGTTTTTCACAGAATGATGATCCGCCACTGTTATGAGACAGGAAATGAAATGAAGAATAATGGCAAACGGGATCGGGAAATAACCCTAGCCAGATTCGAACAATATTTTAACAATGATTATATCACATATCACATCATATATTATATCATTATAACATTATCTTTAAAGGTGGACTAACAGACTCATGCATATGTGAAATTAGTTTTCGGTTATCAACAGCATTTTGTTCACAGTCAGCCATGATTCATTTATACTGCAAATGAAAATTTTAAACATTTCTCTGAAGTACTATCACTTTCTTTATGTGTAAAACTTATTTTTTTATATATATATTCTACCTGTAAAAAAACAATTACACTACCGTTCAAAAGTGTGGGTTTAAACTTATGCTCACCAAGGCTGCATCAAAAATACAGTAAAAGCAGTAACATTATGAAATATTATTACAATTTAAAATAATTTTCTATTTGAATATATTTTAAATTGCAATATAATAAAATAATAAAATAAAATGCAAAGTTACATTTTCAGCATCATTAGCAGCATCCAGTCTTCACATGATCCTTCAGAAATCATTCTAATACACTGATTAGCCGCTCGAGAAACATTTCTTATTATTTTCAATGTTTAAAACAGTTGTGCTGCTTATTTTTGTGAAACCATGATACTTTTTTTTATTTACAGAAAGTTCAAAATAACTGCATTTATATGAAAAAGATTTAAATGTCTTGACTGTTACTTTTGATCTTGCTGAATAAAAGTACAGTATTACTCTAATTAAAAAAATGAAATAAAAAAACTGACCCCCAAACATTTGAATGGTAGTGCAAGCAGTAGCAGTTTTTTTATTCTAGTAAAGAACTGAGCAACACTGCAAGAGTGAACCGCACATTTAATGTGGCTCTAAAGAGTGTTTCTAAAGGAGTTCTCTCTATCCTAGGGTCTGTTCCCTTACCCAGGTATCCCAGTACAAGCACAGGCTGGGGGCAGGACCTCCACTCTGTGAATGCGCAGATGAGAGTAACAGAGAGAGGGGGGGGCGAGAGGAAGACAGATGACCAGGAGAACACAATACGTTTTTCTTTCCTGAGAGGAGTGTTACTGAGCACCTCGCCTCCCTCAGGACTCTCATGTCAGGAGAAAAAAACGGAAGACCCACGTGCCTGGGATCAAGGAGGAAATTTGCAGCACGGTTGATAAGTATAAGCCTGCTTTCATGAACAGCTGGCACCGCAGTGTATTTCCACCAAAGATTTGTGCTGATCACAACTGACATGTCAACAGAAATCATCATGATATATTTTGGAAAAACACATTGGGAACTAAATGCATGTTTCTTTCTAGTTCTGCAACTGTTATATGTCATGCATGCTTTGTACTTGAGAGAATGCGCCAGTGCTGTAGAAATATTGTAAGACATTCCTGGCACTCTGTCAAGGTCAAACTTGTTGTGCTCAGAAGCTGATGGGAATGTGTCTAACTGGCTGCTCTGAGCATAACAGAGCTATTTCACCTCTCCTCAGGCCAATGAAACATGCTAAAGCAGTGATAAATGATGCCTGTGCTCTTTCTCTCTACACAGCATCTAACCAATCTCATCAAGATAATAAACTGAGTACAGAGAAAAACAGCCCTTCAAGATGATACTACAATATCCTAAAGGATTATTAGAACACCATACTAATACTGTGTTTGACCCCCTTTCGCCTTCAGAACTGCCTTAATTCTACGTGGCATTGATACAACAAGGTGCTGAAAGCATTCTTTAGAAATGTTGGCCCATATTGATAGGATAGCATCTTGCAGTTGATGGAGATTTGTGGGATGCACATCCAGGGCACGAAGCTCCCGTTCCACCACATCCCAAAGATGCTCTATTGGGTTGAGATCTGGTGACTGTGGGGGCCATTTTAGTACAGTGAACTCATTGTCATGTTCAAGAAACCAATTTGAAATGATTCGAGCTTTGTGACATGGTGCATTATCCTGCTGGAAGTAGCCATCAGAGGATGGGTACATGGTGGTCATAAAGGGATGGACATGGTCAGAAACAATGCTCAGGTAGGCCGTGGCATTTAAACGATGCCCAGTTGGCACTAAGGGGCCTAAAGTGTGCCAAGAAAACATCCCCCACACCATTACACCACCACCACCAGCCTGCACAGTGGTAACAAGGCATGATGGATCCATGTTCTCATTCTGTTTACGCCAAATTCTGACTCTACCATCTGAATGTCTCAACAGAAATCGAGACTCATCAGACCAGGCAACATTTTTCCAGTCTTCAACTGTCCAATTTTGGCGAGCACGTGCAAATTGTAGCCTCTTTTTCCTATTTGTAGTGGAGATGAGTGGTACCCGGTGGGGTCTTCTGCTGTTGTAGCCCATCTGCCTCAAGGTTGTGTGTGTTGTGGCTTCACAAATGCTTTGCTGCATACCTCGGTTGTAACGAGTGGTTATTTCAGTCAAAGTTGCTCTTCTATCAGCTTGAATCAGTCGGCCCATTCTCCTCTGACCTCTAGCATCAACAAGGCATTTTCGCCCACAGGACTGCCGCATACTGGATGTTTTTCCCTTTTCACACCATTCTTTGTAAACCCTAGAAATGGTTGTGCGTGAAAATCCCAGTAACTGAGCAGATTGTGAAATACTCAGACCGGCCCGTCTGGCACCAACAACCATGCCATGCTCAAAATTGCTTAAATCACCTTTCTTTCCCATTCTGAAACTCAGTTTGGAGTTCAGGAGATTGTCTTGACCAGGACCACACCCCTAAATGCATTGAAGCAACTGCCATGTGATTGGTTGATTAGATAATCGCATTAATGAGAAATAGAACAGGTGTTCCTAATAATCCTTTAGGTGAGTGTACTGTACTACTGTTCACACATTTGGGGTCAGTACGATTTTTAAAAAAGTCTTATGCTCACCAAAGCTGCATTTATTTGATCAAAAATACAGTAAAATTGTGAAATATCATTACAATTTTATATGTTTAAAATGTTATTTATTCCTGTGATGGCAAAGCTGAATTTTCATCAGTCTTCAGTGTCACATGATGCCTCAGAAATCATTCCAATATGCTGATTTGGTACTTATGTAACATTTCATACTATTATACATTTTGAGAACAGTTGTGCTGGTTAATATTTATTTATTTATTTATTTATTGTTTTTTTAGGATTATTTGATGAGTAGTAAGTTTTACCATTGTAACTTTATTGTATGTCTTTACAGTAACTTTTGATCAATTTAATGCATCCTTACTGAAAAAAGGCATTAATTTCTTTTGTTCATTTTGAAACACTAAAACACAATAGAATTAGCATTTGTGTGTCATGACTCATTTGGAGTTTTTAATATAGCGTTTTTTGATTTGCAATATGGAGTAAAATAAGCAATGTGGTTAGCATTACTTGAAGAGACTTTCAAGTTTTGTTCTGCAACAACAATTACACAGTCAAATAACATGAATTTTGAAACTGTTGTTTGACTCAAATGTCTGCTGCTAACAAGTGCTGTAGCTACATAAAGTCTAAAACGGTTGACTGATTTGCACAGCATGTAAACTCAGACAATTCCAGGGGAACACATGGTGAATTAGCCCTCGGGGTTGGTCTACAAACTGATGTCATAAATGAACAGCATTATTATTATATTCAAATTCCTTTTATATTATTGTTGTGCTACATGTGAAAACAGCTATAAACAATTTAAAAAAAAAGTGTGTGTGAGTGTCTGTGTGTGTACACTAAGTAGAACCTGGTTATTGATAAATCATTTGAATGCAGCATAACAAATAATTTGTAGCCCAAATGGGTTTCTATTACATCTTCTTTAGCTTTTCAACACGATATAATTGCTTATTAAATTCTAAATTGTTGATGACCGGGTGATCTTGAGGTAACAAGATGTTCAATAGTGTTCAATTGTATTTTAGCCACACAATTATGCTATTTGAGCACTTTTTTAGTTTGCTAAAGTTTAATGACTTTAGTATAGTAAGTTTTATTGTCAGTGTATCTCTAAACTAACATTCATTCATAATACTTTTATTCAGCAAGGACACATATATTAAAATATTTTAAAATGTAATAATATTTCACAAAATGACTATATTTGATTGAATAAATGCAGCCTTGAGCATAAGAAACATTACACGATCTTACCAGCCCCAAACTTTTGAATGGTAGTGTACCATCTAATTAACCAATTTCAACCATTCAAACATATATCAATCCATACAGCAAATTTTACACCTTTCAGTGAAACTATCCTTAGTAGATGAAAAATAAAATCCCAAAATCCTTTAAATGAATCCACAGAAGCTCCTGATTTTGCTACAAAAAGAGAAGCAAACAATGGCATTCATACAGATGCAGGAGACTCACTTTGCATGGGAGAGAAGAAGACCTCAGAGAGAGGAGCTGCTTTGGTCCATTTGTACTGAGGGACAGGTTTGCCGTAGCTGGATTTACAGCTCAGTGTTACGTTGCCACTCAGCACAGGTTTTCCCGTCATAGAGCATACGGGCGTGGATGGAGGAACTAGAACAAACAGAGAAAGAAATCATGAGATAGACAGTTCAATATGCTAATATAAACATTACATTTATCAATGTACCTTTAACATGGAGGTTTAGTTCCCCTAATAGGCCTACAGCTCCTGGGATGACGACATTGCAGGCGTAGCGCCCGGAGTCGGACTCCTGTGTGTTGTTGATGTAGATGGACAGATTGGCGGAAGGCATAGACATGGAAAAACCCACCCGCTTCCGAAAGTCAGGACTACCGATGCCAATCTGTCCAGATGAGTAGGAGATAACCTGCAGTGCAAAAGCACACAGAGACACTTTAACACACAACTAGGCTTGTGGAATATCACACGTTTGCATATTGGTTGTCTGAACCAATCAGATATTTCTTAGGATGCGTTCATATACAGTAAGGTGAGCATAAGACAAGATGGAATGGGGTCTCAAGATACACATTTTAAAAAAGTTCATTTTGAAGCAGTTTTCAGTGTCACAAAAATCATTTTAATATGCTGATTTGCTGCTCAAGAAACATTTCTTGTTATTATCAATGCTGGAAACAGTTGTGCTGCTTACATTTTTGTTTACAACTGGTATTAAGATGCGTCTTGGTCGATCGAATCACAACTAGACGAGAGAGACACATTCCTGTTTACACCTGCTGTTTTAATCTATCTATTTTTCCCACTTTCAAACACTTCTGTCCTCATTTCTCCGAGGGGAGGGTCTATGGGCAGGTCAAATCTATGGGCATTCGACCACAAGCAATCCAGGCGAATGTGTTTTCGACTACCTCTGAAAGTGGTCAAAAATGGACAAGCTCAAAACGGTTTAGACCCTGTTTACCCCGTATTTGTGATCCGACCGACCAAAAAGCATCTTAATACCTGGTGTAAACAGGGCCAAAAGCACAGCATTTATTTGCAATAGATTTTTTTTTTTTAACAATGTAAAAGTCTTTAGTGTCACTTTAGCTGAATAACACTAATTTCTTGAAGAAGAAAAAAATAGCACATACTAAATGCAAAAAATGCTATAAAAAAAAGGCACCATTAAGAATATGAATCTAAAAAAACTACCGGTAATTAAAATCCACAGTATAGGTAAACTAATAGGCTAGTAGGCTGTTGGACCTCTATCATTGCGTAACAGTATTCATATGGTCAAGAACATTAAAATGAAAGTCTTCTGGCACTGCTTAGCAAGTGGCCGATGATAATGATGGAGGTAAACTGTCATGCTAAAG
>NC_138227.1:15588375-15948672 GCF_964197995.2 Scardinius erythrophthalmus
GTGATAGAAGTGAAACAGCCACTGATGGGACTTATCCTGGAGATCAGAGGGCAGGTTCGGCAACAGTTCTTGACTTTTAGGAGACATCATTAAATTGTACATTTAAAAAAACACAAATCATAATCCTACACAGGCAAAATTCCTAATCCATCCATCCAAAAAAAAAACACACACACAAAGGGAACCTTTACAGCCCCTCAGATCCCAAAACTCATGTAGTGAAAAAATTAATAAGTTCATATAAGGTAACTCTTTTTAGCAAATTCTGTAGAAAAAAAATGCATATTCTACAAGAGCAAAATATAAATGCATCCATATTTTCCGAGCATAGCTGTGGTATGAGTCTTCATTTGAAAAGAACTAATTAAAGTAATTGAAGTATTTGATGTGCTCCTCAGCGTTAAACAACAAGAGGCCACAATGAATTGCCAACCTAGTTTGCGCAAAGAGCAAGAAAAAGCACACAAGAAATATGAAAATATAAAACAAAATTAACTGGTTAATAAGGAAAAAAAACAATCTCCTTGAATAAGAACATCTATTGCCCATACACGCAATGGTTCCACTGAAGAAAAAGTGCTAAATGATACCCTGAGGTGACTAATTTAAGCAGGGATCACTCACAGGGCAGGAAGTCTCCAGAGCTGCTCAGCTGGAGGTGGATCAACTGATCCCAGCATTCCCAACTGTCCTGGTCAGCCAGTTTGGCAGTAGATCCCTCACTTACAGATAAACGTGGTGGTGGAGCTCTGCTGAGCCGCGCTGCGCTGCACTGCTGCTATATTCCCTTTACTTTCAGCTTTAAACTGAATCTGTCTGTGACGTAAAGACGTCGGTTTCTTGCTTTACTGAACGCTGAACGCTGCCCTCAAGCTGCTTTGTTATTGCTCATGAGACTGCGCCTCCATTTTTTAATTTCTGTTGTGGATCTGGACTAGTAATCCTCCAACAATCCACGGCTCAATTTAGCAGCGCTTTCTCCTGGCTCACGTGAAACAAGTCAAACTCAGCTGGATTTAAAGATGATGTAACCGACAGCTCCTTTGACAAACGCTTTCTCTGCTGGATTGCCTTCATTCATATTCTCACAGAAAGATAAACCTCCCAGATTAAAGGATCTGGTGGGAAACTGATCTAAACATCCAAATTCCTTATCATTTATCCTTATTTCACCTAACAGAGGGAGCTATACATTAGTACATAATCTCATTATCCAAAGAATACTATTATTATTAATAAGAAATGTGTATTGAGTAGAAAATCTGTATTTTTTTTTTTTTTTACAATATAACTGTTTTTCCTGTATTTTTGATCAAATAAATGCAGCCTTGGAGACTATTAAAGACTTTCCGACCCCAAAATTTGCACAATATATTATAAGTCTAACTAAAGACGAGCATAAAAGTGTATTTAAAGCTTTCCTTGGATATTTAGAAGAGCAAAATTTACTTCGGACTCTGATTCAATCATATTACCCAAAACAGTATTGTATTTGTTTCTGTCTGCCAGATTTGTTTTGCACTTAATCTTTTTAGTGGTAAAAGCTCAATCTTCCCCTTCGTACCACCCTGGGACTTGGGAGAGAGTGTAAGTAGGACATGCGTCGCCTGGGCTCATGAAAGCACTGCGCCGATGTGTGGCGGCTCTCTGATGTGCCTCTGTGTGCCCAGGTTTATCCCTTACATTTCTGAGCCATAGTTGTTTATTAAATCAAGGAAAATCATCCCTAATCCCGTCACTGGCTCCATCTGTGCCGCTCCAGACAGACACACACAGTACCAAGGTGGGTAGCCTGACACGGACACCTTGATTCGAGGATTACATGGACACACTGCACACACAAATACATGATGCATGTATATTTATACACAGACCAGGTGAACACGTGTAAAACTTTAGATCTTCATCCTGATATATGTAAACAAGCTATGCATGATAACAACACTGACATTGATTCACACTGGTCTAACAAAGTGCACAGTAGTATTTTATACATTAAGAAGGTGAAGACAGGAGAAGCTGCACAAAAGCAATGGGTGAGGGACATCTTTTGGAAATGTGTGGAAAATATCAGCCCCTACATTTAAAAATCAAACTAATGAATGGAAAAAGAGATCACTATTGTACAGTCTATTGCCGTTACAGAAGGCAACCTAATGAGGGCAGCGCAATACTGATGGATGCAAGTAAAGATGATAGATGAGTTTAGATAAACATAACAGGGTAAATATCAATGCCACTGAGTCTTATGTGCATTCAAAGGAATCAAAAATCCAGATCAGACAACAAAGCAAATTTTACTTAGAATTTGTATAAAAAGACAAAAACACCACACAATTCTATATATTATATAAAAATAAAATAGTTTATATAAATAGGGTCAATAAGATTATAATTTTATTTATAAATCAAAAAGTCACTATTCACTGACAATCTTCCTATTCCAGTAAGCTGTTAACTCAAGAACTATTGTGACCAGATCACAGGGTCAGTGAGTTTAAGGGTGTGTTCACACTTGTAGTTCGGATAAAAAAAAAAAAAACAATTACATATGATGGTATTTTGACCAGCTGAGAACTCGTGAACTCGAGTCAAACAACGACAGGAATCACTCCGTCACACACAAACGAAGATATGCTGCGAGTAGACGCGGTTCTGATGCCTGTACCATGACTATGACGAGAAAAAACGTGACATCATATCCCGTTTTTGGTTCGTTTACATGTCTTTGGTCCGTGTTGCATTTATATATCATTTGAACCGCACCAGAATTCATGTTTCAGCGGTCTCAGGTCCACTCCGCTTGTTTGGTGAGCACCAGGGTTCAGATGGCAGCATTCACACTAATTCAAATGAACGGCACTAACAGAGCAATCACACCAGGGTTCGTTTTAACCCAACCAAACATGACAAATGTGAACACACCCTAACTCAACAACTGTTGAATCAGTCTGATTCATCCAATTCAAGAATCAGACAGATCTGATTCAATTCACTGGCTCAGTGATCCAGTCAAAACAGATCTCAAGTTTACAGCTTACTGGAGGGGAATGACAACTGAATGAATGCCTGTTCCTCACACTAAGCTATCATGGCTTCAATAGATTTTGAATAGATGTGGTCAGTATATGGTAAAACAAAAAACAAAAAATTCTCCTTTTTGTGTTTCACAGAAAATAATAACACACAAAATTTGGAATGACAAAAGGGTAAGTAAATAAGGACAATATTACAAGTAAGAGCATGTCTAGGCAACAAATAGGCTACAAGTAACTAACTTCATCTAAAGGTTCATTGTCAATTGTAGGCCTATCTAAAAGCAAGAACTGACATTTCCCAGTACATCCCAGGTGCTTAAAAACAGGCAAGAAGCTTTTATCAAACGTCCTTCCTGAAAAGAAAAAAACCTTGAGCCAGGTGTTGATAGGAGCTTACTCCCATTAAACAGAGACCCATTGTCTTCTAATATAATCTCCTCTTTTGCTTGTCCCCAGCTCACAAGGGTTGTCTGATAAAGCTTTAGCATGAGCGTTCTGAGCCAGCCTTAAAATACCTGCTAATCTTGGGCAGCTGCACATTAGAAAGCACTTTACTGAGGTATGAGCGATGCAGCTCAGGTCTGATGAGTACGACTAACCTTTCCCATTTGATTTTAAAATCCATTGTAAGGGGAACGCTGGGTTTAATTATCAGAGAGTTTACCTTGAGTGCTGAGAGCGAAGTCTGCAGTATACACTGACACTGAGTGAAGTCTGCAAGGGCTCATATGTGTAAATATAAATGTTCTCTTTTGAATAATAAACATTTGGTGAAGGTTCCTTTAAATAGGGTTACTACATCAGTTTAATCTTTATTGCTTTTTTAAGCAATTTTCTGTGCTATGTCACATCAAAGGGCCTTCTTTCAAGTTTAGATCAATTCTTCATGCATACATGGACACAGACAGGCCGTCGTCAGGGAAGGACAATCAGAAACATTGTCCTGGGCCTACCAAGGTCTTTTAGGTTGTAGCCTACTCATCCAGGCCCTGTGGATTTTAGCAATGGTCCAGCCATAACATAGTATCTACTGCCTACTGTACATAGGCAGCACTCTTAACTCTCACATCTTCAGCATGGACACCACAATTATTTCCCTTGTGTCATAAAATTTTTCCTTGTAATTATGTATGGTTTGCAAAAATGTGAACTGCTGTGTAGATGAGAGAAGCAAAGTGTATGCGCGTTGTGCACACGCTACATTATGGCCAAGCATTCACCCTTAAAATAGCATCTGAATAACATGCCACTGACTTAAAACTAGGTTTTTCCTGGTCTGTGGCGGAACGGTTTTCTGAAACTGCAAAATAGCACCAGGGAACACACCGGAACACGTCTCCTCTTTTTGCTGAATCACCACCGGGAGCGCAAGTTCATTCCCTAATTTACCTACATGTGTCTGTGGAGGGAAAAGTCCGCTGTGCGCGGGTGCAAAATGGGAATGATACATGCGTCGGTGTACAAAGTCAATTGCGCTGGGTGCAAGATAGGCCCCTTCAAATCGGTAATCTACTGCTATTCCTGCAGTTCCCGGATGTGAAATGTTGAATTTTCCATTGAATTTGAACCACTGAGTTTGTGGAAGCAAATTTGTAAAGCGAAATAAAATGGACCGAAAATTGCCAGTTGAATATTATAGGTTGTATTTTTAAACAATGTATAAAGCTTGGAAGATTCAGAATGTTTCTAAAAATAACTGACTGTGTTTGGCTGAGAGAAGAAAGTCATAAACACCTAGGATGGCTTGAGGGGGGAGTAAATTATGGGATCATTTTCATTTTTGGGTGAACTAATAACCCTTTTAAATGACTTATTCAGAACACTTTACATAGGCAGCAACTCTGATCAATGCTTCTCATGCAAAGGGTATGGGCATGTTGCTAAGATAACAAATGGGATATACTAATAAGAATAAAAAATACATGCACACTTATACGATTTGTTACTACGTGTTAAAAAGTTGCTTTTTAACTATTTTTGAAAGAAGCCATGCTTACCAAGGCTGAATTTATTTGGTCAAAAAATCCAGTATTTTGGGATTGCCTTGTCCATGAAAGATAAATGTCATGCTGCCGAACTTGACCAAAATGAGGGATATTAGAAACTTCCTATCTTTTGGAACCGGCTTCAGGTCAGCGGTGTGCCTATGAGGATGATGAAATCCTGTCTAGGTTTCACAAATTGCTCCGAGACAAGAAGGTTGAGGATCCACATGCAGCATTTATTGCACAGAGTAATCCAAAGACGTAATCCAAAGTACAGGCAAGGTCAAACCGGCAGGCAGTCCATACAAACAAACACAACAAGGCAGGGAACACGGGCAAAAG
Source organism: Scardinius erythrophthalmus (assembly GCF_964197995.2). Classification (NCBI taxonomy): domain Eukaryota; kingdom Metazoa; phylum Chordata; class Actinopteri; order Cypriniformes; family Leuciscidae; genus Scardinius; species Scardinius erythrophthalmus. The sequence continues at coordinate 15,593,741 of NC_138227.1, forward strand.
AGTAATCCACAGAACAGTCAAGAAATCCACAGCCAAGAGACATGAAACCAAGGCGAATACTCGGAATTGCAGTGTGACACTAAACAAGACTTCACAGATAATGAATGAGAAAACCAGGCTTATATGGGGTGAGCTAAACAAGATAATGAGACACAGGTGAATGTGATAATGGATGAAGAGTCCGGGCAGTGAATTATGGGAAATGTAGTTTGTGAGGGAATGACAATAGTCTGATGTGGAGTGCCCTCTGGTGGCTCTCAAGGGCACTCCAGCTGGTGACCGTTACACTAGGTCAGTGGTCACCAATCTCGGCCCTGGAGGGCCGCTGTCCTGCAGAGTTTAGCTCCAACCAGCTCCAACACACCTGTTTGAAAGTTTCTAGTATGCCTAGTGAGACCTTGATTAGCTGGTTCAGGTGTGTTTAATTGGGGTTGGAGCTAAACTCTGCAGGACAGCGGCCCTCCAGGACCGAGATTGGTGAACCCTGCACTAGGTAGTCAGCTCACTAGCTTTGAACAGAGCCTTTTACCTTTCCCCCTCTCAGCAATTCACTCTTCCTCTCTCTTTTTGCACACATTCACCCCTATAATAACAAATATTAATCTTAAAAAAGATGGAGGCCATATATTGTGACATGACATTATGGGAGATGGTAAAATAGAATGACTGCAGGGCTTGAGAAAAACTTATCGGCCATAAATATGGTCCTAATCAATGTGACTCTTTTTTGCTCTCAGTCATCATGACCCAAGCTGTCAGCTGGCCTTTCAGAGAAACTGAAAAAACAGAAATAATACCTAGTACATAGAGAGTTAATAGACTCTACAAGTTCAATAAATAACTGACAAAAAAAAACACGAGTAGACTGTGGTGCAGACAGACAGATATATAGATTTTCAATAAACACCTTTAGGGGACATTACAACTGGTTTTGAATATTCTGAGCCGCAACCAAGATCATTATATTTGTTTACATGTCTGACTGCTCTTGAATTGGTGCACATGCTTTAGTTTTGATTGCTGTGTTGGTCTTGGAGAGCGCTGTAAATCTAAAGAGTGCTGCCTAAAGTGTGGAGAGCATCAATCAGCCTGAATGTGACGGGCCTGAAGTGCTCTCCATCTCTGCCACTCAGGTCCACAGGAAGAAAATTATGCCGTTCCACAAAGCTACTCTCTCCGTAGCCTCCGGCATATGGACACAATCTCCTCCTACAAATCTGTGCAGAAAATATTAATCCATGCAACAGGCAGATGGATCGGGCTTGAATTATGTATAGAGCGCAAGCTCAAGCAAAAGAATTACTCCAGCAGTCTAGCGGCACATCTGACGTACAACATCAAAATCATGCTTATCGGGTTCTCATGAAGGAAAGTCAGGAGAGAAGATCATTATGGACTCTGTGGATGGGATGTGATTCACAGAGAGTCGGAGGAAATTTAATGGCCATTAAAGGCTATCAGAAGAGATGATGGCGCATGTTGCCTCGGGTCCTGAAGATAAGCATGGATGGAAAGCAGTTTACTCGTTCCTTCTGCAAAAGACGGCAGAGAACGTTTTATCAAAGTGTGCTCACAGTACTTACAGATTATTGGTTTGTTTGCTTCACATTTATCTTTTTGTTTAAATAAGCCCACAAGCTTTGAATCAAAGGAAGTCTAGTCAGTCATAGCGTAGGTTCAGACACAGATCAACCACAACTGACATCCTGCAGGATCTTCATAAAAAAGAGAAGGGGAAAAACTTAAAATATGGATAAGAATTCTAATCAGCAAATGCCAGTGAGATGATATACTGGGATCTGATTGTGTCCAGTAGTGAAATTGGCTTTATTAGACACCCTCCATCTGCACACACTTATCAGATGTCCATCATCTAATCATACGCAGGTCTGTGAAGCTCAGCTTCAGAGTGGGCTGTCTGGATTATAAAAAGAACAAAATCTAGACAAAAATTTAGACTAAAAAGCAAATCTAGACTAAATCACTGAGACCTTAAATCAGACTCTCCAGCCACGGGCTGTGGGATAAATATTTAGATGTCAGCGAGGGGAAAGGATGCAATGTCTTTTCATCTCTTGGATGTATCATTTCCAGGGAGATCAGCCAGCTGCTATGGCAACCTCAGGGCTGACATCATCTTTGAAAGTTTCATTGGGAGGTTAATTAGGCTGTTCCAAAATATGTACAGAAAATATATACAGTACACATTGGTTAGATTAAAAGTCTCTTATGCTCACCAGGGCTGAGTTAATTTGATCAAATCTACAGTACAAATAGTAATATTGTGAAATATTATTACAATTAAATATATTTCACTTCTCTATTTGAATATATTTTTAAAATGTTATTTATTCCTATGATGGTAAAGCTGAAGTTTCAGCATCATTACTCCAGTCTTCAGTGTCACATGATCCTTCAAAAATCATTTTAATATACTGATTTGCAGCTCAAGAAACATTTATTATTATTAATGCCAAAAACAGTTGCTTAATATTTATGTGGAAACCATGATCCACTTTGTCCTTACTCTAATTTTTGATCAAATTAATGTCCTTGCTGAATAAAAATCTTACTGACCCCAAACTTTTGAAAAGTAGTGTAAGGGCCGTGACAAACCGGGTACAGCATAACATCATACAGGTATAAATTCCTTTTTAATTGGTTATTAAACTAAAGTTTATACATGCTAGTTTCCATGACAGAGTTCAAAATATTTTTTTTCATTACTACTGGAGCTGCTAGTTTGCTAAGTTTCAAATGATTATTAAACAGCAAGCACAAACTATGCAAAAGCGACAGCCCTTCCGGCACACTCAGAGTCTGAATTCACTAACACATTTTCATTCAATTCTTCAAGTGAACTATATTAGAGAAGTAATATAGGGGACAGTACAGAGTGATTTCAAACATAGTTATAAGTTACATAAAAAAAACACCATTAAAATGGATGGTGCAGTTTTTATACAAGAGCATGCTGAGATCAAAAATAGAACTTAAATGCTTGATCTGACCTAGACAAATAAGAGGGCCATTGGGAGCTGCATGGATGCGAGAGGTCTGTGCCGAAATCCCACAGGGCTGCTCCATACAGCTGTGGGACAGAGTGGACCCCGTGCTGAGGCTCAGGTGTTTCATACAGTTGCCAAGCAAGAGCAAAGGAACTCAAAGCTAGAAAACAGAAACATGCAGTGTTTCGTCATGCGCTCCAGTGGAGAGCTGGAAAACCTTCAAAATATTGTCACATCCAAATCTGAAAGCTCTCTCGCCACAGCAGACCATCAGGCCTTCATTTAGTGCCATTACTAGAATACCCTCCTGGGATGGGAGTTTAGATAACACAACAAAAGTTTGGAATTTTAAATGTACGAAACACATAATTATGCAAAATACAGCCACTCAAGCTAGCAAGTTTGAAAGTTTACACTACCATTCAAAAGTTTGCTGTCAGTGAGATTTTTTTATGTTTTTGAAAGAAGGCTCAACAATGGCTGCATTTATTTGATCAAAATTCCAATGAAACAGTAATATTCTGAAATATTATTCCAATTTTAAATAATTGTTTTCTATTTTAATATGCAATTTATTCCTGAATTTTCAGCATTATTACTCCAGTCTTCAGTGTCACACAATCCTTCAGAAATCATTTTAATATGATTTCTTCTTATTATCAATGTTGAAATCAATTATGCTGCTTAATATTTTGTATATGGAGAGAAAACCTTGAAGAATAGAAAGGACAGCATATATTTGAAATAAATATTATGTATTATTTATTTGTATGATTGTATTATTATTATTTTTAGTAGTAGTAGTATATAAATATATATTTCAGTTTTTATTCACCAATACTGTTCACCTATCTGTTTGGTATGGTGGTTCATCTATTCTGATCTGTGTATAACACAAGGACACCTCACTTGTCTGGAGAACTGGGATGGTTGACTCATGGTAGATGATGAGTCACTGTGAATCCATATCATCATGTGCGTCATTGACCGAAACCATTAGTCTGACCTGATCATGTGGATCATTTTAAGACTGTATTAAGAAACCTAAAGTTTAAAGTGACTCATTTAAATGGTCATTAGCTCAGTTTAGAAAACTAGTAAAGTCTGAGTAAATCTCCAATCCAACTTTAGATTAGAAAGGAATTGAATTGCTTTGGGACATTTCCCCCAGAGAAACCTGTGGTAAAATACCTTGCTCAAGGACAACATTGCTGTTTCATGACTTGTGGCAGTGTTGCAATGCACTTCTCAACATACACCATAGAAATTGTCTAGACAGTAATCATCTGAAAGGTCAGCGGCAAGCAGGGTCAAAGTTGACTGCATTGAAAACAGATGCAAATCAGGTGAAGGGGCTTTTACAGGAGTTGAGAAACACATTAATGCAAGGATGATAAATCTTTTGCTTTGCTCCCAGAGACACATGCTGCCTGTTGATGATAAACCACAGGAATGAGCTTAGAAGATGAATGAATCTTATTATATGCTTGACATGTTTATGACTCTGCTGAAAGGACAGGTTAGGACACCCAGAGAGAGATATAATATTGTCACAGTGCTTTGCAGTTATACAAACAAAACAAAGTATAAAACTAACAGACCATTTTTACACACCACATATGCTACCGTAAACACAATACAATAAATAATAAATACTATTGTTATCATGATGAGTTCTTAGAAGAAATTTATGTATCTGTGTGGTCGTGAGAGGGTGGTACCAGATGTCACTTACGGCTCTCATGTGAATTGGTATACCTTTAAAAAAAAAAAAATCATAAATACACTACTGTTCCGTTCAGTTCAGCCAGGACACATTAAATTGATCAAAAGTGACCGTAAAGACATTTATAATGTTACATAAGATATCAATTTCAAATAAATGTTGTTCTTTTGAACTTTTTTATTCAAAGAATCCTGAAAGAAATGTATCAGTTTACACAAAAATATAAAGAAGCACAAGTGTTTTCAACAATAATAATGCTACTGAAAAGGAAGTTTCGTACATGCACAGAAAATATCTTTTGTGTAAAAAAATAAGGTCTCTCTTTCTCTCTTTATTATGCTTTTTCGAATACTATGTTAAATGCAGTGTGTAATATAGCTGTTTGTGAATGTAAAAGTCTGAAAAGTTTTAAAGATCAAAGTGCATAACCTTCTACAGTTCGCAACAATGTAACAAATTTGTATAATACCAGCCACATGGTCTGTTGCCGGCATGTTGAGTTGAAAAGATGCTGTTTTCAGCGCTGCAAATCCACTTTGCATGCACTTCAAAAGAATGAGGATTCAAGCTGGAATTGATACGGAAACATGGAACATTGTTTTCCTACACTGAGGAAAAATCAGATATGGTAATAGGTGTTTCGTTTCTGACATGCACTAAGCGGTACACCAATCACAACAGACTGGACCGTCCGACCAATCAGAGCAGAGTAGGCTCTCGGAAAGATTGGAGAGACTGATTCCTCAAATAAACCGTTTTCAGACTTTTTGAGAAATGAGGTGATGTGCAATGTATATTATGAAAAAATGTAAGTGTTTTTTGACCTTTGATGGATGTAAATCTATTGTAGGAGACAAAAAAAACTAAATTAGGAATTAAAATAGCATAATAGGCGAACTTAGGGCCTCATATATTGAAATAAATTAGGTAAAATATTTCAAGAGGGTTACCAACTTTTGTTTTTTAGGGTTAGGGGTTGGTTAGGACAATATATCAATAACATTTAAATAATTAAGCAACTAAATAATTCCTGAAAATTAATAATACAAATGCAGAATTGAATAGTAAGTGCTCTGCAGTAGCCTATAAACTTCTATACATACAAAAAAATAATAATAATTTGCCTCCTAAAAATGATTAGAGACCGATGACTGCGGTCCTGAACAGTAGTTTATATATGTAATATGTAAAAAATGTAGTAAATATATATATATAAAACAGGTTGATCTGTTGCTGAATCCTAAGCAAGCAACTATTAGTCATAACATAAGCTGATGACATGTTTCTTATTAAGTTTTTTGCTATTTGTGTAAGTCATGAAATTCAAGTCATTAGATGTCACAGATTTCTGCATCCTGTCACATTATGCATAATACATTACTGCAAGACATAAACAACATGCACATATTTAAACAAAACAGCCTTCACTCTTCACACTGAAGGAGCCGCACAACTGTCACACTGAGCTGTGTTTTAATCTGTCAGCAGATACCAGCTCTAGCAAAGACTAAATCGGGACATTACGGCACAGGAAACGTCTCCTTTCTCTAACTGTGATGCACTCTATTTAGTTAGTTAGTTACTAGACATTCACAGGAAAGTCTCCCTGGAGCAAACCTCAGGGTTAAATGCTTTGCTAGGGCACAAGAGTGATAGATTTCCTCTCAAGTTGCCAACACCTAGGTCCTGAGACCAAATGTTGAAAATGACTTGGATATTGGTTCGTTTAGTATGAGCCATTAAGAAATGGCTGTAAAAAAATTAATGTTTAAATAAAATGATTGTAATTGTAACAGTAAAAGACTGCAAAAATGCCACAGTAAAAACCTGTTAATTGGTTAAGTGTAAGATTCCTTAGTATATATATATATATGTTGGAAGTGAAAAAGAACAAGTCATCTTATAATTTACGCTACAATGAAAAAAAATGTAAATTGTGACACTTCAAATTTGATGTTTTTTTTTCATTTAAATAATTGTTTCTTAGTACTATGTTATTAGTTAGTCTCATGTTACATATTATGTTTATTGCATTATTTTAGTGTCATGTGTGTTACCGTTATAGTGTTTTGTATTTGTGGGCAAAACACTATGGACATTCTGTACAATATATTAGTATTTACCTCAGCTTGTGGAAAATATATAATACTGAGCTTTGATTCTACAAGTGTCAATTGCATCACCTGTGTTTATAATATAAATATAAAGGTATATATAACGGTACAGAGTTTACTTCAGTAGATAGAACATTATATCAATTAATACAATATACTTTTTTACTGTAAATTTAAAGCTCCAATATGTAACAATTTTGTAATAAAATTTCCGAAAATAACTTGCACAGTGTGATATATTTCCTCCAGTTGTGTACTTACAATATCTCAAAAGTCTCCAAAGATTTTTTATTTCAGAGAAATTCCGATTTTAAATAACTGTCCGTCCCGGAAAAGAAATGTCGCCTCTCAGTGACGCAATGTCCGCACTATCCTTTTTTTCGGTGTGGACCATGTGATATTCCACCACACCGGAATATCACATGGTCAAATGCGGAAGTGGTGGTTATAGCGTTATTGCCATAGACTGTATGGTTATAGCTGTTATGGATCACGATTACTCTTTGGCGAGTATTGAAGTGCCAACAAAACGAAAGCGTCCATATTCGGATACACGCAGACTGTGTGACAAACGGAGGAATAAAACCCGGATAAATATCGGCCAGGCGTTTTCGAGATGGAGAGAGCTGCGCGACAATCTTGGACTTGACAGAGACTCTGCTCTCGCGAGTGTATTGATAGACAGGTAAGCAAATCAATTTTTTTTTTTATTGTACAAGTAACGTAATAGTTACAGTAAAGATGATTTTAATAGATATGAATTAATGACAAATAGCTGTAAGTTGTAACGGGATATTATAGCATAACATTTCACGTTCCTTGCAATTCATTAATTATGATGACATAAAATAATACGATCAGACATACAGGTAATACAAAAACGAATAAATTACCTCATCCGTGATCATGATTCATTAATTCCATTTAGATACATCGCTAGATGGTGAAAACGCATTAAAAACGGCATCTCCCATCGTCACCTCCTTCATAGCGTCATCAAGCTTCGCCTTTGTTATTGTTGGAAACTGAGCCCTCTTGTGGTCAAATTTTTTTTACATATTGGAGCTTTAAGTTCAATACATAAAACCTAAAATATTACAAAATACATTAAATACGGTAAAATACATTTTCTGTAAATTTCACAGAATCTTTAAGTGTAGAAGAATTAACTATTGGCCTAAATTATGCTCACACACAAGTCTATTTATTCTTTGTATGCAACAATGTCTCAAGGCGAAGGAATCTTGTGAAATCTGCAGGTGTTTCTGACGCAGAAGGACATCAAGGACGTTAGACAGCGCTCCTTTTAGACAAAGCTATGAATGTACAATAGGTTTGTATGTCCTGCAATAGACCTTGGTCAGAGGAAATACACTGTTTAATTTGATGGAAACAAAGCTCTGAGGGACGGCGGTACACTTCAGTGCAGTTTGACATACTGATCTAGGTCACATCTAATTTTACAACTCATGCCATGCAAAGTGTTTTGTTTACTGACAATATTTATTTTCAATCCTTTCTGTGAGCCTTGTTTTCGTTCATGTCAAATTACGAATGGCGTCTATAACCCAGTCCTAACTAAACTCTATAACAGACAATAACAGACATAACAAGAGGATATTTTGATGCACATGAATGTACTGCCTGACCAGTAAGTGAGACTAATAAAATGAGGAGGATAAATATGGAGTCAAATTTATAATGATGCCGCTTCACAGCATCACGGATTTAAAAACCATAAATACTGAAACCGAAACAAACACCCTGACTCATTAACCTTGTCTCATTAGACATGCTAATTGTATTCTAAATCAAAGCAGCAAAAAATGAAATGTAAATTTTTTGCTCTTCTCTACATGATTCAATATTAGAGTGTAGACTGGTGGCTTCTCTAAACCTTTATATCAAGCCAATGTATCAAACATTCATTGGTACAGTGTGGATTTCAAACCATTTGTTGCCTTCCATTACTTTATTTTCACTAACTAAAAATAAAGCTGGAATAAAATCATATCTAAATATTAAATGAAAACTTAGGGCAAGACACCCCAGGTGAATAGGGTAAAAAAATATATATATATAAATACCATATCCAGTTGATTGATTACATTAAGAATTCCAAACAAATTTTGTATTACAAGTTTTATGAAATGTTATGTTTAAATACGCAAATGAGGCATTATCTAATTAAATATGCACTAAGAAAAATCTGAACATTGGATGAAGTCGGGTTCAAAATTCATATTTAATTTTTTATGACATATTAAAGTCAAAGGTTTTTACAGAGGGGGGTTTGGAAAAAAAAAATGTTCACCATTTCTTTAGGAATAAAATGTATAAAATCAAGCAAATTATATTTGAACAAACCCCTCAGTAAAAACCTTCAGAATATAGATAGGAATAAAACTATAAAGTTTGGTGTGTGTAAGTGCTACTGAAGTGGAGATTTCTGGCTCAGTGCAGGAGAAAAAAAAACTCATTTTGAGAAAACGGCCTTTAAAGAGTAAAAAGTAGTGTAACTGAAATCTACAGACACAAACAGATAGGTGCTATAAAAGATACATCAGAAGAGTATTTTGGATGTTTTCTTTCGACTAATCTGAAAAAAATATTGTATTTTCACCTGTGTCTCGCCTTAAAACAGAAAATAAAATAAGAAATGCTGCCATGGCAACTAACTCACTAAAAGTACTAAAATGACTAAAACTGAAATAAAATAAGTTAACACTACATAAAAAATATTTGTTATACATATATATATATATATATATATATATATATATATATATATATATATATATATATATATTTATATATATATACACAGTATAGATAGATAGATAGAGATATAAATATATTTAAAAAATGACAAAAGGCAAATAACACAATTCAAAATAATAGCAAATTCAAAATAATAAAAAAATAATATAATAGTATAATAATACTACAATAACACTGAGAGCAAACATGATTAGTTGTTTAAAAGCAGCAATTTTCCCTTCTCTCTGCAAACAGCAATGGTGGCATAATGCCCTTTTCACAAGCTGGGCATTAAGTCTTTTATGTCCCCAGAGTGTGTATGTGAAGTTTTAGCTCAAAATACCCCACAGATATTTTTATATAGCATGTTAAAATTGACAATTTTTGAGGGTGAGCAAAAACGCACCATTTTGTGTCTATTCCTTTAAATGCAAATGAGCTGCTGCTCCCGGCACAGAGGGCGGAGCTACAACAGCTTGCACTCACACAGACATGTGTAGCAAGTGTGCTTTAAGAATAATTTGTGATTCCACTTGTCATGACCATTTTTGGGTCTTCCTTTCCGTCCGCCATGCTGATCTGGGGGTGACGCACTTTATTTCTTCCCAGTCTGCATGAGAAATCATAGCGGTAGGTCACGCAAGTTTATGTGCTGATTAAACAAGGCCGTATTTCTTGTAACTGATTGTTTTATATGTAATACTTGTATAATCGTGACTTTAACCCCCGCTGTAGTGGACACACATATGTTTTATTTATTATTTTTATTTCTATATTAATTTTATCCTTTATTGATTACAGTGTGTCGTGCATTGCTGCCGCACGCTGCTCTAAAGTGCTGAACAAGTCCTCATATACTGTTCTGTTACTGCAGGTACATGAATTATTGTTGTATGTTCTGAAAATGTGTTTTGTAAAAGTTTATGCCCAGTCTGCATGAGAAATCATAGCGTGTGTCGTGCATTGCTGCCGCACGCTGCTCTAAAGTGCTGAACAAGTCCTCATATACTGTTCTGTTACTGCAGATCAAATAAAGAGAATTGAGAGACGAACTACAGCGTTCATGAGTATTACTCGAAGCCTAACACAACGCAGATAACACACCGCTACAACTGGTGCCGTGATCGTTGCTTCACTTTTCGTGGGACCAGGCTGGTACAGACGCGAGTGAAGGAGTTGCCGGGGTGATGGGCGAACGAGCGCCGCTGCAACGTGACTGAGCGCTGCACGTGACTGAGTGGATGAGAGGTTCGCCTTTGGTATATGAGATGTGAACTGAACGATCTGATTCCAGGAAACTTTTGAAGTGTCAAAGGGGACTGAAATATTTTGATGATTGAAGTTAATTATAGCCTATTGTAATTTTTTATTTTTATTTGGTAATCCAAAAAAAAAAAAAAAAAAAAAAAAAAGGAAAACAATCAGAAGTAGTATTTTAATTTGATTGTCAGAGACTAATATGGAGGGTTTTAATGGACAGATGAATGTGGGCAGAGGGAGAGGTGTACTGAGGTTCATGCAAGCCCATCAGACAGGTGGGGCTGATAAAATAAGTCCACTTTCATCAACCCCTATTAACACAAGACATGCTAATATGCCGACGCCCACTGTGTCTCAGTCTTGTGCCATTTCAGATGATTCTGTACAGTTCTCTGATGTAACCACTGTACCAGTGACTCTGATAAATGACATAGTAAAACAAATAGGTAGCAGCATTGGGCAGAACATCCTTTCCTGTCTTGAATCTGGGGGTTTTGGCCAAAACAGGCAAAGTGATTCAACTATTAATGTAAGTGACTTGTCAAAAGTCAGCTTAGTTGTTAAGCAAGATGTAAATGAGCCCCCGTTTTTCAGAGGTGATGGGGAAGAGAAAATTTGTGTTGACGAGTGGATGGAGACCGTAAAAATATGTTTGAGAAAACATGCAGTTCCCTTGAAAGACCAAGCCGAAGAGGTACTGACAAAGCTAAAGGGCAAGGCACGTGATGTAGTTAAAGTAGGGCTGAGAAGTAACCCACTGATTGACCTCAGTAATGGTCCAAAGCCAATTTTTGACCTGCTAAAACAACACTGCAGTGATACTGTATATTCATGCATGCCGTTGGCAGATTTTTACGCCACTCTGCCTTTAAAAAATGAGAATCCATTCGATTACTGGATTAGGCTGCATAATGCGATCGACATTGCTGGGGAAGGACTGAAAAGACAAGGAAAAACTCTTGATGACCCCTTGCGTGAGGTCACAGTAATGTTTATTCGGAACTGCCCTGATCCAGAGCTGGCTCTGATATTTAAGTGTAAGCCACTGGATGAATGGAATGCAGCTGATGTGCAGATTAGACTGGATGAGTATCAGAGGGAGAAGAAGCTAAAAGAACGCAAGTCTAATGTGCATGTGAGTAACATTGCGTGTCATGCCCAGTCAACCAATGCTTTGTATGCTCAAGGTATGGAGAAAAGTGCAGCAGTAGCTCCAACTCAGGATACCGAGCGCAGTAGTCAGGATCAGTCTTTGAGTCACATGATCAGACTGTTGGAACGAGTTTTGGACCAGAGTTCTTACCAGCAGCCGACTAGAGTGAACAGACCTCAACATAAAGTACGAAGTAGTGTAAACAAACAAAATGTTGCATGCGAAGTATGTGGGGATGGAAGTCACGATACTTTTTCACACTGTCGAATTAACCGCTTGTGCTTTAACTGCCATGCCCCTGGCCACAGAGCATCATCCTGTTCCGCCGGGACCGGCCCTAAACCAAATGTTCAACAAAGCGGTCCTGACTCAGCTCAGTTGGGAAACTAGATGGCCCACATGCGGAGGGGACTAGTGGTGGGCCGTGCATAATGTCCCCTGATAATGAGGATATCGATTTAGCATCTATATATTCTGAGTTTTGCAGTACTGTTGACGACAAGACTAAAGTGATTTTTCAAAATGTTCAGAGACTTAACACAAATGATGATCTGTTCTTTACTGATGTTTTAATACAGGATGTTATTTTGCTTCGAGCCATGCTTGACAGTGGGTCTATGGCCTGTACAGTTAGTACTCAAGCTCTGTCCAAACTCATAGAAGCAAAAGTACTTACCCCAGATGACATATCTCCAACAATACTCACACTGATTGGCTGTGGTGGTCAGAAAACGAGCCCACTGGGAGTGTGTGATGTACAGATGAAAGTGTTCGACTGCTCCTTTTCTGTACCTGCTTTAATTGTTGAGGGGCAGAATGCTGACTTAATTTTGGGGAGTAATGTCATAAAACATATCATTCACGACATGAAAATCTCTAGTGATTTCTGGGGGAGGGTATTTGAATCACAGAGCAAGGACTCTGATACAAAAGCTTTGATTCAACTTTTGAGCAATGTTGAGTCATGGAAAGGGGCAGAGCCACCTAATAAAGTAGGAACTGTAAAGCTGAAACATGCTGTCACTCTTGAGCCCATGAAAGAACATATAGTGTGGGGAAAATTAATTAGTGACAAAACCCTATCAGCAGGCAGTACAATTGTTGTGGAGCCCAGCACAGCGCGCACTGCACCGAGAAATGTGCTGGTGGGCAGGATAGTTGTGTCCTTATGGGGGGATGGTAGTACGCCAGTCAAAGTTATTAACCCATCGGACAAACCTGTCTGTCTGAAACGCAACTGCAAGTTGGCTGATGTGTACACCTGTATGGCTCTTGAGGACTTTGATGTCGACTATCTTTGCATGTCTGATCAACCGATGAAAAATTTGGAGTGTAATGGATTAGAGACTGACAGCCAAATAAAATGCAGTACTGTGAAATGTGAGACAGGGAGTCAACACCGTGCGCCACATGGGCCCGCTGGCTCAACGCTGTCTAGCCTGGGACTCCATGACGTTGACATAAGCTCAAATTGTTTGTCGCCTTACTGGAGAACGAGGTTGGCTGAACTATTGATCAAGTACGAGTCGGTATTTTCACGTCATGGGCTAGACTGTGGTAGGGCCAAAGGCTTTGTTCACAAAATCTGTCTAAGTGATACTAAACCTTTCAGGCTCCCTTATAGAAGGTTGTCACCATCTCACTATGAGAAGTTACGAGAGGCATTGAACGACATGGAGGAGCGTGACATAATCAGAAAGTCAACAAGTGATTATGCATCGCCCTTGGTGTTAGTCTGGAAGAGGAATGGTGATTTGAGACTGTGCACAGACTTTCGCTGGCTGAATGCGCGCACCGTCAAAGATGCACATCCTCTTCCGCATCAAGCAGATGCACTTGCGGCTCTCGGTGGTAATGCATTCTTTTCCACAATGGACTTAACATCAGGCTATTATAACGTAGAAGTGCATGAGAGCGACAGAAAATTCACAGCATTTACTACTCCATTTGGTCTTTACGAATACAACAGGCTTCCGCAGGGCCTATGTAATAGTCCTGCGACATTCATGAGGATGATGATGAGCATATTTGGTGATCAGAACTTCATGAGCATGTTGTGCTATCTTGATGACATCCTCGTTTTTGCTCCTGATGAACAGCTTGCTTTGGAACGACTTGAGATGGTATTCCACAGACTTCAAACTCACAATCTGAAGCTGTCTCAGAAGAAGTGTCATTTCATGAAACCTTCAGTTAAATTTCTTGGCCACATTGTGAGTAGTGAAGGAGTGACTACTGATCCTGAAAAGGTCAAAGCTATTGTAGACATCACAGAACAGGATCTTATGGAAGATGGCACCGACATTCCATCACAAACAAAACTAAGGTCATTCTTGGGGATGGTAGTTTTCTACCAGCAGTACATCGAAGGCTGTTCTCGCATTGGTAGACCCCTCTTTGCATTAACATCGGGCATGAGGAAACCAAGGCACACCAAAGGACAGAAACGTGTGATGGCAGGCAGAAAACTTACCTCTTCTGACTGGACCCAGGAATGTCAAGATGCATTTAACTCACTGAAGCAGGCTTTACTTGAAAGAGTCACTTTGGCGCACCCAGATTTTAGCAAACCTTTCTTGCTGTCTATTGATGCGTCCAGTAATGGGCTTGGTGCAGTTCTTTCTCAAGTGGTGGCGGGTGGGGAGGTTGCTCGTCCCATAGCCTTTGCTAGCAAGTCACTTAATTATGCCCAATCAAGGTATCCAGCACACAGGCTAGAGTTTTTTGCTCTGAAATGGGCAGTCTGTGACAAATTTAGTCACTGGCTCAGGGGTCAACAGTTCTCCATATGGACAGACAACAACCCGCTGACCTACATTCTTACGAAACCCAAGTTGGATGCTTGTGAGCAAAGATGGGTCGCGAAGCTCGCACCATATAATTTTGACATCAAATACATCCCTGGGCCAAAGAATGTAGTCGCTGATGCCCTCAGCCGTGAACCATTTGTGCGACCCAGTGTGTTCCACCGACTTACCAGAGTTCCCTATGATGCTCTCTTGGAGGAGTCTCGTGCAGTGAATACAGACAATGTGCAAGATGTGTTTCGCTGGTCATGTCATCCCTTTGAGAGGCAAGCACAAGACAAGCCCTGTTCAGATGTTGAGATGAACAATGCTGCTTTGTCAAGTCAGGCTGGTATTTCTCAAGAAGACATTTCGGCCATTCTGCAAAGCAGTAGACAACAAGAAAATCATGTTCAGCCATATGCTTACCTGCTTCCACAGCTACTTGAGTCAATCATTCCATCTCGGTTGTCAGATGATCCATTGCTGTCAAAACAGGAGCTGATGGACTTACAACATGCTGATCCTCACCTGAACAGAGTGCTTTTCTTTGTGGAGCGCAAACGTAGGCCGTCTAGGAGGGAAAGGAACAAGGAAGCACCTGGTGTTCTTCGGTTTTTGAGAAACTGGAACAAACTGTCAGTAAGAACAGGCTTATTATATCGTGTCTCCAAAGATGTCGTCACACGAAAGAAGACTTTTCAGTTCATTGTGCCTGCTGCTCTCCGTGATGTAGTCCTCAAGGGAGTACATGATGAAGCTGGACACCAGGGACAACACAGAACTCTCTACCTAACCAGATGTCGGTTCTACTGGCAAGGGTTGGAAAAAGATGTAAAGGAGTATGTGAGATGTTGCAAAAGATGTGTTGTCAGCAAGTCACCAGAGCCTGAGGCCAGAGCTCCACTGGAAAGTGTCAAAACATCAAGACCACTTGAGCTGGTTTGTGTGGATTTTTGGTCAGCTGAAGACTCGTCCAATAAGTCTCTGGATGTATTAGTCTTGACTGACCATTTCACTAAGCTGGCTCAGGCTTACCTTTGTCCTAATCAATCAGCGAAAGTAGTTGCGAAGCAGCTATGGGACAATTTCTTCTGCATCTACGGCTTTCCTGAACGAATTCATTCAGATCAGGGAGCAAGTTTTGAAAGTAGCCTGATTTCTGAGATGCTTCAGCTTGCTGGTGTTCGTAAATCACATACGACTCCATACCACCCAATGGGAAATGGGAGTGTCGAGAGGTTCAATCGAACATTGGGGAACATGATCCGTGCCTTACCACCTAAAGCAAAGCACAGATGGCCTCAAATGTTGAAGTCTCTCACTTTCTGCTATAATGCAACAATACACGAGACAACCAATTTCCCGCCATTCCAGCTGATGTTTGGTAGAACTCCTAGGTTGCCAATCGATATGATGTTTGACTCTGTGCTGCTTGATGACCAGGTGGTTGATTACAACCAGTATGTGCAGTCTTTCCGAGATGATCTTGCACAAGCAATGAAAGTGGCCCAATGTTCAGCTTCAAAACAACAACAGAGGCAAGCCAATCTCTACAACAAGAAGCAGAAAGGTGCTCCAGTGAACATCGGTGATAGAGTGCTGCTGGCCAATAAGGGTGAGCGTGGCAAGAGGAAAACCGCTGATAGATGGGAGAGTCACATCTACATAGTGACAGAAATGAACAATGAGGTCCACACGTTCCGTATCAGAAATCGTGAGACGGGAACTGAGAAAGTTGTTCATAGAAATCTCATCATGCCAGTGAACTTCCTACCTCTTCAGAATGAAATGTCAGAAGATGATTCTTCCATGAATGTTGCCTCGAGCAGATCAAGTCTGTCTGTGAGCGAAAATGCAGAGTTGAGATTACCTGTCAATGAATCAGAAGAAAGAACTGTGGCGTGGGTATCGGAACTCCCAGGTTCCGAAGTTGCTCGTTCTGAGTCTGATTCTGTCCAGTTGATTGCAGATGAACGGTCTACTGTCCTGTCGGCACCTAATTCTACAAGCCTCAGTGGTCGAATGACATGCAGATCTTTGACAGGTGAACTTGATGTTGATAGGTGCAGTAATCAGGCAGAGGCTGATGTCGATACTGCCGTATCCACTGACCATTTACTGGAGTGTTCCAGCGTACCTGCAACTCAGGGCGGGTCATTTACTGTCAAAACCAGATGTGGGAGAGTGGTTAAACCAGTCATTAGACTGATCCAGAATATGCACCAGAAGGTTATGTCTGGGTTATAGATTTTTTTTTTTTTTTTTTTTTTTTTTTTTTTTTCTCCTGTTTATAGAGGTATCATATATGTGAATAATTAAATACTGTGATTAAAATTCACGTATCTGTGTTTGTAGTACCTTGAAAGAAGGGAATTTGCGAACAATCTAAAGTAGATAGAAATGTATAAAGTGCTGTACTAAAATGACCACTAGAAGTATGTAATATGTAACAGGCATATTATTCCTTTGGGTGTTACGAGGCTTTGCAACCCTCTTACATTACTATTTCTGATAAGAATAGTCTTATGACTGGAGTTTAGTGTGTCACTTGATTTACAGTATTTTCTCTTGGTGCTATGAAATGATTTTGTTTCTCTTAGGGTCCTCTATTATGTGCTTATATGTACCTGTTTTGTTTTGAGTGACTTGGTAGCATATTGTGTTATTTTGTTTTGTCATGTACAAGCGGAAGTCAGCAGGGGGGAATGTAGCAAGTGTGCTTTAAGAATAATTTGTGATTCCACTTGTCATGACCATTTTTGGGTCTTCCTTTCCGTCCGCCATGCTGATCTGGGGGTGACGCACTTTATTTCTTCCCAGTCTGCATGAGAAATCATAGCGGTAGGTCACGCAAGTTTATGTGCTGATTAAACAAGGCCGTATTTCTTGTAACTGATTGTTTTATATGTAATACTTGTATAATCGTGACTTTAACCCCCGCTGTAGTGGACACACATATGTTTTATTTATTATTTTTATTTCTATATTAATTTTATCCTTTATTGATTACAGTGTGTCGTGCATTGCTGCCGCACGCTGCTCTAAAGTGCTGAACAAGTCCTCATATACTGTTCTGTTACTGCAGGTACATGAATTATTGTTGTATGTTCTGAAAATGTGTTTTGTAAAAGTTTATGCCCAGTCTGCATGAGAAATCATAGCGTGTGTCGTGCATTGCTGCCGCACGCTGCTCTAAAGTGCTGAACAAGTCCTCATATACTGTTCTGTTACTGCAGATCAAATAAAGAGAATTGAGAGACGAACTACAGCGTTCATGAGTATTACTCGAAGCCTAACACAACGCAGATAACACACCGCTACACATGCACTGAACATTTCAAAAACTTTTAGCCTTTTATGTTCAAACCGGAGTCAGACAATGATGGAGAGACTCAAGAAGAAAGTGACATGCATGTAGAATGCAACAGGACATTTCTGAATGGTTAATTGATGAATTTATGTAGCTTATGTGTAGTTATCTTCTAGTCATTAATTAGCATATTCTGTCTTCTGTCCTGATGTCACTAACTCAGGAGGAATGTCGTGTAGTCCCTACCAGCCGTTTGTTGTAGTCCTTAAAAAATGATTTCTTTAAAAGTAAATATCTCCCTTTGCTTTGAACTTTGAGCATTGTAACTTTGCAGATGTTGTTCATGCTCAAACTGCAACATTACATAACTAGAGTTAAAAAAGTGAAATATATCAACCACCCCTTTAATTTGATTTACCTAATATAAATTACTTAATACATAATAAATAAGGCTGGCCAAGTCAGTTCATAAAGCCGTCAAGTGTCAATTCTGCAAGCATTATTTCAGGGAGCTGCTGTCGTTCTGTGGTGTGAAAGACAATAGCATTCAGTACGATAACAGTAAATGGGTTATATTATGCGAGTGTGTGTGAGCAGGAGCGATGACCAATCCCCCGACTACTTTTTCCAGGGGCACTTTGTGGATCCTTAGGGGATTGGACAATGTTCCTTAGGCCATGTAGCTAAGCTGCCTCTTCACACTATAATCCCATTACCAGCCCAAGCTGTCTTTACGGGGAAAAAGACAGGCCGATTCTGGCCTTAACGAACAACATTTCTTAATCTGTGACTTTTCAATTCCCTGTACAATTGCATTAGGCATTGCTAATATTTCAGAGAGTGGGTGGAAATCCCTTTTCACATGCTATGTAGGATTTCAGCAGATCTACTCTTGGTTACCAGCCAACATTTTAAAATAAGACATATTATCTGGAACTATTACAATAAAAATGCAATATTTAAATGGATCAGGAAGAGGAAAACGCACAAGATGTTAAGCTAAACAAGTCTGCCTACAGAAGTAACCTGTCCACTGCCATCTGTACTGAAATTAATGGAAATTTGTCACACCAGCTATGATGGATACTGTAGATGTCCTCTTTTGCCAGAAGGAAATCGTTTAAAAGGCCTGTGCATCCTTTGCCCTATTTTTTGGACAGAAAACCTATTTTATATACCTGATGGTCATTTTTTATTTTAATTGAAAAAGAATAGCACACTTCCCCTCCAACAACCAAACAATTCCTCACAGGCCTATACGCGGGGGTCTGGTGAGGCAACATGTTCCCCTAAATAATTGATCACACCATCAGTTCACTATGACTTCAACAATGTTTTCTCATTGCATTTGAGATGTACTAGCTTGAGCTATTCGCATTACACATGTTCAACTAAACAATGACATAAAATAAGAGAAAAGTCGGGTCTTGCTATAACTAAATACCCTATAGTGAGCATTTACTGCAGCCACACATTTTCCCAAACATATTCCTAATGGTCCTTTCCATCTCGCTTCTCTGCTTGACAGTAACAGTCTGCTGCTCAGAAATAATAGATGCTCACTAAAACACTACTTCATTTGCCACAAAGATAGTCCATGTTAAGTCTATGAGGGAAGCCTGAGGAGATATGCATTTCAATCCTAAAATGACACTCACTTAGGAAATCACAAAGAATTTAGCGATTCTGCTTCAGATTCCTGAACAATGTTTTTATAAAAACTAAATAAAACATACAAACTTTTGACACAAAAGAAAAGTAATAATGAATTCCATAATGATTTTGTATTATAAAAAATATATATTGTATTACACACAACGCTGGGGCATGCCTGTCAAAAAAAAAGTCTAAGTCTTACCACTGCAAAAATGGCACAAAAGCATTTATGCAAACTTATAGTCATAATGGTGTCGACTTGTTCCTGGGTGCAAGAATTCAAAGAGTAAACGTTTTGCAGCTTTTGGTTTCCAGTGAAGGATTCTGTCAGTTTCACCCAACCACCCGAAGCAAACACTGTACAGAAAGCTGTTGCCATAGACTTCCATTTTCACCATAATGTGGTTTAAAAAGTAGACATAGTACGATACAATTTTCAGTGAAAACCCTACCCTTACAATAACTGTTCTGTTAATAACCCTCTGTCGATCCGACTGTCCTTGGATGGGGATACGAAAACACGGAAGTATAATGAAATCTGTTTTCACTAAACCCCTGGAGCTAACGTGAATAAACGTGAATTTCTCTGTCCATGCAACACAGAGAATGAGTAAAATTTTTCCATTTAAATACACAACTGACATTGTAATAACAATACAAAGCGGGTTGAAAATGGGCAAAGTTACACTTTTAACAGAAATTGTGAATGTAGAAGAGGAAAATATCCAGGGTACTTCATGTTTATGTGAAAGCTATTTACATAGGTGAGATAAATGTAAGGCACACAGAAAAAAACACTACCCAAGTAGCCTGCTTACTTCTCATTTGTAAAGCAAAATAGTGAGCCCCTCTTTACCATAACTTCACTGCTCTTTATCAGGCTTTATGTTACAGACTTTGACAATCAAACTATTAAGGGCAAATGGTTAATAAACTCACTGAGCCCAATGTACACAGCACAATTTCCACAGCAGAATGTAGAGCACTCCAAACCTCCACAGACTAGGATGCCAGGCTTATCAGGTCCAAGCAGGTTTCACAGATGCTGCTCTGTGCGTGGAACTGGGACTACATCAATTTAGCAACCAAGCTGGGGAAAATTGAGGCCTGACATAGAAATAAGAAGGTAACACAACTTTGAAGATGACAACTAATTTTCAGCTGGATGCATTTGCTATGAAGCCCAAGTTATTTTTTTCCATACTGTACTTTTGAGTAGTCTATAACTTAAAAAATTTGCTCTATTTAAAAAAAATTAAAAATAATAATATAGATACATACATACATACATACATACATACATACTGTACACACACACAAATGCTTCTGTTTGGGATCCGTAATAATTTTTTATGTTTTTGAAAGAAGTCTCTTATGGTCATTAGGGATGCATTTATTTGATTAAAAATACAGCAAAAACAGTAATGTTGTGAAATATTATTACAATTTAAAATGAACCTATTTGTATTTTAAAGGTGGGGTAGGCAATTTTTTTATAAACACTCTTTGTTATTCTGGTTGAAACTCTTTTCCGAATGGAATGATACACTGTCCTACCTGTCTGTCAACATACGTATTTCCATACCTCCTCGTGTGCTATGCAGAGTTAGAGAGACAGTCACCGAGAGCCACAAACAAACAGCAGCCGCCTTTTACAGTTCCTCCTAAACCAAAACAGCGAGCTTATGCTGCGTTCACGCCATGTCGTAACCTTAATTACGAGATGGCAACCCATGATATTCTACCCGGAGCTGTTCATGTCCTCAGACTCCAATTTATGCGTTTCTATGTCAACACTATCAATGCAAAATTAATCTGTAGCTCAGTCAGGTGGCACAAGTAAGAGCTCTGCAAGTACTTTACCTTCATTATTATTGTAATGTGCTTTGAGACTTGAGGTAAATGAATGCCATCTCTCATCTCGTGACGCTTTGCGGACTCGCATGAGATCCCACCCTCAAATGGGATATTATGTGAGCTCTGAAGGAAGGGTGGAACCTCATGCTTTCAAAGCTAGCTTGCTATTGCTAGCCTCTCCGAAATTGCCTACCCTACCTTTAATATATTTTAAAAAGTAATTTATTCCTGTGATGGCTAAGCTGACACAGGATCCTTCAGAAATCATTCTAATTTGCTGATTTGGTGCTCAAGAAACATTTCTTAATATTATCCATGTTGAAAACAGTCGTGCTTCTTAATATTTTTGTGGAAATCATACTGTTTTCAGCGTTCTTTGATAAACAGAACTTTCAACAGCATTTATTAAAAGAAATTAAATATTAATTTCACCAAGAAAAAATCATACTAACCCTAAACCTTTCTCTCTATGTATATGCAATATCAATATTAGATTATAAAAAAAATATATATATCAGTTTATAAAACTGTTGTGCTGCATATATCACACTCACAAACATGCTGTTGTATATCAACACATTAATCTTAATTTCGGATCTAATAATTACTGTCTTTGGAACTTTAACTGCTATTTGGGGATCCAAAATGAAGTCATTATTGTGATTCATGCTGCAGGTGCTGACTGCTGCCCCACACAAATGACTGCAAGCTCAGCCCCATCATGGCAGCTTATTCTCTCTAATTACATTTGCAGGTGATGGGTGCACAGCATGGCAAACCTCTTCAACCTCAGATATTATCTCATATTGCTATTCCTCATCCTCGGGCACATCAGAGTAATTGCTGCTACTACTACCAGAGGGATGCCATAATAAAAAGCCCTCATAGATAAGAGTTAAACACATGCGGCCCCCCTCACAAGATGTCTGTCACGTGGAGTCACTGCGATGAAGGACGGACAGATGGATGTGGATCAGCTGCACAGATGTAGCAGTAGGGCAGGGGGAAGTTTAATAAGAGCTCAGGAGAGATGGGGGTGAGATGTTATGCTCCATCACGATAAGAGAGAAGAGAACGGATGTCTCCATGGCAGAACAGGGACAGTGAGAGCAGGGGGGAAAGGCAGATGAAAGCTTAAAACAATCAGTGGCGTTAATCTGCAAGGTGTAACAGCTGCTCCTGGTGTATTCTGAGGTGGCTGGCCCGGATCGGATCCTTTAGGCCCTTATTAGCCTCGCTCGACCAGGTCTAGCATGCCTAAATCCAGGTCACACCTCCTAAAAAAACAAGATTCCTGCCATTCCCCTCAGACTATCCAGGGTAACGAGGATTACGTACCTCTAGGACAAATCTTGACTCTAAAGGATCATGTACATCCTTTAGGATCATGTACAGTAATGAATAGCATTGACTAAATTCTATATTGTTTATTTCACTATATTGGGTTCTCAGAAACGTTCCAATTTGCGTTCCAATTTGCTCCAATAGCAAAAGACAGAAATCCATGATGACTTTGCAGAAGAGTACAAAAAATCAAGAGATTGATTATGCGTCAGAAGAGAGAAAGATGTCAAATGCTGTATTAGAAAGACTTACGCAGCAGCATCAGTTTTCTGTAATTTAATGTCAATGTAATTTAACCGAGTGTAGTGTTATAATAAACATGAAAAAAAAATGTAAATATAATTTTTTAGTTGTTGCTAGATTTACGATGTTAATAACTGTGGAAAAGCATCATCAGTCTGTGAAAAGGGTCCATGTAGCACTTGACAGCTGATCTAACTGTCCATCCTAAAGAAAGGATAAGTTTATCTGTGTCTAATCCCACTGAAATAGCTACTTCTTCTCAATAATCCTCATAAAACATACTATGATCATATAATGATGCTATAGAAGTGCCTATGGCATATACTGTAAAGCGTTGGAGTGTATGGTCAGCTAGTTTGCAGATTCCCCAGGTGTCTCTGAAGCCCACACAGGCACACAGCAGTGTGCCCAGAGGACCCATGGCCTCATTTAGATGGCTGAGATCCTCATTACTGTATCCACTCTCCCAACTTACACCTGCTGTAAAACAGCGTCGAAGTCGCCTACGCTTCGGAAAGCGACACAACAGCACCTTTGTACAAGCAGCGGGCTCTCAAGGGAAGTGCAACTATGATGCCATGTTGGTCCGCTGTTGAAATTGTATGCAAGTTTATAAACAGATTGCAATTATAATTATTTGAGGATCATGTTGAGAAAACTGTATGGCAGGGGCGTCAGTTCTTTTCGCTGCACTACTTCCCGCAGGTGGCAGAGAGAGGGGGAGGGCAACAGGGCTGCAGGTGTGATATATGGCAGCACTTACATGAGATGATCTAAAGCATTAATGAGAGCTGAATCTGTCTCTTGTCTCAGATCTGTCAGGATGTTTCTTGACAGATGAATGTGAGCATAATGGTTTTCAGCCATATACTTTCCTGGTAAATCCTGGAGTTCATAAGAGCTGCACATCCAGAGTAAAAGACACTGTAGTGTAAGTAACATCTGAAGCAAAAACAGCCGGCAATATAGTGAATTCAAAATATATGTAAATAGGACTGTGTGGTATAACAGCAGAAACATGCCATCCAATTATTATATTTATATATTGTATATACTATCATAGATATATTCGCACAGAAAGTGGGAAGGACCTTATCACACGTTAAAGCAATGTAAAAATAGGGAGTAATGCAAAAATACGTTGGGACGTGTTCCGCAAATGTCAACATGAAATGTTATTAGGCACTACACAACAGAGCAATAACACAACATACAAAATGCGAGTTGTGGCTCGTCCAATCAGAATTTAGATTCAGAATTATTTTTATAATATTAGCTTTACCATTTTAAAGGGGTAATGAATTGAGATATCAAGTTTTCCTTGAAGTTTTAACATGCAAGAGGTCATCGTATATTAAAAACATCATGTAAGTTTCAGAACTCAAAACTTCCTTGTTAGTCCCAAAACAGCTTTTATTGAAGCCAAGCTCTAAATTGACTTGTTTTAGATATTGTCACATTATGACGTAATAGTGTGATGAAAGACCAACTCTGCAGAATCAGATTAATGCCTTATTGTACATCATCGCATCTTTGGCCCGGCCCACTGGCGCATTGGTGAGATGAGGAGAAATCCGCGGATCTCTTACAAAAGACCCTAATGCTAGGAAAGTGATTATTTATTTTCAACTACATGTGAATGTCTCAGTAGAGCATTACTTGTTTGTCCAGTACATTTCACTGTGGATTCTTAGGCAAATCAGTCGCATTTCGGTGCAGAGTTTGCAAACAGACTTTTACTGCAAGATATGGACCTGAAAGTAATGCCGCGACATGAAAGTAAACGTGTTAATTCTAATGCCTAGTCTGTGATCAGTGATATATGATATGTAAAGATTCATGTAAAGTCAGATGTTTTTTGTCTTACTGTTTAGCGTAAGTAAATCAAGTCAGTGACTAATGGTCAACTTCACATTGTTTCACTTAGTAGAATGAAAATAATCTAGTATTTCAATTGATTAAATTATATATAAAGCGATCAAAGAACCCTCCCTTTATAATCACTGGAGCTGTCAATCACAACATGAGACTCTTGCCAAAACTCCAGTTATAATCGATGTAACTGTCTACACTGCACAATGAATCTCTTATTTACACAGTGTTTGCACTGTTAGTTATGATGTAAGTATTCCAGAAATTGAGTTGCAGTGACGAGATCACTGCATTCATGCGCTCAACGGACATATCTGTCATAGGCTACAATGCTCATCGCTGCAACCTTTCATGTGATGGGAGTAGATCTAAATCTAAACCAAGACTTTTCACAATTTGTTAATTTCGACAGCTGTAACAGTAAAAACATAGTAAAGATTTTGAGAGAGTTCCACGTGTAATACTTATTTCACATGCAAAGATGTTAGCCAATCAAAGCAGTAGGCGTTTACACTGAAGTCTCCCAGCAGACACACCCCTTCAAACAGAGCGACCAAAATCATCCAAAATCAGGGTAGAAAATGGCCTTTAATTTCTAAAATGACAATTTTGATGTTAAAATAACATTATAAGTGCACCCAAGGAAACATTATAAAGAAAAACAGTTCATGACTCCTTTAAGTCTTTGTTTTAGCTTAAATGTTACATAATGTGCAGCTGCTCTTGCAGTGTCAGACTTTCATTTATTTGTTATAAAAAATCCAATGTTTTAGTTTGCTTCCATCCGAGTTTAAAAAAGAGAAAGTAATCAAATGATTAAGTTTTATTTGTGAAGTATTTAATTCACTCTATTTTCCAAAAATAGGCATTGTCACAAGGTTACTTAAATTTGACCTTTTTTCCCCAAATTATAGAGTGATATAAACTGTTACCGCCATCATGTAAAACAGGGGTGGGCAAACTTTGTGGCTCAAGGGCCACACTGGGTTTTAAAATTTGACAGAGGGCCGGCCCAGTAGCAGATTATGAAACACGATCTCATGAAAGTGCGTATCTATACCACAAATTATGAAACACCATCTCATGAAAGTGCGTATATATACCACAAATTTTATTTCTCGTGCCATTTATACGTCACAAATGTTTTTTTGCATGCATGCTACGTACTGTAAACCCCTTGGTTAGGATTAGGGGTGCGGCGGAGTGCGTGCCTATTACACGCCATAAAGTGCGTATCATATGCACGCGAAAACTGCGTAAAAGCACTACAAATACAATTCGTGGTATTCGCACTTTCATGAGATCGGGCTGAGCAAACACATTTACGTTGTGGCAACGTCTGCACGAAATTCTGAGAGACAACATTCTGACAATACATTTTTTTATGCTAGATATCCCCCATTTAGCATGCTATGTTTTGAGGTTAATTTTTAATTAGTCAGATGTTAGATAATTATAGCCTATACTTTTTAAATATTGTTTATCCTTATTATTATTTAATGGGCCTAACAGTGAATTAGAAACAAAACACCTGCAAGTGTAGGCTACACTTAGAAGAGTAAAAATTAAGATTACATTAATTCAACTTTATTAAAACTGCAGGCAATCAATTTGCACTTCCAAAAGTCATACATGTGTGGAAAAAAACGAATATATACAAATTTATTTTTATGTATAATAAAACATAAAAAGCAAACAAAGGCAGATCAGAACATTTAATGAACAAAACCGGGTTCTGTAGCCTACATGGCAGACAGGGGAGCGTAGTCGAAAGCCGGGCGATAAAGGTCGGTAAACGGAATCAGTCAGGATACATCCACAAATCCAGAGGAGCAAAGAAACTAAATAGCAGACAAATCAAAGGAAAAACTAAACAGGTGTGCAAGCGGTTACCAAACTATTTTTTTCTCTGTGAGTTTCCAAAAAAGGAAAAAACATTAACGTGTAACAAGTCTATGCGCTTAAGCAGCTGTCTGTTCAAGGAGTGCTGAAATGTCAATTATTACAGACATACGGCCTTTGATCGGACTTCGGTGAAAAAATATTTAGCTGTCCACTCCTTATTAAAAACTCGGCATTCAGTGTCCATTTTTCTTTTCTTTGATCCACTCATTATTAATTTAACACGTAGCCTACATTTAAAATATTTCGGCTGAATCCTCAGCGTGAGTGCTTTAAAGCGACCATTATAACGTGTCACTTTGGTTTCCATAGTGACGCGTCATTGCTTGTTTCGTGACACACCGCAGCCACAACAGCGCTGAATGAATGATGATCTACTTTTATGTCATTTTTTCTTTTTTACATTTGTTATCTATGGCATGAAATATCTGATATTCCGATTGTCAAATATATGCAAAGCAATATATATATATAACGCAAAGTATTGCAAGAAAAAGGCAAAATGAATGCGATCTTCAGACAATTGTTTAAATACTCGACGGGCCGGATTAAACAGCCCAACGGGCCGTATGTGGCCCGCGGGCCGTAGTTTGCCCACCCCTGATGTAAAATCTACGTCTAAGTGCCAAAATCTGTCTTATAATGATCTGTATCAAATCAAAAGATTGATTCCAACAATAGATTGGTGTCAGGGTTAATGAATTGAAACATGGATATTTTTTTTGCCATTATTAAAATGTTCTTTGCTGTGCAGGGGGCAAACATAATTGCCTCTGGTAGGTGAGCATTACTGTTTCTAATGATGTCTGTTGTGAAGGCCCAGTGATCCGCACTCAATTACAGCCATTGATTATCCACCTCCGGCTTTTCAGAGGATAAAACAGTTTGTTTAAACATCCTGCCATTTGCTACAGGTGGTTTCGAGCTTAGAGAAAACAAGCATTTTAAAACATTTCTGATTGGTAAGGACGACATAAGTATGGGGAGAATTAAATGTTAGACTAAACTATCTTCCCTGAAAATATAATCACAATTGACCTTGTACATTCTAGGAAAGCAGTTAAGATATTTGCACAAAGGTTGTACGATCACAAGTAGATGTAACCCAGGGACTAGAGGGCCACATTGACCACAACTGAATACTTGTTCAAGGGACTTAAGCCATCTCCTGTGGGGCTTTTCCTTTAAATCGGTGTGGAGTGTATTTAAGCTGGTATGGATTAAAATACGCTGGATAAATGGCATATAAATCCTTGGCATTTTCATTTTCAGAAAATTTTAAGATGATAGCAGGCACTAATAAGCCAAACTTAAGTTTTATTGTTATTAATAAATAAGGGTCTGTGCCTAAATTTGCAGTCTACATATAAAATGCAACCTTCAGACCACCTTCAAACCTTGAGGTTTGTCAACGTGTGAAGTCATTACTTAATTAGGTGTAATATTCTACAGGCTACCAGATTAAAGTGAATGTGCAGTGTAGTAATTTTGCAAGGCAGCATATAGGTGGCAATATTATTTTGGGTGTTATCAAGACAGGTCACACAAAACAACTAAAGATTTGCAGGCGGCAGCAATGTCATCTGGCAGTTTCCCCATTATAAGGCGCATTCTCCATATAATGCGATAATGGTGCCTCCCTGGAGATACAGAAAACACCACCACATCAGCAACTTGCCATGTTGGAAACACAGACTAAAACCCTGACAAAGCAACCAATACCTGTTTAATATATCTCACTACATTTCAAAACATCACAAAGGTTATGAGGGCATGTGAATGCAATTTTGTTATTTTCAACCTTTTCAAGGAAACAAGAATTATGAGTTTTGGAGCTCTAAAGGAAAAACTGCAGCACACTGACACAGTTTAATCTCTTCAGCCAGCACTAAAAGTGAATTCGTACCTTGTTCTTGAGTGCAAAATTCAACGGATTACAAGCTCCTCTGACTTGAGGCTTGTTGGAGATTAGTCAGGAGGACAATGGTCATATCACAGTACCAGGAATCACTGTCACTACTTTCAGGCGTTGGCTACAAATGGCTCTATCATGTCAACAATCTTCATTTTAACACCTTATTTATACTGGGAATTTCAAGATTCAAGTCATGTGATGACTTCCCATAAGCAATGAATAGCATGGCTTTATACTTCAGGATGAAATATCTTGGTAAGAAGTAAATATCTGTTTAAAACTTCTAAAATAATATTTCATAACCACAAAACAAATTATGAGAACAGGCGTTATTATTGATGTTAGCTATTACTTTCCATCAACTTTTGCTTGAATGTTAACACATTATTAAATACTACAACATTAAAGTTATCTTATTGTATAAGAAAATGTAATTACGTGAGATAAACAAAACCTATGTAATAAATATGATCTGAGAGTTCAATAATGATACAGACTCTTTTAACTTTCTCAGTTCATCACAGCATCAACAGACGTAACATTTGCTCATTTAGAAGCTATTTCTATTGTATAGAGTAAGTTGATATTTCTCTCACCTGGAAACACCCACAGTAAGGTGAGAAGCAGAAGAAATGTTGGAGGTCTCCAGTCCATCAGCCTCTCCATCGCTCCTCTCGAAGCGCCCGCTCGCGCGACAACTCATATAGCATCTAGTGATAGTGATACTCTCGCGCTCTTCGTATTCTGCATGAGCTGTCTTCTGTCTTCCCTCGCTCTTTAAAATTAATATTTTGGTTGAGTATATCAAATCATTCAACCCCGACAGAAGAACCCGAGTCAAGCTTGTAAATTCCCTCCTCTTCCCTCATCCGCGCAGCTCAGACATTTGGAGAAGTGCTCTTTGTCTAAAGCTTCGGTGCTTCCTTCCTTAAAATAAACTCTGTGGATATTTTGTCAAGTATTTTAATTCATAACTGAAGTTTTTAGTAGTTCTTGGAGGGTACGAAGCGAGTCTGTCACCTTCCACTAGCAAGTCTAGATCATGTGTGCATGAAGCCACGCCCCTTTCTCTTTACAGGTGTTACGAGCTCCTCGATCATTCCCTCTCTGCATTACCCGGAATAGCCGATTAATCCAAAAACTATTTTAATGTAATTTTTATTTTTTTTATATATATATATATATATATATATATATATATATATATATATATATATATATATATATATATATATATATATATATATATATATATATATATATATATATATATATATATATATATATATAAAACACACACACACACACACACACACACACTTTCCATACACATGTTTTTATACAAACTGTATATTCTATCCCCTAACCCTAACGTTACCCTAGCCTTTAACACATCCCAACAGAAAACATTTTGCATTTTGTTTTAAACATCATTTGGATTATAATTTATAAGCTGTTTTCCTCATACAGGACCAAAATATTTCCCCACAAGGTAAGTTAAAAAATGAATGTATTACCATCTTTGGTCCTTACAACACTTGGTTTACCAGGACCAAACACTCACAAAATCAACTAAAAAATTCATCCTGACATAAAACAATAACAAAACCTGCAACAAAACCAAAAGTGCAAGCACATTAATAACTCATTCTCCACTGCATCCTAGGACAAAAATATTGTTGGTTTAACTTTAAAAAAATAGTAAGTTACCTGGCTGCCTTACAATTTTGAGTTTATTGAAATGATTTTTTTTTTTAGTTAATACAATGGAGATTGTTTATATAAAATTATGTTATCTGAACCACATAAGTTGATTTGACAAAAGATAAAAAGTTGTGATAACAAATCATGAAAATATATATTTTTTACAGTGGGTGAATGGGTCTAAACCACAAAACAATTTATTTCCTGTACGTTCATTTGAACTATAAAAACAATGCATTCATCCTCACCTGATCTGCTTGTTGGTTACAATTTAAAAATAAAAAAGCTGCATTTGAGATTTTTCTATGGTTAGGATATTTGACCTAAGAATAATTTTCAGTGTACGTTTCTTTCAGACTGAATTGGTGCAACCAATTATGGCGAATGCATTGTGACATAAGTTGATCTGTGATATTAGGCTATAGGCTACAGGAGACGCCATATACAGACCCTGAGCAAAGCTCATTCTCACCCTCTCCGATTGGCCGGTTGCCATAGAAACACATCCGAAGTTCATGCATTAGCGCTGCTCAATTATTGGGGACTGGTGAGCTCAGGTCTTTGATTGTCTTGTCTGAGCTTTACATCTAACTTGGAACTACAGGTACAACGTGTCTGGCACAAAGACTGTGATTAAGAGAAAATGGTCAAATAAGTTTTGGTGGAAGGTCAAACATGTGGTGTACGCTTCAGTTATTCAGTTTTAAATGGAGCTAGTTTTACAAATTAGCTCCATTTCCTGACAATAATTTTCAAACCGCGACATAAATATATTTTAAATTATGAAATTTATAAAACAACTGAATACCTTGGGCAAAGTCAAATGAACTTTCACACAACCAACACATTTTAAATATGATATTATAGTATAAATATAGATTTACAACTAGCAAAATATGGAATACAATACTAGGAAATATATTTGTCTGTGGGTGTCACCAATAAAAACAGAGAATAAAGAGTGACAGCTGCTGTCACCACTGCTGCTTCAGAGAGAAGAGCAAAAATGATCAGATCTTAGGGTTGTTGACTGATGAAGCAGTGACACTATATACAAAGATTCTACAGGCTGTCATTGTTGTGTATGCAACACAGAGGGAGGCAGGATAACCTGCACATAATGTGCGTGCAAAACAAAATTTGACATTTTCTTCACATTCAGTTTTATAATATCCAGTTGGATTTCCATGGCATTAAACACTCAGGGTCATGGTTAATGGTCAGAGCCAGAGGTCACTCTTCTCAACTTGCGTAAGGCCGTTACCGGAAGCCAGTGATTATAGCTTATACATTTATAAATATTCATATTTTTATTACAAAAACACATCGCTTCGCTTCAGAAGGCCTTTATGAACCCCCTGGAGCCGTATGGATTACTTTTATGATGGTTGGATGCGCTTTTTTGGGATTCAAAATCTAAGGTACAATTCATTCCCATTTTAAAGCTTGGAAGAGTCAGGATATTTTTAAACATAACTCCGACTGTGTTTGACTGAAAGAAGAAAGTCATACACACCTAGGATGGCTTGAGGGGGAGTAAATTATGGGATCATTTTCATTTCTGGGTTTCCATTAATTTAATGGGCAATGTAGTTGCATTTATGTTGTTTCTATAAAAGAAGTTCAGGCAAGAACGTAAATACATAAAATGAGAACAAGACATTTTCTATAATAATAATAATTAGGATTTAACATAAACCTTCAGTTTTTATTTGGCTTCTATAAAATTATTTTGGTGGTACCTTTGTTTTACCTGTCTATTTAAAGATTAAAGATTATTTATAGCTTTTAACCAAAAAAAGATGTAACATTTTCATTTGAACCTTTGCATTTCTGAACAAATTAAATATTTTGGTGAGTCTGCTCTGCCACCTAGTGGTCAAGGTAGACTCTCAAAAAATTCAACACTGCACATAGTATTTAATTTTCCGAAGGAAAGACGGTCTTATAAGTGCAGTTCTCAGAAAGATATTTCTAAAAGACTTAGACTAGCTTAATATAAATGTTTGACAACTGGGACAGGATACTGTGTAAAATTTCAATCTGTACAATAAATGGTTTTAAATCCGTTTAAACTCTAAGCCAAACATACACAGATTTACTGACATTTAACCACCCCCATAATAATAGACCACTCTGCCGATATAAAACTATAGATTTCAGTGGCGTTACACAACCATTAATCCAGACATTTGACTTAGTGAGTTTTTGATCCACTGCAGCTCATGTAAACGAAGACATGGGGCATACGAGCCTGGAAGCAA
The DNA here is from genome assembly GCF_964197995.2 of Scardinius erythrophthalmus. Taxonomy (NCBI): domain Eukaryota; kingdom Metazoa; phylum Chordata; class Actinopteri; order Cypriniformes; family Leuciscidae; genus Scardinius; species Scardinius erythrophthalmus. Next base: position 15,626,618 of record NC_138227.1, read on the forward strand.
CTGACCCTATATAGGCCTACTTTTGTCAGAACAAGCAATAAATAAAGCCTACTAATATTAAAATAACAATAGCCTAATAATAACAAAAAATATATATTTATTAAATAGGCCTAAGTATAATTATCGATAAAGTAATTATACTTTATATAATTATATGGTAGGCTATAGGCTATTATATAATTATAATATGTAATATAAAATATATTTTACACAAATAATAAACAAAAGTTTGGAATCACTAAGAAATGTTTACGTTTTTCAGCTTAAGAGTCGTCAGTTTGTTTTGTTTGCGCGTGACTATGCTAGAGACAGCGCTTACAAGAAGCTCATCCTTGTAAGTAGATAAATCGTCCCAGCATGTTTGGTCACGCGGGAATTATTATTATTTTTTTTTATTTTTTTTTTTTTTGCAATTCCTTGAAAAAACGGGTTTAATGGTCGCCGTTTCACATCGAGGCCAAGGTGGGGAACATTAGCTACCAGTTAAGTTCTCAAACTTTTTAGAGTATCGTACCACTTTTTAGAGTATCGCTTTTAACATCCTTCTCTCTGCAGTCACACCTTTTCAGCAAGTGGCAATTACTATTTGCCCCCTTAAATCGATTTTTTCAGTGCATTTTTTACCTTTAAAAATTCCTTTATAATATAAATAATGATTAAAAAAAAGATAAAAAAAAAAAAAAGTTCAGTAGAGAAATATGCAATGATGGTAAAAAACGAAGTGACGCTTTTAAATATTAAATTAAAACCGCCATTAGGTGGCGGCAAGTCATGTCTTTATGAGTGAGTCGAGTCATTCATTCATTCAGTAGCCTAACGAAGCAAGTGGCTGTAATTATGAATGAATCATTGAAGCATTGACTCTCACGATTTGTTCAAAGCCGCAGATTCATTCACAAACACTGCTGTGTGCTGCTGTTCTTTGTGGAGCTATTTATTTGTTGAAAAAAATACTGACAATACTGTGTTTAAAATTAACATCACTTAATATTAATACCTTTCGTTTGTTGAACTGTTGTATAAAATTAATGTCACATTTGCAGTCGTGTGGATATTCGATTAATGTGATCTACATTACACACGGGAACTCATACAGAGTATGTTTTTGTATCGAAGAGAGTTTAAATCTTAAATTGATCTCTATGCACAGTCTGTGTCTATATTTGCTCTTCATGCTAGTAAGTGCTAAATCCCCAATTTTACAAAGGTAGGCTACGTGGCAGTAGGCTATAGCGCGATAAGCCAAGGCAGCATTGTTGAGTGAATGCAGTCAGTTTTGACTGCAAAAGATGAGGTAATTTGATCGGATTTACAGCATTTTACCTGCTAGAAATATATGCTCAGTTTTAATGTTATTTTAAGGTGCGGTACAGTTAAATGAACGCAAAACTTAGCATTTTGTTCACGTACCCCCTTCTGTTACCTCACGTCCCGGGGGGATAGGGGAGAGCGGGGCACAACCTAACGCGGGGCTAGTTGTAACACCCTTGTTTTAAATACTTGCACATATGCTAGCATGGTGAAACTTTGTGTATTTACTAGATGAAATATCAACAATCTATAAAAAATTGAAAAAAATTGCGGCAAAATTCAAATCTTTGGAAGATACCAAAGTTTTCGGCACGGACACCACCGTCTCCGGCACGGACACCACCGTCTCCGTAAAGGACACCACCATCTTTGTATAGTTTTGTACACGGACACCGGCACGGACACCACCGTCTCTGGAAAGGACACCACCGTCTTTGTACAGTTTTGTACACGGACACCGGCACGGACACCACCGTCTCCGGCATAGACATCATCGTCTCTGGCAAGGACACCACCTTTTCCGGCACGGACACCACAGTCTCCGGAACGGACACCAATATCTCTGGCACGGACACCAAAGTCTCCGGCACGGACACCACAGTCTCCGGCAGGGACACCAATATCTCTGGCACGGACACCAAAGTCTCCGGAACGGACACCAACGTCTCCGGCACGGAAACCACCGTCTCCGGCATAGACATCATCGTCTCCGGCACGGACACCGGTACGGACACCAAAGTCTCCGGCACGGACACCATCGTCTCCGGCACGGACACCACCTTTTCCGGCACGGACACCACAGTCTCCGGAACGGACACCAACATCTCTGGCACGGACACCAAAGTCTCTGGAACGGACACCATAGTCTCCGGAAAGGACTCCAACGTCTCCGGAACAGACACCAAAGTCTCCGGCACGGACACCACCGGCACAGACACCACAGTCTCCGGAACAGACAGCAAAGTCTCCGGCATGGACACCATTGTCTCCGGCACGGACACCACCTTTTCCGGCACGGACACCGGCACGGACACCACCGTTTCCGGCACGGACACCACCGTCTCCGGAAAGGACACCACCATCTCCGGCACGGACACCATCGTCTCCGGCACGGTCACAATAGTCTCCGGAACGGACACCACAGTTCCTCAATTCCGGCCAATCTGCCTTCTCAACGTTGAGGGAAAAATCTTTTTCAGTGTGATAGCACGGCGGTTGTCCACCTACCTGGAAAAGAACAAGTACATTGACACATCCGTACAGAAGGCCGGCATTCCTGGGTTCTCTGGTTGCTTGGAGCATAACAGCATGATCTGGCACCAGATCCAAGCGGCGAAGAAAGACAAGAGAGACATCCATGTCATCTTCCTTAACCTGGCCAATGCCTTTGGATCAGTTCCCCATAACCTCCTCTGGGAATCCTTCAACTTCTTCCACGTTCCATCATCCGTCACTAGTCTAGTAAAAGCCTACTTCGAAGACCTGCAACTGTGCTTTACAACAACCGACTTTACAACATCATGGCAGCGCGTAGAAGTAGGCATCATGGCAGGCTGTACAATATCCCCTCTGGCCTTCACAATGGCCATGGAGGTCATCATCAGGGCCTCAAAATGGGTGGTGGGGGGTGAGCGAACTAAGAACGGGATCCGCCTTCCACCTATCCGAGCATACATGGATGACATGACCACATTGACCACTACTGCAGCATGTGCCAGGCGGCTACTTGGAAAACTGCAGGAGAACATCAAGTGGGCTCGGATGAAAATCAAACCGAACAAGTCACGAAGCATCTCAATAGTTAAGGGACAGCTTAAAGATGTGAAGTTCTGCATTGGTGATGACCCAATACCAACAGTGTCTGAGCAACCTGTCAAAAGCCTGGGTAGATGGTACAATGCAAGCCTTGGGGACAAAGACCAAGTTCAGCAGGTAAGGCAGGACATTACCAACGGTCTGGAAACCATCAACAGTACCCTACTAAGATGGAGCGAACCGTGACTTCATACGTGAAGAAATGGCTCGGCGTCCCACACTGTCTGACTAACATCAGCCTCTACGGCAAAGGGGTCCTTGAACTACCTATCACGAGCCTCACCGAGGAGTACAAGTGCTCTAAAGTGAGACTCCAGATGACTTTGAAGGACTCCAGGGACCAGACCATCAGCAATGCCGTTCCACCTCTGTTAACTGGACAGAAATGGATACCATCCGAGGCGGTCCAGCAAGCTACGTCAGCCCTGAGGCACAGCGACATTGTAGGGCACGTCCAGTTGGGGAGAGGAGGCCTTGGCCTTACCGCAAGTAAGCCAACTTGGCGTAAGGCCTCAACATCAGAGAGGAGGAAAATGGTGGTCGAGGAGGTGCGCCGTCAGGAGGAGGCGGAAAGAAGTGCAAAGGCTGTCTCTCTCGCCAAGCAGGGACAATGGATGAGGTGGGAAGGCCTGGAGAGGAGAAAGCTTAGTTGGAGGGAGCTCTGGGAAATGGAGGCAAGTAACATCAGCTTCATCATAAGAGCCACCTATGATGTGCTCCCCTCTCCAAAAAACCTCCACCAGTGGTATGGAGAGGACCCAATCTGTGCCCTCTGCCCAACTCCAGCGACTCTTAAGCACATCTTGGCTGGTTGTAAAACCAGCCTCACACAAGGTCGTTACACCTGGAGACACAACCAGGTCCTCAAGAGTCTGGCAGCAGCTCTTGAGAGCCAGAGGAATACCACCAACTCCTTGCCCCTGAGAGCAATCAATTCCACCACGGCCCCAACCTTCATCCGAGAGGGACAGAAGAAGCCCAAACATCCCCCTACCAAAGCAGAGGCTGGACAGCTAGCCATGGCCCGGGACTGGAAGATGCTTGTCGATATTGGCCAGCAACTAATCTTTCCAGCTGAGATTGCAGTCACCACCCTTAGGCCAGACTTGGTTCTCTGGTCCCCTTCATTGAAGTCTGTTTACATCACTGAGCTCACAGTCCCATGGGAGAATTCAACGGATGAGGCCTATGAACGCAAGAAACTGCGCTATACAGAACTGGCAGCAGACGCTCAACAAAGGGGATGGAAAGCGAAAGTCTATCCGGTTGAAGTGGGTTGCAGAGGTTTTGTGGCTTCTTCTACCATCAGACTGCTGAAAGACCTTGGCATCCATGGACAGGCTCTGCGACAGACAATTAGATCCGTCTCGGAAGCTGCCGAAAGAAGCAGCCAGTGGATATGGATTAAGAGAAAGGATCCTTGTTGGGCTCATAGAGCATCAACATGACCCACTCACTAATCGACCCACTCACTAATCCCCCCACCCTATAACCCACTTGAGAACCCAGGGCACAACCCTCCATGAGGAGGGTGAACAAGGTATGCGGTCAGCTCTAGGCTTGACTCAGGGAAGAGGACGCCTCCTGCCTTGCATAGTCCCGTGGGCTGTGCCATGTAATCAACCAAGCAATTTTCATGATTGGGCATGGGACACAAGCTCAGGTTTGATCACCCTGTAGCTGGCCACCTTTGATGAGGGTGTCTAGTGTTGAAAGGCCGAAACACCCCCTGATTCAAAGGTACATTACTGATGATGTGTCCCGAAATTGACATCTTTCCCGTGACTGAGGTACAGCTCCCACGCCACTCTCAACATCAAGGCAAATCTCATGTGCATACCATCCATTGGCACAATGGACAGTTTACCATCACGTCCCGTGTTTATGATTCTTTGACTTTTGAGGAGTATATTGTAAATGCAGACACATGATATGTGTATCTCTTAATGGAAGCTTTAGATGGGTTTAGACTTTTCCAAGTACTACGATATAAAAGCTGTGTTCAAAAGACAGTGATTTAAAATTTTGAACATCAACCAAATCCTTATTTTATGAAGCTTAATATCAACAGTGAGCAGTTCTCTTCTAATTAAACATCTGTTATAGAGATCCATGTATCTGGAATCAATAAGTCAATGGATTGCAGGGGGCAATAGTGTTCTGTTAACTGCCCCTTGGCCATTCAGACTCAACAAAACTAACAAAAGGGAGGGTAAAGAAACAATGAGGTGAACCTCAGCTGTGAGAATGTACCTCATCACAGGGACAATAGACTTCTATATTCTGCCTTCATAAACACATTCCTTGATTTTATTTTTGTTAGTAAATAGTGCAGCACTCTTTTCTTTGCATGAGGTACTCGTTTAATTGTATAGAGTTACGAAAGAAGCGGTCTGTTAGTAAGCATGTTTTGTATAGATTTTTTGTTACAATCTGTTGAACAGGTTCTCTAGGGAATCTTTGGATTCAAATGATGCAGATGGGCAGAGAGAGAGAGAGAGAGAGAGAGAGAGAGAGAGAGAGAGAGAGAGAGAGAGAGAGAGAGAGAGAGAGAGAGAGAGAGAGAGCGAGCTCCAGTGGCACTATCATTTCCAATAGCCACATAGCTGGAACTGATGCGTTTGTTTCACCTCTGCTTTCAGACCAAGATAAGTCCATCCAAATTGTATTTCAACAGTAGCCTATATCGTAAATATCTTGGACTTACTTGAATGGATTTCTTTTTATGCTAGATAATTTTTTCTACTGAATTCCTCTGGGCATTGAAGAATAGAGGACTGAAGCAAAAAGTTTCTGTGCACAAGAAGAAAGATGCTGCTCCATCTACTCAGAGCACTTCTTCAGCTAAACATATATACACAATCCAAAGACACAGATATCACACCCACCTTTTCTTCAATCACTTCAAAGAGTCTGTCACACCTGGATTTGGAGCGGGCTATTGGCGTTAGTGGTGAGTTAATTTTCCGAAATGTTTTAGGTGTTTTACAGATTTGATTGTCAGTATATGTTTAAAATATAAAAATGCACTTAATGATAAATATTTGTTTATTAAACTGACTGCATTTAGTTTGAAGTGTTCACAAAAGCTATAAGCCAAAAAATTACTTTTATTCACCTGACTGCTAAAACAGGTGCAGCCTCAAGGGACTTCTCAGGTGTTGCCATGACAACAGCTAAAGAGACCCCTCCCCCTCGACTACTTTTTGTACATTTGCAGAGTGTAAGACCCTGGGGCAATAGAGATATGACTTTTCCCTGCATCTTCAACCTTTAACTTTTCTAATAATTTCTTGGAGTCTAGAGTTGAAAGGTATATTTTCACCATTCATTTGTTGAATTAAAAATTGCAATCAGTCACTAAAAAGAATTGGTTAAAATGAGTCAGACTGCACTTGTTGCGCTGTATGTTTTGGATTTAGTAAAAAGAACGTTGAGATATGCATGTAACTACTGTTCCAAGAAAGAGGGAAATGAGGTATAACACATGACTATGGGATATCGCTCTCTCGCGTCATTCTCTGAAGACACTTTATTCAAAGGCTAATGACACATGCCGACGTGGGCGGGATTACCTGTTGCACCTTGTATCCTTCCTTCTGGGAACAGTATTATATGTAAAACTCAATGTTCCCATTCAGTCGGTTCACTCGGTACAAACCATAACTATGGGACATATATTCACGCCCCACCACCACATATCCCCATGTTTTTCAAGGGAGTGACAGACTGATCACCGCAGTGACATCTAGTCTTTAAAACCGAACAAACGTGTGCAGTGATGCCCAACTGGCCACCTCACAAACGTCCTCTACAGACACCCCTCTAAAGAACGACTTTGTCATGCCCCTTGTGGAACGTGCACGCACCCCTGCAGGCAGAGCCAACCCTTTACTCTTGTATGCAATTGAAATCGCCTTCACCATCCAATGTGAAAGATGCTGTTTAGATAGCGTTTTTTAATGAACTGGGTTGGAAAACATACAAAAAGTTTTGTACGTATGATCGGATTTGATAGCCTACCATGGATTTCATCCATGGATTTCATCCTACATCAAAAGTGAGGAACAAATTGGGATTTATAAAGGTGGAAATTTAGTTCTATACCCTCATACATTAGTGGTCTAAAGTGGTGTCTGACCTAGAAAAATTCTCTTCTTCACACTTTTTTCAAACTTTTTTCAAATGTTTATTCAATATTTTGTATGTATGTTGTGAAGTTGTGCCTGGAGTGTAAAACGTATGTACGCGTTACACGTTTCAATTGTCATGACACAATGAAACATACCAAATTGTGTGGACTTCATATTTGGTCAAGTGGTCAGTCATACCAAAGCTTACACTCATTATTCCCAGCATATAATTCAATAAATCACGATGTGGTTAGCTATTATTAGATGTAATTTTGTGGGTTTTAGCGAAAATCCCCAGATGGAAGGAGCTGTCCATTGCTACCAATGAGGATATTGTTGAAATGGCTAAATCTGGTCAATCAGTTTTGGATTTGTCATATGTAAGATGTAAATGGTCACAACGTCGACTGAATTATTTCAAAACACAATGAGACCACTACCATGCAGAATGTAAAGTGCTGTGGCTGGTCAAGGAAGACTAGAGAGCATTTTGACCAGAGGTCAAATACAGTACCCAATACGATAACAATGCCAAGACATTGCAAATGGAATAAAGTTACACACAATGAAAGTGTTCATGCTCAGCATTTTGAAGTGGCCCATTGACCTTAAAGCCATTGAAAACCTTTGGAAAATTATAAACCTGAATTGTGATAAGTCATGCAGGTCTTACAATGAAGCTCAACTTTGGGAAGAAATTAAGGAGGATTGGAGTAACATAGTTTTTGTCGTCTTTTTTGGGGCGTAAGAATGATTTTTTCATCAAATCCTTTTATCATTTATCACAGCCTGGTCTGTCTTGAGTATGCTGGTCACATGATTTGTTTAAAAAAAATTGTGATTAATTAGTCAGCCTGACCTAAATCCAACATGGCTGCCAGTGGTGCAGGTCATTCAGATTTTGAGATAAGTAAATATATATTAAACTTACTTTTCTTTTGAAAAAAATAATACTAACACTGCTAACATTAATTATGAACATTGTCTTAAGAAAATTGAAAAAGAAAATTTATAAAAATGTCGTTCATGTTGTTATTTAGCACGTTTTGAAATATATGTTACACCTGAGTCACATTGCCACTTTTGGGCATAAAAAAGGGATTACCTTTGTATTCATTTTTGTAACAATCTTTGTATTCTGAGGTATTTTTTTTTTTTACAAATTATAAAATGTACAGGTTAAACTGATACAGCCTGTCTGTCTTGAGTATGCTGGTCACATGATTTGCTTCAAGTTATCTGTGATCAATTAGTCAACCTGACCTAAATCCAACATTTTTTACCATTTTACCAAATTTTTTTTACCATTTTTATGGTAAAACAAGGTCCAAATTTCAAAACGGTTTTCACAGGCTGAATCTTGAGTTTGTAAGCTTTCCAATGATATATAATATGTCAACATTATATGAGTTGAAGTATAGGATATAATTGTTTTAAACATGCCATGGCAGTTACAGTAGATTTGGTCCTTTTTTATACCCTTAACAGGCAATGTGATCTGGGAGTCACAACTCATAAAATCCAAAATAGGCCTACATATCATTTTTCAAAAATTCTTTTGGATATGATTTACTTAAGTCCAGATGATATAAAAAATGGCATGAAATTATTTGTTGCTTATCATTTTATACTCTTGCCTGTTTAAGGGTTAAGTACGACACGTGTGCAAAGGTTAGTGAGTTATTGCCCAGGAGAATGGCTGCTGTAATCAAAAACTTTAAAAAAAATTATAACATTACATTGTCGTCAATAATTTATTTCATGTGAGCTTTTTGTTTTTCTATGCCTTTTTTGCATAATATAACCGGTTTAATTATATGCTGAAGTTTGCCTTTCTTGCCAAATAATTTTTACATTTTAATACCTTAACCAACCACACTCATATTTTTATTGTTTAATAGAACTTGACATGTCATTAAATGAAATATTGTGCAAAATAACCCTCTGGACATCACTTTTGGACATTACTGTACACCAGTAGCTTAATTAAAATAATACAACAAAGGCCTATACATACACACATTGATGTGCTTGTTCACATTGTGCTTGAATTAAATGAACTGCAAAAGAGGGAAGCATTTAGGAACATATTTTGTGCATTCGGATGTTATGGACATTTTTGTCCGCTCACATAGGATCATTCTACGCATGTCTTTATAAATGAGGCCCTGATTTTGATTCCCAACCCTTCTGTCCACTCATGGCATTGATATCTCCAGTAGGTGGCAGTAAATATATACATTTTAGGCACTATTCTCAACTTTCAGTAACTAACAGTTTCTTTGACCATTTTCATCATAATTCTGCACAGAAAACCTCAATAGTTTGTATTCTTGTGTAAAACCACTCCATCCTCAAGTGAATTAATAAACAAAAGCATCTGTACCATAGCAATCACGCTATTCCCATGGGTCACAGTTGTGTCGACCAGAGGTCAAACTGTGAAGTTTTATTGATGTTGCCAGGCAGGTGTGCGGTCTGCTCTTTTTATCCCAACTGACCTCAGATCCCCCCTCATCACTATCCTCATCCCAAACTCCTGCATTTATCATCAGATTAACGCCCTCACTTCTGTCCCTGAGCTGTTATTTAGTTGTGCCCGACCACAGGAAATCATCACAAAGCTATTGTGTCCTCGCAGTAGGCATATCTACTTGAGCACACGTCCCAGGAGCAGGCCCTTTGTTATGAAAAGCTCGCCCTGCCCCGGAGTGACCCGCAGTCTCTTCGTCCCCCACCTCTCCCGCCCCTTTCCTGAATCCAGGAGAAACTCAGAGCCAGGGCCATATGGCACTGCCACGCCACTGACAGGAACTGTGGACAGCAGAAACAGAAACATGGGCTATAGGCCAACTTAGGCCATCAAGAACACAATTACGTCTGTGGTTCGCAGCAGTTGTGTTTTTTTTTAGCGTCATGCTGTTGTTGTTTCTTCGCAGTGTGTTTACATGGAATACATGGAATCGTATCTGGAGGTGCTTGGTCTGATCAAAAGTACTCAAATGTATTTGCGTCAAAGCTTCTCCAAGCATCAACTATCCTTTTTTTGTAAGAGAGCACGGATGAGTCTATGTTTACTATCATGTGCCATTGTGCTGAAAGAACAGGAAGCCATAACTTGGGTCACCTTTGAGCTTTGCTTTTTCTTTTCTGTCCATTTGTACCATGCGTCACTTTTGGTGAAAACAAAATGTTGTGGGAATCTAAACAGTATTTACAGCTGAAGAAAACTGGTTATGCATAGTCATGCTTTTTCCTAGAAGAAATACTTTGCTGCTTTGCTGAGTGTTCCTTTGAGACAGCATATGGATTAATAGCAGTTTTTAAAGGGAAAATATACTTTAGTTCACTTAAAGCTTGCAGTTTATAAAGGCATATTGGAAGAAAGCGTAATTGTAGTTCGGTTCTTGTGCAATTTACATCCATATATGCCAATAAAATCCTTTGAGGAGATACACATTTAGTAAGACACATTATTTGTTTGTGCTGAGTTTTTTTGTAATGTGCCACACATTGTTAAGGGACCATAGTTTCTGTGGCAGAAAGAAACTATGACTCATCCGCTTTGTGATTACAGTATAGCAAGACGATCATTTGTTTGTGGCAGCACTATAGTCTGAATATGTCTAAACACATAATTGTGTGTCATCTGCAAGGCAATCACAGCTGACATGCTCCTTTGACATGTAGGTGCATGTTGATGAGTATCAGAGAAAAGGCTGAAAGAAATGTCATCTCATCTCAGTCTGAGGGAGTTATTATATTAATTAACTTCTTTTATTTAGGGAACCACATAAAACATTGCTTTTAGAATATTGACAGGGCCGTTGTTTCTGATGTGAGCACAGAAGCGTGAACCCGCCATGCGTGGACAGCAAATTCATGTTTTCAAAATACTTATTGATGCACTGAGATCTTGATGAAGGTTTTCATTCGGACCTCTCAGACATTGTTTGCTATTACTCAGAGCAATTTCTCAACCGAGGTGAGGAGAATTTCAATTTGTTGCACAGTTGGTTTCCTTGGAGCTCACAACTGTTGTCTGTCCTCTGATTCTCAGCCCATTTTGGGCTTCAAAGAAAGACAAATGTTCGCTTCTCACTTCAATAATGGTGGTCTTTCACAAAAGACACAAAGTCAATGCAGTAAAGAAAAATGGCACATGGCTTAAGGAAAGCCCTGGAGAAGAGCACCAGTAAATCTCAAGAAGGCCGATCAATGAGAGGTCTGATTGCATTGGAAATAAAGTCCACGCTTAATGGGTCGCTGTAAAATATAGCCGCATATATATTCATCAAAATGCATCCCTGAAAGGATAGCCAGATTGTCTAAACAAAGATAATTTTTGCTTCAGAACACACTGACATATGTTAAAGTGAGTCCCTGAGAATGTGTTAAAATGACACAACCTGTGTTCATTTTTTACACGTTCTGTGAGTTCCAGGTCCACTAGTTTTGTGTTAATGTACATAGATTCTTTGTGCAGGTGTTACAGATGCTATTCAATCTCTCCATATTTCAGTGTCAGACAGGAAGAATTGAACAATTTGCAATGCAACAAAATTTTATTAAACATGCAATTTATAACTTGTTGCAACCGTCCTCAACCCTATCAGCCGACAGAACATCATATTCCTGCTAGACACACTGATTTTGACACATGCTAACCATGTCACTTAGAAGTCAACAAAAGAATAATTCAAACTTAGTAAGTTTTGTCAGGACAGTCTGACAAAAATACATCTCATGAAAAAAATTACTTTCATACCTCCAAAACAAGTTTTGTTCAATAAATGCAGCAGCAGATTTGAATATGTGTTTTGTCTTCTTGGTGGGGGGAAGGTCTAACTGTGATCTAAAGATGACATCCTTAATAGTGTAGATTTAGGTACAAGGTTTGCATGTGCAGGATGATGATACATCAGCCAATGTGTTATTAGGAAATAAATAACATTTGCTAATTTAGTTGTTATAGCACAAAATGTCAAATATTAAAAGAGGGGTATGATGGCCCCTATATTGGGGTAATATACCTTGGGGTAGTTTACCCTGCCTGGATAAACTTAACCCTCAGACGGTCTTCGTTTCGGAGTCACATCCTGGGCCTTCCCGGTCAGAAGTGACCGGAGACCTAAAAATGAAACTTCCTCCATCCCAGTAAAACCAATACAATTTATTTTTGTTCTATAATATTTATTCTATTTAATTTTGTATTTTGAGAGAATTTGATTGAATTTATTAATATTTATGCAATATTTATGGTCTATTTTTGCCATTGAAATTAATAAAAAAAATATATATATTTAAATATGTTTTTTTTTATGCAGTATTTTAGTTTAATATAGAGTCTATGCCTTCAAAAAAAATGTTTTAAGCAGATTAGCACCATCTGGTGAGAGTATGGAGAGAAAGCGTAGAACCATTGTGTAACCACTAGATGGCATGTACAGCTCTCTATGGAGAGGCATGTGAATTCCCTAGCTGTTTATGGACACATTTACTTTTTTTTTTTTTTTTTACAGAATTTGTAACAAAAAATGCAATTCATTCAATTATAACACTTTATGTAAAATAATATTTAAAAAAATTATTTTGGGATTTTTTGTCAATTTCCCATTCATTTCCTATGGGGGTAATTTTTGACTGAAGACCACAAGTGTGACTATTTTTTTTTACGATGACTTAGCATGCTCGGATCATGACCTATTTTATTTTTTTTGTGTGTGTTCACATACCTAATGCCATAAAAGTCACCAAGTTTTGTAACATTCCGATGAAGCTGTGATTTTTAAAAATTCAAAACAGATTTTTTGTAATAAAAATTTATTGGTGTGTATGTGTATAAAAGTGTGTTTGTATGTGTGTGTGTGTGGGTGGGTGTGTCTTTTTTGCACTATTGATGTTGTAGAGTGTCACCCCTTTACAGCTGTGTACTTTTTTTTAGGATTGTGGCCAATTTGTAGATTGTACACACAAAAATTCGAAGATTTTTTATTATTTTTTTGTCAATTTCCCATTCATTTCCTATGGGTCGGTCATTTTTGACCGAAGACCAAAATCGTTACTATTTTTTTTACGACCACTTAGCATGCTCGGATCTTGACCTCAATTTTTTTGTGTGTTCACACACTGTGATTTTTAGAAATTCAAAACAGAAAATGCTTCGGTCAGAAATGACCGCGGACCGTCTGAGGTATAATTCTTATCAATATTTATATTTTTTCAAAGTGTCATTAATGTAAAATACTAAATCAACTATACTATTTTAAATGCTATTTTGACAATTTAGTTGAATAATTGATTAACCGATGACCGACAAATCATCAGATGGTCCTCACTGCGGAACAAGAAATCCACGGGGAGGAGTCGGATCCAGATCCAACTCCTCCCACCTTACATATACCTAAACCTACCCATCTCCACCCCCTGATCCCTAAACCTATCCATCTCCACCCCTTAATCCCTAAACCCACCCCTAAACCTACCAATCTCCACCCCTTATATCTGGATCCAACTCCGCCCCCCGGATCTCGTGTACTGCATTGAGGTGCTACTGAAATTATTCTATGGCTTATATACAGACAGAATACCCCAAGGGCCTAATTTTATATTTACTTAAAAATAAAAATTATAACGTTTACTCAACAAATCTAAAAACATGAATGTGTCCATAAATCCCAAATAAAAAAACAGACTCAAAAACTTTGATATTCAACATAACACAATGTCCTGTTTTACTGAGACACAAACCTCAAAACTGTTTCGGCTGACAAAATCTCACAAATGTTGGTATTCAGATTTTAAAAAAATAAAAAAGCCATTAATCAAAAGTGCTGAGATGAGATATTGTGCCACCTATGGTCAGGAGAAAAAATTAAAGTATGTACCTGTTACCTAACTGGAATAATAGATATAATATTAAATTGAATTATACATAGCCTAATATAACATATTAAATATAGTGTATATTTATTTTTAAAAAGTATCAAATAAATCATTATAAAATAACAAATAAAGTTATTGTTTGTTCTTTGTTATTTAGCGGGGGAGAAATCATAAAACGAAATACCGATGGACAAGGACAGCAAAACAAAGCTGTCGCTTTAAGATTTCATTGTGAAGCGCGCTCTAGTCTCGCGGGCGGACAGAAGCTCCACGCGCTTCATTCTGCAGAGCGCTCACACTCGACCCACTCACTCGAGCATCTTACTCAAACGACATGCAGTGAGCTGAATGGGAGAACAGCTTCTGAAGTCTGTGCGATATTACAGCCAAATGAGTGACAGAGGGAGTGAACAAAATAGTTAGGCATCAGAGTCATCATGCAATTCCTTATACAAATATCCGCGCGTTTCACATCAGGCATCACTGACTTTATCGTAATGCGCTGCTGTGAATTTCTCCAAGAGAGCAGCTGAAGTGCTTTCCCCGCTCTTGTTTTATTTTACGAGTTTAAAACTGTTTCGCTTGGCATGTTCCAGTGAGAATGTCTTTTGTCCAGAAACTACTAATGTCGTAGATAACAGCGCAAGTCTTGTTGGAAGCCGGACAAATGGCTTTTGTTGTCATAGGAACCCTGTTACTGATGCTCTCTAACATCTACAGCTCTTCAGGTGAGTTCAAACACTAGTTTATTAAACACTTATTTTTGGTTCAATACTGCAGAGTAAGTTTATTCTGTTAGTTTAAGTCTCAGACTTTCATGTTATTAGCCTATATGGTCACTAAGTCAAGTCAAGTCACCTTTATTTATATAGCGCATTTTACAATGCAGATTGTACGTTACAGTGATACCAGGAAAACAATGCAACAAAGTTTTTTTTGGCTGCACAGCAGGTCTAGAAGAAAATAGTATTGTTGACCAGCTCAAATAAGTTCAGTGTTGATTCATTTCCGTTGTAAAAATCATTACTTATTAATTTAGTACATTTATATAGGCCTACTGCCGCTCTGGAGAAAACAGTGATGTCATCGTCCAGCCCAGTTTAGTTTTCAAACAATGGTGTCAATGCATGCAGATCAGTAATATTGTTGAATATAGCCTACAGTGAATTCTTAATACTGTTGTTGAAGCAACAAAAATGGAACATATTAAAACAAATCAACAAAAATCAATTTATTTTGCACTAGAAAATCTTCCATTTACTACCAACGTTGAGTTACATTAGGTCACATCTTGTTACGTAACCACTGTCAACTGACTGCACGTTGTATAAAATGTACATTTATGTGTAAATCCATTAATATTAGTTAATTGCACACGTCTTCAACCACTTAAATTGTGATTTCTGATGAAGGAAATTAAGTTGAAACTCAAAGAAATCTGATCAAAATAAGTTTCTCTGACAAGTTAAATAAATAAAAGTAATGGTTTTTTTTACGTAATGGATTTTATAGTGAAATGTGAGACAATAATAAGAGAAAGTTTCCATTAAAACATTAAAAAGATCATAATCACTCTGGATTTAACAAAAGACAGCTGTGTTATAAAATATTCATGTTCAGGCACTTATCAAAGCGTATTACAAGAAAGACTACTGTGTTTGATTTCTTCATTTGGTAGCTAATGATACAAAACAAGTACAGCAGTGCAAATGCAAATTGTGTAAAGAAAGGCATTTCTAGTTATTAGAGATGGTGTTTATTTTTTTCATCCATTAAGGCAGTACTCACAGGGGACGTGTCTTAAGTCTGGACATGACACCAACTGTCACACTATATGAGTAAATATTTATACAAGAGCATTTTCCATGATCTCCTATAGCCTGGAGTATGTTTACCGTCTTTGATTGCGGTGAAATGACCTGTAAGAGACTGACCGAAAATGTTTGGCAGGTGCAAAGAGGGATGCCACTGCTGTATCATCAGTCTGCGGCATCACGGCATGATGTGTCCCCCCGCTGAGGCCAGCTTAATGGCCTTTTGCATTAAAGGAGACAGCGGCTGCGAGCTTTAGAAAAAGAATTTATGAGTTATGCATCTGTCTCTCCACATTGTGGGGGTGCCCGAGCTGAAAGGATGCTCAAAATAGAGCAACGCTTGTATTAATATGCAGCGGGTTTATCAATTTGACTGTCAGCTGTGAATATGAAAAGCATTGTTTACTTGGAGAAAGTTCAGCAGTACTTGGAGTTAAAACATACTTTGAAAGATGATTGATAATACTAGATAATAGCAGACATAGTCTGGTTGCTAAGAGACGTCTGTATAAAGGCAGAGCTGTTAGTAAGATGAATTCACAAACTGTTTTTGAAGGTGTCCTTAGTCTAAATCTGATCAAATATGACAAAGTTAATGAAATATTTTTTTTAAATAATCTAATGTATTGTCCATTTATATAGTATCTAGTATATACATGGATTACCTGCAGCTCTTTAAATCCAGTGATTATTTTAAGACATGTTGACACCATTTACAGTAACAGCATCACATAATATCTCTATAGACCAATGATTCATTCGGCTTATTGCTTTTCACTTAGCAAATAAGTGTTCCAGATTTAATTTTCGTAAGTAAATGTGCTTGTTCCTTAAATAAGCGGCCATGTGGGTGTGTTTGTGTTTGTTTGTGTGTGTGTTTGTGTTTGTGTTTGTTCATTAGCAGAAAACTGCAGACTGCAAAATCTCCCGCAACTATCATTAATTAATGTAAGAGATCTGAAGCTTAGAACTGACAAAACAAAAGCTGTTCAGCTTGTGTTGCTTAGCAGTTCCAGTCAGGTTAGGGCAAATGCCAACTACAAGAGGTTGAATAGGGTTGACGGAGATAATGGCGTTTCTGAAACGATGACAAATGGCCTGAGATGGATCACCCAGCAGAGATGTAAGCTGTCACAGTTAGTCGATAAAGAACAGTTTTTGCTACGCTGTGAAAAGCGATGTGCCTGGCGTAATAATGGGTCTAGGATTCATACCATCAGATCTCTTTCATGAACGAATGTTTTGTTTTGTTCTTTGATCAGTGTGCACCAGTACGCACCCATTAGTAATGTCAGTTGAGAAAAGCATTGGATCATTACTGATCCCAGGGAGCCAGGTTGATGCTCGTATTATTTGAATATGTTTGAGGCGAACAGTTTTGAAAATTCGACTGGGCACCATTTTTCATAACGCATTAGCATTAGTGATGGTACATTTAAGCCCTGAGGAGAAAGAGGGTGAAGCATGCATGTCTAATATTTGTAAATATTAATTACTGTAATGCTTTACATAACGCCATAGCTCGTAGCCATACACTAAATATAACTTGTGTCAACAGTATTCCAAAGGAAGACACTTGATAATCCTGTGTTCAGAATAGCGGATGTTTTTATGACATTTCTATCTGTCTGTCTATTGATTGTTCTGTCTAGATACATTTTCAGGCGTTAAGCCTAACATTTGTTTTGTTAAACTTTACTTTTTTTATTTTAAAATGATGGTTGTTTGAACTTAGCTTGATGTATGAACTTATCAGTTATTTCAATTCATTTCAATTCTTTCTTGCGATCAAAATTTCTGTATTATTTCATCATGTCAATTCATCATTTTCATCCCATTTTTTACCTCAATTCTGAATGGTACGGGTGCATACAACTGTGTTGTACAGTTTCTGCTCACCTAAAAAGACAGCCAGTCTTTATTCATTCCTGAGTATTCATTTACCAGCATATTGGATTTCTTCTCTCCCAGTTTCTACGGTTTTAGGTTTAAGAATGCGAGGTACATTTTCAGCTAATAAAATATATCCGAAAACCCATTAAAAATATATATTTTTTCCCACCAGTCAGGAAATCACGGAATAATCTCTCAGAAATTTCTCATGTGATTTGTGTGTGTAAATATTGTACAGCTCTATGGGTGACTGCATGGCACAATCTTCTCCAAATGTAACCTTCTTTCCTGTAAAGATATGAACCTGTTAATGTGGTCTTATACCTCTCATTTACACTTTCGAAAGGAAGCAGCGACTGTGTATGTCGTGAAATCACTGACAGATAATTATCCTTTCAAATCAGCATGGCTTTTCATGTGTGATGGGTTTGAAAACCACCGGCTTTTATTTGTTCCTTTCATTCTCTCACAAGGACCAATTAGCTTGCCATAACTTTAAAAATGATGATGCCTCAGAGTAGTGGGGAGTTATAATCTCGAGTGTTGTGAACGGATGGAAACATACTTATGAGTGTAATGTGCAGCGGGAGGCTGATGAACTATTTAGGTGTTCGTGACCGAGTTTTTATGAAAGTCATTAGATTTAACTTCACCAAGAATAAACACATTATGCTATCTAACAGACAAATTAAGTATTTAGTTTCCGTTCTATAGATGATATTATTTTATTGCTGCACACACTCACCAACTGTTGAGAATTTCCACCCCTTTAATGTCAAGAAAACACATGGCCACTGCTGTGCCTTGCAACTGCAAGTATTCCACCTCTTAAAAGCCCTCACACATAAATAAGAAACCCTGTCTGTTAGTTCTGTAGCCCCGACCAGAGCAGAATTCGGCACTAATGGGCGGTGAGGTTTGGAGCCTCATTCAACAGCCGCAGCCATGCTAGACTCAGCCTTAATGTCAGCTTCTTTTAACTTTGCACGGATTTCATCTGGCTCTCTGGGCTGAAAGCTTAATAGGTGCTGAGTCATCAGCCTTTGAGAGGTTCATCCCCAGCTCCCTTTCCCACTGGCCATTAGAAGCCTCTCTCCTCTGGTTCCATCCTTTCACTGATGCTGGTGAAGACTATTTGTGTTGTTGAATGGTACACCCTGGTACTCTGTTATGAAAGGCTTTTTTTTTTTTTTTACACAAAATGTTTTGTCAAAATTAAAAAAAAAAGTTCCACATACCTGTTAAGCAGTTTCAGCCCTGGTTAGTTTGTAGTACTCTACGAATTCTAAAAACTGAAAACTGCATCAGATGTAGTATATTTATTTAACAGACATGCATTTAGCTATTTCAATATAGCCCCTTTCCACACTGAATTTCCGGAAAATACAATGGTAATGTGTCCTGGGGCCGTTTGATTTTGGTTCATTAACACTGCCAGTGATTGGAATCTGTGCGTGCGTTCACACTCAACCCGTAAAGACATGTGACATCTCTTGAAAACCACGCTATGTTTGTGTTTAAGTAAAGAAAGCTGATTATGGCAATAAACTTAAGTAATGAAGGTTAAAGTCCGTATAAATAATGTAGTCAGTAATTTTGTCCATTAAAACTCATCTTTGATCACCAAAAGGGCATATTTAAACGTCTTTTTCCTGTAAAATAGCCTAAATTATTTCAATGGCCTTAAATTGGCTTCGAATGTAACTCAACAACCTTGCTTCATTAAGTATATGCGGTCCATGAATATTCATATGAGTCCCGCCTACCCTCACTCATACAGGCTCGTCTACAAGTCGATGTATCAGAATAGTAATGCGTTTAATGTATCGCTCTCTACAACGTCAGACTCATAACAGCAAACAGCTAATAATGTGTTGCTAATTTTACACAAACCATTTTCCTGTTCGCCATCTCAGAGTCAGACAGCTGCCTTCTAACAATCAGCATCCTTAGAAATGCTTTGAACAACTTGAACAAAGGCTACTATTAATGTACTATTGTTCATTATAACATCGTAGTACACATCATATACATACTTCTCTGGCTATATTACTTAAATGCACACGATTATTTATATCAAGAGAAAAATATACCGGGATAACCTGGCTTCTCTTGAGACAGCATAGTGAGGATGATGCTAAAGCCCGCCAGCACATTTATTTTTAACAAGAAGTTAGGTTTAACTGCCTGGTTTGCCAAACATTCCTCCAGTATGTCATGTATATGCTTTTAACTGTCACTGTTGATTTTTTGCAGGGTCTCGTCCACGTTTGGAGGATGCTCCTCCCAGGATAGTGGAGGATCCCTCAGATCTGATCGTGTCAAAGGGTGAGCCAGCCACCCTGAACTGCAAGGCAGAGGGTCGGCCCATGCCCACGGTGGAGTGGTATAAAGACGGCGAGCACGTTGAAACTGATAAGGACGACCCTCGCTCCCACCGCATGCTGCTGCCAAGCGGCTCCCTTTTTTTCTTGCGCATCGTTCACGGACGCCGCAGCAAACCCGACGAGGGTGTTTACACTTGCGTCGCCCGCAATTACCTTGGAGAGGCTGTTAGCCGAAATGCCTCGCTGGAAGTAGCCAGTAAGTATTTTCTGATAAATTCCACCTTATTCTGTGTTTCTAGATGGAGCAATATCTGTGCTGAAATAGAAGTAATCTATTCCTCTCAGACATGTCCTGAGGTTTTGTTTGTTGAGTTCTTTGTGGCAGGCTGCTGCTGAGTTTCTGCCTGCTGTGACAGTGTGTCCTCCTGCTGCGTGACTCTGCTTTGGGCCTTTGGCTCAGTCGTAATCCAGCTCCTTGGCTCCAGAAAGGCACCATATCCAGCTTCTCCGCCAGAAGAAACTGGATTAGCAAGTTTATTGATTAGAATGGGAATGCAACGAAGTTTGCTCATTAACAAAACAAGCCATGAATTTTTCTGGTGCCTGTTTTCCACATGATCTGATTTCCTCCAAACTGTGTCTTTTACAGTACACAATTACATTTCTTGTAGCTCCCTGTTCTTTTCAGGAGTCTGATCTAATGGGTCAGTGTCATGGCAAGCCCATTTTGATGCATTTACCGACTTGCCGAAAGAAATTATTAAATTGTTTCCCTGTTCGAAGCGGAATGAGATCTTAAAATAGACATCTTTAACTGCTGAGGGAGAGTCAAGCCCTTAGAGCCATTACAGACTTTTGCTTACTGTCCCAGAGGACGCTGAGTAGCAGAGCATGCTGGGTGAAAATGATTTGCAATCATGCACTCTGTGGTAGATCCTATCCTGAAATCTGCATACTTACACTCCCTAATAATAGCATAGAGGGGGAATACTAGCTGACTGCAGCACAGTATTTTAAGACCTAAATCTCGTTAAATCTCAATTTTCATTCAAAAATAAAACTGAATGTGGATTTGTTCGGGCACAAGATTCGCTGAATGATGCTACATGGCCTTTAATTCCAAGTCATAATTACCGCATAGAAAATATGTCGTCTAAGCAAGACTTACAAGATGATTTATTATGTACGATTAAAGCCAGAAAGAGAAAGAACTCATAGCTCTCTAGAGTCCATATAGATCTACACTCAGCACTCCTTTGAGCCTCAAATCAGGCTGGATATTAGCTCGTGCTGCACAATGCTCATGAATTAAGTGTTCGCCCTTGTGGAAGATGAGACTGGGGTCATACACCGGGAGACCCAGCTCACCGGCGGCCGTATCTTCTCCTCAGCAGTGATTAATGTGCTAATTAGAGCTGGACAGTTGCCAGCGCGACCGCTGCATGAGGGCAGAGTGGGTGGTTTATGGAGACGGAGGATCCTGAGGGGTACAACAGGTGAAGGCTGGGGCGAGAGTGAGCGATCCTTCACACGTCTTTGAGACCGCATGCATGTCCTGCTGGTCAGATTATAGCAGCAAGCGGATTGAGGTGGGGAAAAAAATATCGCATACATGGGATCAGCCTGTTTGTGATAAGTGAGCAATATTTGCCATGACAAGTCTGATGCGGCCGTGTCCATCTGTTACACATTTCATCTTATGGTACTTCTGGATCTTTTGGTTTATGAAATGCTCACTTTGTGCTTTTTTGTTGGTGAATCAATAGTGTTTTTCAGTATTAGGCACGTGTGATATAATTAACTATTGTAGTAGAGTCGTGAACATCCTTCACGAGTTCACACTTACATATAATTTGAATGGGTAAGTTTAATGCGTATATGGCGTGCTGTCCGGAGGGAGGGCTCCGAGCTCGGAGTTCAGCCCGAACCCAGAGTACTCCCCCCGTATGTAAGTGTTTAGTACTAGAAGTGTGGAGAAGGGGTGGTGGAGGGATGCTGCAAAAACTGTCAATGGAATGTGGTGAGACTGCTGAGTATTTATACCTCTCACCATTGATTGCTGAGTGCTTTCCACTTGTGTTAATTATCTGAACGTGCTCCTCCCGAACCTTGTTAATAAAACATCATTTTGTGAGAGAAGTTTTGGAACCACATTAATAGTTTGATCTGTGGCCACACTTTCAACATTTTCGACCAAGAAAGAATCATAATAGCAATAATGAACATTTCAAAATATCGTCTTTTGTATTTTGCAGATTAAAGTAAGTCACGTAAGTTTGGAAACTTGTGTTATTTTAATACATATAGATATAAGTATAAGTTTGCTGTTTATGTTTTTGTCTTTTTTAATAATTTTTTATTTTAAAATAGCTTTCATTTATTTTTATTTCTGTTTTAGTGGTTCAACTTATTTTTTTTCTATCTTAGAAATCTTTCTAATTTTCATTGAAGTTTTTCATCATAATGATTAAATAATTTATTTATAAATATAATTATATTTATTATTTCATCATTATTTCAATTACTGATTAGGCCTATTTTTTATATTTTCAAGGTTTAGTTAACAGTACAACACAGGTTTGGAACAACATGATGGTGAGTAAATGATAACAGAATTATAATTTTTGAGTGAACTTTTCCTTTATGCATTCAGACTTACCATTTTTCTTTACATCATAGAGAAACCAGTGCTCAAAGTGGGCTGATGCGCACTAGGACGCATTTCTGGCATTTCTATACTGTATTTTAATCTTAAGCGTACCGTCACTTTTCTCCACTCAGAGTCAAAGCATCAGTGTCCATCTTATTATTTAAGAACACTTATTTTTAACGGCAAGGCCAACTTTCATGTTAATTTTTTTCTTCCATGTTACTGCAAGGCACTTTTTCTTTTTCAAGCACTGAGAGAAATCATATTTGTTAATGGCGGGCAAGGTCAAATGGCCATGCATGCATAGAATCGAGAAGTAGGTTCTTCCAATTCAGTACATACTGACAGTACGTGTTTTCAAACAAAAGCCATTTACAGCAGTGAGTTTCAAGCAACTCTCACATTTCCTCAAGAATATGTAAAAAGCAACTAAGGTTTTAACAGCCATAGCCAGTATAAATCGCTCTCTAAATGCAAAACTTCTGTTGTTCATGAGTT
This sequence comes from Scardinius erythrophthalmus, assembly GCF_964197995.2. NCBI lineage: Eukaryota > Metazoa > Chordata > Actinopteri > Cypriniformes > Leuciscidae > Scardinius > Scardinius erythrophthalmus. Next base: position 15,649,944 of record NC_138227.1, read on the forward strand.
TCAAGGTGCTTTGACAAACAAAAGATCTGCGTTTTGTGAACATCCAGTGTTGTTCTGTAATATTAAAGGATGCACCAGTGAGAGAAGGTTAAATCTGGGTCTTACACTAATATATTAATCCATCCCATGCTAGACTGTGGTATATTTGGGGATATAGTATTATCCATGTAACATATGTATGCCAAACGACCAATGCTTAATCTGACGCTTGTCATAAAGGCAGAATGACAAGTGGCAAGTGCGACTAGTGGTGCCTGTTATTATTTTTTTTAGCAGAGGTAGATATTTAGCTCTCGGCTTGAATACGAATCCATTCACGTATTCTTTTAAAATAGCAGCTTTGTGTTGAAGCTTTTATGCAAGAGAAAAGCTGTATCTATTTCAAAGCATTGAATGTGGCAGTCTGTCTGGGGTAGCAAACTGCCGCGTTCCCTGAGCCTGGATTAAGATAAAGTAGGACAAATGAAAAATAAAACTTGCTTAAAAGGCTCTAGCCCAGCTGTCCCTCTTTCTCCCAGTGTGGGATTATAAAGTAATAATGCTCCATGGCAGCTTTTCCCTAATACATCTTTCCCCATGCGCTCTTATCTAAACCCTCTGAAGGGCTGTTATGGGGTTTCTTGCATGCACAATGTTATTGAACATAACGCACTCACTATTTATCTCGCACATCTTCCATTCTTTTTGTCTATTTCATGTAATATGCATAACATTTTCAGCTGTTGCACTGTGTAATTTTCAGAAGACAGTCTCTGGCTCTGTGACGCCACGTTCTGTCCAGTTATTGATTGTTCAAGAAAGCATGTAGAAGCCGGAAAGCGATATTAAATGGGATGTTATCAGTCTGAAAGGAAGTAAACACAAACGATGTGTGGATTAACCCAGTCACCCTTTTTCTGGGTGGGTCGATTATCCCAGTCTCAAGACGGGGAGTAACGTGGCGTGGGATTAGCCCACCTCTGGGATGGATTTATTTATGTGGCTCTGAAAATGAACAATAACAACATTCTGTCTAGTCCACACACACACTTCCAGCCATGTGTCGCAATGCCGGTCTGTCATAACCCTTCGCTGCCACATCCACTTTCATGCTCTGCCATATAATTACACGTTGTTAAATGTAATTATGTAGTTGTTACTGTCAGGCTGAAAGTGTAGGAGTGCTTAAGTTAACCTGAAACATTTCACAATTCTCCTCCCACTTCCATACACACACACACACACACGTCGACAGATGGCCGCTTGTCAAAACCATCACGGATTCTTCAGGTTAGAATGATTATCCTTTAAAGACCAACGCCTGAGTCACAAATGGGCGAATGTGTTGTGGGTCCTCCATAGTGGGGGATGCGAATGAACGGCCGTGTGTAAGGAAGGAGACAGAGTGCGTGGTGAGTCAGTGGTGGGCTATTAATAATGTACATCCCAACAGGCTTGTCATTTACAATCATTCCATGATTTCTACGGGGGGCGGAGAAGAAAGACTTGTGGCCTTATGAAATGAGCTCGACCTCAAAAAATGTCCTTTCACTCCCATAAGTCAAACGCATGAGTTGTGGAAATACCAGTATCACATTTAGACAAATTCACTGTTTTTGGGTGCAGTGATAATGTTTATATTCAGTGCAGGGTCTCCACATCTCCACGTGGTGTCATGTCTATCAACCTAACACGCTAACACATGAAAATGGGTCAAATGCTGATAACTTCATGGTACTGATAACTTCATGGTTGTGTCTCAAAACATAGTAAACAGTATATCAAGTATATATACACCCTCAAGTATATATATATATATATATATATATATATATATATATATATATATATATATATGCCGGTTTTGTTATAATTTTATTTTACATTTATATTGTACCAATGCCAAAAGAGATTAATAATGTAACATCTTAGTTTCCAGTGAAGATGATCCAGAATCAAAATCAAAGTTACATTTATTTAAATGGAATCCACTCAGGTACATACAAAAGCAAGAGTCCACGAAACAGAGAACTTAGCACAAACAAAACAAAAATTTGTATGCGTTTTGGTCGTTCAATTGGTGGCTTGGAAACGCAAACTTTCAAAAAGTGCAAGTTTTTGAAAATGACACCTTTATCATCTCCGTGTAAACTACAAAAACGTGAATCTGTGAAAACGGTGACGTCATGCACATGTGTAGGCTATTACATGTTTAGTCTATTAGTGGTTATAAGAATTATGCAAATCAGCACAATCAAGGCTGGATTAGTTCCCCCAGGGGCCCCTGGGCACTGAAGCTCATGGGCCCCCCTCCCCTACCTGACAACCACACCCTCCAAAGGAGGCACCAGCATTTTTGGTGGTGTTCACGGAGATAGCCTTAGCTGATAAAACCACCGGGCGCGCTTCAAAATGGCGTCCGTCAGCGCGCCGCCGGTGACGTCACGATCTCAAAAGAAAATTGCTTGTATCTCTGCAACGCGAAGACCCAGAGAGCTCAAAATTCGGATGAGTTCGGCAATTTGGCAAATTCCCCTCTCTGCGCAAGGGCCCATATGTGACCCTGGACCACAAAACCAGTCTTATGTGTAATTTTTTTTCAAATTGAGATTTATACATCATATGAAAGCTGAATATATAATCTTTCCATTGATGTATGGTTTGTTAGGATGGGACATTATTTGGCCGAGATACAACTATTTGAAAATCTGGAATCTGAGGGTACAGGAAAAATCGAAATATTAAGAAAATCGCCTTTAAAGTTGTCCATTTCTATTGGCGATAGTGCTGCATCCATTCCAAAAAATAAATGTTTTATATATTTAAGGTGGGAAATTTACAAAATATCTTCATGGAACATGATCTTTACTTAATATCCTAATGATTTTTGACATAAAAGAAAAATCTATAATTTTGACCCATACAATGTTTTGTTGGCTATTGCCACAAATATACCCGTGCATCATAAGACTGGTTTTGTGATCCAGGGTCACATATGGTAGATCCGGGCCAGAGCACAATATAACATTTTGTCATCATGACAAGGTTCCTTACAACAGACTCAAGGATGATACATGTTTTCGATGCCTTTGTGTTCAAAGGTTTTGACATTTTCTCAAAGGAAGTAAAAAGGAACTTCATATTAGAGGAGAACATTGTAAAACTGGGATTACAGTGAAAGTTTCTGTCTTTGTGAAGATGAAAATGATCCAGAAGACAGTAATAATACAATATTATCAAGATTAACATCCTTAGAATAAAAAATCTGACAAAAAAATAAAAATAAACTATGTAATATGTGTCTATAGGCATGTGCGTTCGGCTCGAGTGCACTGTAGTAAAAATGTGTGCGAGCACGTAGTCTTTCTTTATAAAGTGACATTGCCAACTACTTGCCTGGCCTGCATAATACAGCGTTATTAGTCTTTTTCGTGGATCCGTGTGAACAGGTATTGTTTTGATAATGTTGTCATCTGTACAGAGAAAAACTTTTACGTTTTTAGCACATCGTTGTCATGTAAACGTACCCTAAATAATGAACAAAATAGAAACAGGTGTGTTTTCCATATATCAATAACCATGGTGAAAAGTAAGTGGTGGAAAAATGAGAACAAAGGAAACAGGAAACCATGAGCAAACTAAGAGTCCATTGAAAATTAAACAAGATAAACTAAACTGAATGTGAATGTGACAATTAAAGTAGTATGGAGTATGTATTAATATTATGAATTAGCTTTTATTTCATATTTTCAGTTTTATTTTCAATTTTAGTTTATTTTTATTGTGCTTTTGTCATTTTTTTCTTTTTTTTTGTTTTAATTTATTTGTATTACTGTTTTAGTTTCAGTAATTTTACATTTTAGTAATTTTTACAATCTCAACATTTCTAAAAATTTTACATTGAAATTTTTAATCTAATACTTATATTTTATTTTATTTCAGCTTCCCTTCAATTAACAAAAAGTAAATCTAATACTTTTAGTTTTAGTGAACAATAACACTTTTTGCATAAACCTAAACAGAAATTTAAGTTGATTATTCAATAGCTTTTTTTTTCTCCGAAATTTTCTGCGAACCGACAACCACCAACTTGCAACCACCTAGTTTTAAAATGAGCCTAAACAGCATTTTTGGGCATTTTGGGCACTGAATGTTGTCTTGGAAAGCATCTCGCTATATTTTGAGACACAGCCAATGTATAAGGAAGCAGTTCCTGCTAATTCATGTGGATTTATTTCCGTACATAATTTAAGCAGCAACAGTAATTGGCTTGTACAGCATATGTAAGGGATGATGATGATTTTGCCTTGCATGGTCTGCTCAGTGGAAGGAAGCCAAGCAGAATTAAGAGAATGACCATAACGTTTTATGCCAGTCACGTGACCCACCGGGGCTTTCAGCTGTAGCTAATGAGTCTCTCTGCTCATGTCACTCATCTCACAGATGATTAAAAATCAGATTGCTTTTTTCTTTTTTTTTTATGCTTCATAATTGTGTAAAAGTGTAGAGGATGAGAGGGGGAACGAATGGCTTCCCGAACACACCGCCAAGAGGGACGAACCCTGTCAGAGCCAAGCGTGTATCATTCTTACCCATAACTAGGCAAGTGGTATGGCCGAGGGCACTTACGAGTTTTGTGTGCGGGCTGGCCGGCTCTAGGTAAACGGTGACACTATTTTACCCTCTCTTTTCTTAACCACTCATGAATAACACATGGCTTCGTCTCCTGAAAAATGCAACATGCTGTGGGCTGTTTTGGAACAGCCTGTCCTTGTCCTTGCTTGTGCATATGCCTCCTGCGAGTTAAATTCTGTTCAGGAGGTGACGGGCCACCACGGTGGACTGCAGGGGATGGAGAATGTATGCACACTGCCAATTTGTAAGCTCATGCATGCATATATGTATTACCCCACTGTTTTTATGTTTCTGTTTTGGGGCCACCAGTCACCCTCAGCATTAACTATCTTTATCAGAGTGGCCATCGGATCTGCACTGATTGGAGGATGTCCCATCGGATGGGTTTTGTGGTATTTGGCAGATGGCTGCATTGGGTGTGCCTTTAGTCGGTTGGCCACTTTTCTGCAACATCTGTGCTCTTTCTCTCGTAAAACATGCTTTTATATGCTAGGGATGGCTTGCCTTGTGCTTATTTTGTACACTGTCAGAGTGCCCCAAGGGAACGAGTGGACGCTCATTTAACAGTGACAGACAACCATGATGGAGTCAGCAGGTCTTACGGCCAACGGGGGGAAAGGAAAACTGAATCATTTTATAGTAAGTTAGTTTAAAAACATAGCTTTAGGGGATGAAATTATTTATTTGTTTGGTAATAGCATTTTTTAAATGTCAAGTATGTTGTGGAATTGGCTTTTGGTTCCTGGCACATACTGTAGTATTCATTTTTATTAGTATATTTTGTATTAAAATGGCCATTTATAAATTATAATGAAATTATCCTTGGAAAAACTTCCTTCAAAAATGTACCTTTACATACAATTCACTGCGGTTTTCAGCTGAAATGGATCCTAGTGGCAGCAAAATTATGATTACAGGGGCAGATTATTGATTAATAAAGATGTTATGACGTTATGTTTACAGGGGCAGATTATTGATTAAAAAAGATGTTAAGACGTTATGACCTCAAAACATTAGTAAGTATGGCGTAGTAAACTTGTTCAGTAGCTTACCTGGTACAGCATGTGGAGCACACTGGTACGAGTCCCTTGAAACACAACACAAATCACGATAAACAAGCTCAAAGACTTGTAGAAGGGCATGGTTGTTTGAGTAAATGCATTTTTATCCCACGTTTGCTTTTGTTAGGTTTAATGGGGTAGATTATTTTCAAACACAAAAGAGCATAAACCTATTGGTGCCACTCATGAGGCATTTCCAAAATGCTGCAATATGTACAACAACCAATGTTATAAAACAATATATTTTATGTTTAAGGCAAAATATGTACATATACAAACATTTAAGTATTTTGAGAGCGTAGTGAGTGGGTGGGTCTTTTGGCTTGATTTGTTCGCTGCCATTCTCTGATTGGTCTAATTTTTCTTCACAGCATCATGGGCAGTGTAGTTTTTCACCAGGAATTTTGCTGTTAAACATGATTCTTTTATAATAATGCAAAAAATGCAAACTGATGGCAATTAAGCAATTCAGCAATTAACAACCTCAGTGCTCACAACAGGTCTGTCTTTAAAGGTTTACGAGTTATTGTTAAAAATCAATTTCCCTATGGAGAAAATTAATTGAATTTTTACTCCCAGAACCCAACTGCTGCACTCTTTAAGCTTTTATGAGTAAAGCAGCACAACAAGGTTCATTTACATAGAAATGATACACATTTGCACTGAAAAGAATGAGAGCTAATTTCAACACATTTCCACCTGGTTAAACTGGATTGCGAGTGGTTAGTGAATAGGATACAGGAAATACCATGGCATCTAAAGAATCTAAAATGTGAAGGTGGTTTGAGTAAACAAGATTGTGGCAGACTGGGTTGGATCATGGAGTGGTGAAGTTGTTTATGGCCAGGTTGGGTGCCCAGACGACCACTTCAAATCCTAACATGAGTCACTTACTGCCCATAGACAGACCCGCACCATTTGTCCAAGCCTGAAAGATATGAATATTCATAGGCGGGAGATGAGCATGAGTTTAACTAACAAAGAAAATGGAGCACTCGCTTCTCTGGATCTCACTGATAACATGACATTTCAATGAATATTTATAAGTAATTATCACAAGTCATTGCATTTATAAAAGTCTGCCAAAGGACGGTGTAGCCAGGACTCGGTATTACAGCAGAACTGCTGCAGAGGTCATATCATAGTTATGAATCGATGGCTGAATGTATTTATTTAGAATTATTTTCATGCTTTACATTCTTCGGTTTCCTTTTGCAGCCAGTGGCCGCTGAAATTACGCATTATAATTGAGGTGTTAATCGAAAAAATTCATCCACAAAGTGTTGTTTAAGAGATAAGATAGGAAGATAATGCTGCCACACTCGTAATTAATCTGTGAACATTGGTGTAAATTTTTATTACCAAAATGCATTTATAATTCACTGAGATGAGAATATGAGTGGCATTTATGTGTGTGTGAGGCTCTGTACCAGCCGCTGTTGTGAGTCTACATCCCCGTAGGAGCTCACCCTTTGATGTAGGAAACTCAAAGAGCCCCCTGAGGCAGCTGCCATAGGGCAGGGGTCGCATTTTTAATCTGTCAATCACCACTGGGGATTTATAGGTAACTTTATGCATCATTCTGCCGTTCGCTCTCAGTGTGATAAGTATAGAAAAAAGAAGGGGGCACAGTGTTTGTCGTTAACACGGATGCTTAGTAAGGTCAACCTAACCAACCATTGTTGAATTTGGGTGTCTGCAGAGTTAAAGAATTGGCTTTCCTGTTGGATTTTTGTTTTGCGAGACTTAAAGGTGCATTGCGCAAGTCTCTGAGTTTTTGCAGAACTATGCCCCCTTCTGGCGACACGCGAAACTGCAACCAGAGTTGTGCACGCGGTTACGTGGAGTTTGCGTTGGGGTTTGGGATGAACTAGAAGCCGGTCTCTTTGAATCCATCTTCTACTTTTGCCAAAGTCGCTTGAGTTGTCTTCGCTGATGTGGATAATGGCGGCGAATACACAAACCTGCCAGACATAGCCAGGTGAGCGTGAACGCGCATGACGTCACGCCCAGTCGATTCCGTCCCGAATCCCTCTTATTTATTTTACTGTACAGGATTATAGAGGCAATCGCAGAGATCATAGAAGGGCTCATTAAGCCCATCAGGCAATTGTTTAAGCATGTATGGGTTAGAAAAACGGGTATTTTTAACATGAAAAGTTGCTTAATGCACCTTTAAGACTTAAACCTAGTCTCCAAAACCTAGTGAGCTAATGGTGCATTGAAATCTTCCTGGGAAGTTCATATTTACAAGTCGAGAATTCGTTATTCTGACGTCCGATGCGTTCAATTCACTTTGGTCAGAACAAGACAGCGAGTTCTCTTGGCCGTGCCATGAGATCTCGCAATATTTTTAGACAAGGTGACATAGTTGAGTTTCTGGCACCTTTCACAGTGTTTGCAGGGCTACCAACTATCTCACATGCAGGGCTGTTCTCACGCCACATGTCCATTTTCTCACGCAGTGAAAAACATCCCAGAGAAAAGAGGACACTGACAACGCGCCGACAGACAAAACAGAGCAGGTTGCTTTTGATATGAAACAAGAATCAGCTTTCAAAAACATCAATATATTTCTAAATATGTGAATTGTTCATCGCAATTTCAAAATAAAAGTTTAAACCCTATAGCTCTGAGTTTGCATGTTTTGATGTCCACATGTTCTTGTTCAAGCATTCAAGCTCTATCCTAAAGAAGTGACCAAATATTAAAGATAAATGGACATTTGAATTAAATGTTGTTTAGCCAATATTAAACAAGGATTTGATCATGCTGTAAAGTGTAACAACAATAATCACTAAGCTGTTGGCACCCTCTGCAGGCATTTGTTATAATATATTGGGCCCTATTTTAAAACGCAAGTATCAAGCGTGAAACGCAAGTAATTTTTGTGGGCAGGTCTTGGGCGCTGTTGCTATTATACCGGCGGGATAAATGACTCTTGCACAAATCTAAAATGGGTTGGTCTGAAGTAGCTTCATTACTCATAGGTGTGGTTTGGGCGTAACGTCAGAGTGACATCTCACATTCCCTTTAAGAGCAGGCGCGCTTGTTCCATGGCGGATTGCTATTATAACGGCGGATTTGCCAGGCGCACGCCAGGAGCGGTTCACAACCGAGGAGACCGACGTTCTCATCAGGGCCGTAAAACACAGAGAAGTGACATTGGGGATGGGAGAAACCCACCCAAATTAGCTTCGGTTAAACAGGCGTATAATAATTTTGGTAAATGTGTAAGCTAGATTTATGCCTATTTTTTCACATCTTCATGGACACCACAATGATTTCCCTCGTGTGTTAATATTTTTCCTTGTAATAATGTATGATTTGCAAAAATGAAAACTGCTGCTTCTGTGTAGATGAGAGAATCAAAGTGTATGCATGTTGTGCACACGCTACATTAAAGCTGCAGTCGGCAAGTCTGGCAGATTGGTTGACTTAGCCAAAATTTTGAATGTTTACAACTCTCATGCCCCTCCCCCACTACCAACGAGCACCCTCCCATAGACGTCGTGTTCGTCAGTGCGTGTGTACCTGATTTTCTGTGAACGCGCGCGTCTCTTCAGCATCGATCAACACCATGGACTCGGAGGTAGGCTGCCCTGGCTAATCTATCCATAGATAGTAATAACAGAGGAATTGGAAGCTTGTTAGTAGATTTTCTCTCCGCCATCACGCTTCGTACAATCTCAGGCGAACTTCAGGCGTGTCCTGTGCATGTGATATTGAAACGTGCGCGAGTGACTGTGGCGTGTGCACGATGTGATTGACAGTCTGATCTCACACCCCCCAGCGCTGATTGGACCCGATGAGACGGGAGCGGTGGATTTTTGCAAAACAAATAACACGCTCCAGGTGGAGTTAGAAGCTCGGTTTTTTTTCTAAAACCACTTTATTTATGTTGTTCTGTTGGATTATAGTGTTGATTTCACTGAATATGATCAAAAAAATGTTGCCGACGGCAGCTTTAATTATGGCCAAGCATGCGCCCTTAAAATAGCATATGAATAACATGCGCAACACGCCACTGACTTTAGACTAGGATTTTCCTGGTCAGTGGCGGAATTGTTTTCTAAATCTACAAAATAGCATCAGGGAACGTTTGCGCCGAAACACGCCTCCTCTTTTCGCTGCACCGCCCCTGAGAGCGCAAGTTCATTCCCTAGTTTACCGGCGTGCGTCTGTGGAGGGAAAAGTCCGCTGTGCGCGGGTGCAAAATAGGAATGATACATGCGTCGGTGTACAAAGTCAATTGCGCTGGATGCACTATAGGGCCCATAATGTGCATAAAGCTAAATATGATTACATTTAGTTTTTTAACGGTGTTGTTCATAAAACCATATGATTACATGCTTTACTTTATTTGAATCAATTATTATAAAGTAATTTTAAAGGCTATTTTTTATGTAGGTCTAGTTTTATGACCACACAAAATATCAGATTACCCAATTAATTGTCAAAATAATTGACCGATTACTTAATTACCAAAATAATCATTTGTGACAGTGCTAGGTTAGTTCATACATTTCAAAATGCACCTGCATTGTTTTGCATTTTGTGTCTTTCAGTCGAATAAAATACTATTTTTCCAGTCATAAAGGTAGTCGTTGAAGGTTTCTTAAAAATATTGTTAAAATATTTTAAAAAAATGTAATATACTCATCGTATTCTTGTGAACCCTATATCGTGTATCGTCCCCTCTCGTGAGCTAAGTGTATCGTCACACCCCTACAGGTTACCTTTTGTTCAAAAAAATACAGCAAGAATGCACATCAGGTGTGTTTTTGCTCTGTTTTTAGTAAATTTAAGGTGCTGTAAACTGAATTATTATATTATATAGTAATTGAATTATACTGTCATATTTTGTATATACAACTTAGTTTTATTTTTAAATGAAAAAATAAATTCATTCAATTCAACAAATTTACCATTAACTACAGATGCTGCATCTATTGCTTCAACCTTGTTTCTCACTGACATGCTCCCAACTCGGAAACTCAAGAAAAAAAGAAAGAAAATCCATAGTGTCTATGTGCATTGAACTCATAAATACTATCTTTCAGCATGACTTGAATGGACCATAAGATACCTTGTGCTAGCTGAATTCTAAGGCAACATCACACTAGTTTTTACAGAAAGACAACCCTGTGCAAGAAATATAATTCATTCAATAGATAATAGTTTTGACTAACACTTTTACTAAATATTTGATTGTGCTACATAGTTTTATGCTTATTAGCAGATTGTAAATTAGCTCAAAAGGGGCATATGAGTAATTAATTATTTCAAATTTTTATTAATTATAAATATTTTGATCAGTTAATAGAATTAACTGCAGAATTAATATTACATTCAGTTAACCTGTTCATCCAGCAAACACTTTCAGGAAGATTTTTTTCTTGGCCACAGAAAAATAACTCTTTCTTACTGGGTACAGTCCTACTCAGAACGAGATGAACTAGTGTCCAGATATGCAGTCTCAGAAGAAAGTCTTGATAGTTAGTTGTTTGATGGTAGGTGAAGTTTCAGTCTGGTTCATCTGGGTTGAGTGAGGAATTGTTAGTGAGTATAGGAATAATAGTGGAGGAGTGAGTTCTCTCTCCCCGACAGAAAGTTGCAACATGGCTTGACGTCTCCAGTTTTTTCCACACGAACAGCAATGAGAAAAGAGGGGGTCACTGGGATAGAGGCCCTTTTAACTTCTGCAAGTTTACACCTCCTGAGTTTGGCTTGACCAATGAAGAGGGTATAATTTCAAGCAGAAAAAGTTTCTGTTATTTATGTGCATGATCCGAGCGGACTGGCAGTTTTGTGTCCCTTTATACTCTGATTAATAACTCTTTCCCTGCCAATTTTTTTTTTTAAGTTGCCAGCCACCGCCAGCATTTTTGGTCATGGCCAAGTTCAAGTTCATGGCCTCCAGAATATTTTGTTGTATGAATATCTGAACATGCAATATATCAAAAGAAAGAACAGACCCTCTGCTTTTAAACAAATCTGTTTTATTTAGCTTCATGCATTCTTTTTTTCAACACTTGAATGTGGGTAAGTTTCATTAAATAAAGCAACATTTTGAGCAAAAAGCTGAGAAAATCTTGTTTTTGTCAAAGGCTACGTCTGGATCAGATTCAGCATTAAAACATAGATGGAGTAGACCGAGTCCATCAAAACCCCCAAAGCTTGCACAGTCCTGACCACTTCCTGGGTCGACATTTCACTCGATAACATTAGGCCGTTCTGATTTAAATGCTGTTTATTGTTGATGATAGGATAATTTTTCATATGCATCTGCTTACATATATGATCGCACGTTTCTGCTTCTTTTTTGCCTGTGTTTTGATCAGGAGATACTGTACTCGCTCAGGAGATGCATAATAACACCCCCTACCTTATACAATGATAACATGGAAAGCCGTAAAAACTCATCAATGGCAGGAAAGTGTTTTCTCATAAAACCTATTTTTTACAGTCTATGCATAAAACACGTGATAACTCGTCAATGGCGGGGATAAAGTTAAAATATCAAGGATACAATGCACATAATGAGGAGGTGATATACACCAATGGGTAAGAAAATTTGTTAATTTTAGAATTTTTATATGAAGCATGATATCAATAGGGTTACATTATCTAATAGTTATATCATAAGGCATGCACAAAACCGTATACAATACTAAAGACTAAATATAATATACTAAACAGTGATAATACTGTACACACAATATACTGGGAAAATGCTTGTTCATTCATAGAGAGGTTTGTCTATGAATTAATGGGAAGTCCTTTTTTATGAGCCTCATGTGTCTGTTTTAATAGGGAATGCCATTGAGAGCGGACTCTCTCTACATTCCATTGGTTGGTAAACTGTCTTATCTGTGCTGGTTTGTCTTTGTTGCCATGGTAACCAGGGGCCTGTTCTGCCTTTGGGAGTTGTCACAGACATCTTGGCATCTAGTTTTGTTGTTGGGCGAGGGGTCTGTTTGTTGGATAATTCATTAAATATAATTAATAATTGTGTTTCTGATAGGTCCAGCTGCTACATAACATTTGCAGCAAGGCAGTCTGACAAACTGATTGTTTGGTTTGCAAACATGCTAATGCCAAACTCTGTTGTAAACAGTTCTGAGTAAATACGAGCTAAATGTTGGTTTTAGTCTAGCTTTAGTTCTTTACTAAAGAAAAAAGCATAATTTTGCCAAATACAGTAAATGTGGGTTCTACGTATTGTATGCTTATTTCTGAATTATGTTGTTAGATTAGCAACAGGCTAATGCCATACTCTATTGACATCAATTCTGTGTCGAATCTCTCATGCAGAGCACTATTTGTGTGGCACACAGAGTTGCTGCCTATTTTAGAGCACTCCATATTGGTCACTTATAAGGTTCTTGCTTATGCACGTTCAAAAGTTTGGGGTCGATAAGATTATCAGTGTTTTTGAAAAAAGCCCCTTATGCTCACGAAGGCTTTACTTGATCAAAAAACATTAATATTGTGAAATGTAATTACAATTCCATTTTCAGCATCCATTATTCCAGTCTTCAGTGTCATATTATCCCTCAGAAATCATTCTAATATGCTGATTTGCTGCTCAAGAAACATTTATTACTATTATCAGTGTTAAAAACAGCTGGCTGTTTTATGTTTTTTTTTGGAAACCGTGATCCATTTTTCAGGATTATTTGAGGAGTAGAAAGTTCAAAAGGACATCATTAATTCGAAATGGAAATATTTTTTAACATTATAAATGTCTTTACGTTCACCTTTGATCAATTTAATGCATTTTTTTTTTGTATAATTACTGAACCCAAATGTTTAAACGGTAGTGTAAATATTAGGCAGCTCACTAGGTTTTGGAACACACCCCCAGTCATGTAATGTCTCTTTGGTCAATTATTCAGCTGTATTTTAATGTGAATGTGTTGTCATGAAAACGCTTTATAATTGATAAGATGAGAAAGCCAAGGCATTACATGCAGGAAGAAGCACAGGAGATTTGAGGACAGGAGCTGAGAGAAATAGCGAAGACGACTCATTTATCTCTGACTCATAGTTCCCAAGTTCCTCAATGAATATCCATGAAAAAACACCTCACACAGGGGAGCACAAACAAAAACAACTCAACATAGAGCTAACACTTGTCTCAATCTCCCTTAGTTCTCAGGGATGATTTCCGCCAGCCTCCCAATGACGTGGTGGTGGCAGCCGGAGAGCCTGCTGTACTGGAGTGCGTCCCTCCCAGGGGTCACCCCGAGCCCACTGTTTCCTGGAAGAGGAACAATGTTCGTGTCAATGACAAGGACGGCAGGATCACTGTGAGTTAATAGCAGAAAGTGCAATGTTGGCACAGGAGTGATGATTAGGTTGTAGTGTAGCAGTGACATCACTCTACTCTGCAACCAGCATCGATTGGAACATAAATCAGTGTACTTAGTCACGTCCTGTTCTCCACCAACAAATGACATCACTCATTGTGTGTAAAAGAAAGGTGCATTTTAGCTATTTTTTATGCTTATGTTGTGCTGGCTAGCAGTGTCGTTAACTAAAACTAAAAAAAAATTTTGTTAATATAAAAAAGCTCAAATAAAATATAAATTGAAGATTAAAAACTTTGAAATGAAAAAAATTGAAGTGTTGCTTTGGCAATTAATTGAAATAAATACGTTAAATTAGTACTAAAAATAAAATAAAAATAAATTAAAGTTTTTTTTGTTTTTTTTTACAAATGTCAAAGGCTAAATCTTAAACTAAATTTAAAATGAAAATATAAAAAGAAAAGATAATTCAACATTTATAATAGTATATAAATAATACTAAAATGACATTGCTGGTTACTGAAAGAAACTGTTTGGTCATGTGACTATTTAAAATAAAACCAGGGTTTTATTAGGCTTCTGAAATAAGTCTTTATGTTATGTATGTGAACATATTTGTCAAAGTTAAATGATGATATGGCGATGTAGATGTTATTATTTTTATTTATTTTTTCTTCAGATGCGTGGTGGTAAGCTGATGATTTCTCACACCCGGAAAAGTGACGCAGGCATGTATGTGTGTGTGGGCACCAATATGGTGGGCGAGAGAGACAGTGATCCAGCCGAACTCGTTGTTTTTGGTAAGTTCGATTTCCTGGCTAGTTTTTTGTTGTTGTTGTTTGTTTGACAAAAGGGTGAAAATAAGCACAGTGTGATTTGTCTGTGTGATTGTGGGAGCAGAGAGGCCAGTGTTCATCCGCAGACCTGTGAATCAGATCGTTTTGGCTGAGGAGACTGTTGATTTCTTGTGCGAGGTTCATGGAGACCCGGCTCCGACTGTCCGCTGGAACAGAGACGAGGGAGAACTACCACGGGGGAGGCAAGACTCTGCTTACAAACATTTGTGATGCTTTTTTTCCGTTACAGTTCAGTTAGAGAAGGAGAAAGCTCAATAAATATTAAAATGGGATGGAACCTTATACATACAACATGCGAAAAGAAATGTTTTATTGCATTATACAACAACATACAACAAAACATTTAAGGGATAGTTCATTCAAAAATGACTATTCTGTCATTTACTTAGCCGCGTGCCGTTCCAAACCCTTACAAATGAACATATTTTTAATAAAACCTGAGAGATTTCTGTCACTCCATTGAAAGTCTAAAAACTTAATGAAGCTCATAAGTTCATAAAGACATTGTCAGACAGTATGGTTGAGCTTCCATTTACCATATTTGATGAGCTCTACTGTATGTATGTGCGCTGATTGATGTTTATATGATGAACAGATTTAATTTAGGCTTTTATTCACATATAAAGTGGGGGTGCACGATATTGAAGAAAAATTAGATATGCGATAACTTGCTAAATAATGTTATTTGCAATATGATAATTATATTTACATATATTTAACTGAAAATTATGTGATCAACATTGGGTTAGTTCACCCTAAAATGAAATTATCCCATAATTTACTCTCCCTCAAGCCATCCTAGGTGTATATGACGTTCTTCTTTCAGTCAAACACAATCAGAGTTATATGAAAAAATATCCTTGTATTAACCAACCCTTTAAGTTTCAAATTTTTATGGTAATAATTTGTCGGCAGCAGATGGGGGTGATAAGGGTTATCATCTCATACTATGAGATATATGGTATATAAGGCATATATGGCAGAATTACACAGAAATGTCCTCTCAGAGAGTGGAAGGATGTAGACATGGTGTAGGAGAAAGGTGTGATGACTGTTCAATCTACTCTCCTCACGGACAACCATTGTCTCTTTTCACCCTCTCGGCTGAATAGATTTGAGATCCGTGGTGACAACAGCCTTCATCTGATGAGGGTCAGAGCGGAAGACGAGGGCACTTACACGTGTGTCACCGAAAACAGCGTGGGCAAAACCGAAGCCTCCGCCGTGCTGCAGGTCCATGGTAAGACGTGCATGCATGCATTCTCAGCCTTTTACATGTGTGTCGACACATCACAGAGCACATGAAATATGAATCACAAAGAAGTGAGCTGATTTTCTTAGCTTCATGCATATGGTGTTGCTCATCTCCATTAAACAGACCTCACCGCAGCCATTTGAACCTGTCAGGTGCAATCAGTCTGATCTGTGTGAAGTCACATGGAAGAGTTTATCAGCTCCTCTGTTGTTGCTTAAATGTTAGCTCTATTCTACCTAGTGAACTGCCTCATTGCCTACCTAGGCAGCTGACAGTAAAGCCCAGTTTTGACATGAACGTTTGGCATAATGAACATATAGTGCTGCATCTGAAATCGCATACTCTATATAACTTAATTCATGACCAATAAAAAAGTACATTCTATATATAGCATAAATGTGTTCAGTATGAATGAAATTTGGACGTACTACATCGATCATTGTAAGCCTGTCTAAATCGGTCCAATGGCGGCATCTGATAGAACGGGTGAAGGTCTCTGCGTGTTACTGTCTTTCCTTTCATGCAACACAACAAGATTAAATTAAATACTTTTCATTTGTATTACCTTGTTATTTCATCTGACTCCATAAATGAAAAATGTTTTAATGATATCCGAGAATCATTAAATGTGAGCGAATGTATGATTATTCTTTTGAACTCTTTACTTATATTTTACCCGTTCATATAAGGAAGCTATGTCGCTCTAAGGTCCTTACGCCTTCTGCTTAACGCGGGTCTCACGATCACAAGCTCATCAGTTTTGGTCACCAAAAAGAGGTAATTGGCTATATACGCGAGATTGGTCGCATTCACGCTTACACAATCAAAGATACTTTGGTATAGCCCCCGTGATTGCATACACTTGAAATTAAAGTAACGTTTACTTCAGGCAGAGGTATGGACACTATTACAGATATAAGTTGACCAACATTATTCCTCTTATAATAGTTTTGGATTGGCCATGCCGTGGTTTCCACGTACACTTATCTAAAGTAACATTAAATTAAAACAGAGGTAAGACACACCAAATTTAGATTGGTCAAGCAGCATTTTTGCTGTTTTAAACGGAAATTCACTTCTTGTCTTTGTGAACCACATACACTTGAATTAGTGCCAAATATTAGTCTTAACTAATCTGACGCAAAACTTGCGGTAACATACAAATCCGTTTAATCTTGGGAAAACGATTTTCTGTGAGAAGAGTCTGTCAGAATAAAATCAACTGTAACAATTTATTATGTCAGGTAAATATATCATGCCAATTTCATAATCAGTTCAAAGATAATTAATACAAAACATCAAATGCTCTGGAATAAAGAGAAAAGATGCGAACCTGACATTATAAAATATATGATGCGGAGTGTCTTGCATACACTCCGCATCACGGGCTAATTTGAGTTACAAATCGGGCCTGAGCCTCTTGCATTTCTTTATATAGACAGAAACTTCTTTCACTTGGAAACATTTGCTAACAATGGGAATTTGCATTCAGAGTTTACACCTTTTTGGAGCAGAATGCCATTTGCCTGGAAGACACACCCTCCTCTGAGAAGAGAACTCGTTTCAGGACTCTTGCTCTGTTTTCTGTGCTGTGCACACAATTAAACAATTATCATATAGTGCGCGAATACTAAATGAGTTTCTCATTTGCATCTTCTTGCGCTTGAATTGATACAAAATATCCTCGTAAACAGTCACACAGTTCCTTGTGTAAGCATTCTTTAGTTTAGGCTGTTGATTTTTGTTCATGGCAGTCAGCTGCAACAAAAAAAATTGTGAGAGATAGAATAAATATGTTTGATTTCTAAATATTTAACTTATTTTTTTACCTAATTGGAATCAAAACTGGGAATCGATAAGCAGAATCGGAATTGGAATCTCTAAAATTCAGATACACAACCCTAATAGAGA
Source organism: Scardinius erythrophthalmus (assembly GCF_964197995.2). Taxonomy (NCBI): domain Eukaryota; kingdom Metazoa; phylum Chordata; class Actinopteri; order Cypriniformes; family Leuciscidae; genus Scardinius; species Scardinius erythrophthalmus. The sequence goes on from NC_138227.1 coordinate 15,667,957, forward strand.
CCAAATGTTGTTTTGAACTTTGAGTTTCATTGTATGGACAAAAATAGTTGAAACATTCTTCAAAATATATATCTTCTTCTGTGTTCTGCTGAAGATAGAAACTCATACAGGTTTGGAACAGCATCAGGGTGTGTAAATTAAGGCAGAATTTTCTACTTAGGTGGATCACTATGTTTTGGAACAGAGCAACTATGCGGAGCTTATGTTAAAGCATGTGGATTACTGTATCTGACAGCTGTTATAGAGAGATGGTGTGCTTTAGCAAACTGCCGGAGTGCAGAGGCAGTGTTAATAGAACGTGGAAAAATGTGTGTTTTTGCGTGTGTGTAGAGATGAGAGAGAGAAAGACTGAGCAAGAAAGAACTGGATGGGAATCTAACTGGCACAAGCCGGGGGAAGCAGCTGTAGCAGACCTGATTCAATTCATCCTCCAGTTATTTTGCCAGTCTCAATTAAGATGAGACCAAGCCTCCATCTCCTGCCTACTGCCTCCTTTTACTGCCTCCCCCTCTCTCTCTCTCCATTTTCTGACTCAGGGCCATTTTCTTGATGTTTCATTTGTGAATTTTCTGTCTCATTTGCCTTGATGTTTTGTTGCCCTTCATCATTTCATCCTTACCAACCTTTCCTTCCTCTTCACTGCATGCTGCCACATCTCACAAGGTGTCAAAGGCAGGCTGTTTTATGTCCGCTGCTTTGCATAGTGTGTGTGAATGCTTCAAAAAGACATTTTATGTCATTACTATGATTCTGCCATTAGATTAATGGGGATTTTATAGCTCAAAAAAATAAGCAGCCGCTTAACATTTATATATTTGAAACATGAACATTCAAACGTTTTAAAAAAGAGATAGACTACTACAAGTGATTTTATAACTGAAGTGAATTTGTAAAGCAAATTTTACATTTATTTTCATGTATTTGGCAGACACTGTTATTCAAAACAACCTATAATTGATTTAAGCAGAACATTGTATTTGAATCAGTAGCTAGTATTGCCTGGATATCGAACTTGCATCATTCTCTACATGTTGAGGTGCAAGAATTTTGAAGACTGAATTTAGGTGATCTGCCATCATCTCAGATTATTGAAAAATTGTGAAAATAGAGGTAAAAAAATTGGAGCTTTTGAAAGTGGTGTATTAATTAGTCCACGAGCTTTACCACATTCATTTGTGGCACCCATGCTTTTGACGTTAATTTGATTTGTGACTTTTACTGATCCTGTTCCCACGCATTCTTCCTCATCCTTTCCTCTCTCTCACTGTCTCAATAAAGAAAAAAGATAGTAATACATTTTACTAGCAGTTAAACAAAATTTAAAATATTTAGATCCAAAATTACTTTTGCCATTCCTATTAATGGTGAGTAAAATGAGAAAATTTGCATATTTGCATATTTGTGACAAACACTACTGTATGTGGAATATTCATTACATTAATCCACCAAAGCTAAAATATAAGGATCAAAATCCCAGTGGGATTGAGTTGATGTAAAAAAAAAAAAAACTTGCATCACAATAAGTGTATTGTGGCTGTCAAAGCATTTGGTAACTAAACAGAATTTTATTAAGTTTAGTGACAACAATGGTTACAAATTTCACGATTTTAATTTAATTCAATCGTTCAGTGGAAAAGCGGCTTTTTAGGGGACCGAGCAAAACATGACTGGACATCAACCACACGGCAAACGCTACTTTACTTTCTTTGCATAACAGTTCTATCTAACAACGTATTAGACAAGACTGTTAAACAAATAAAAAAAAAAAATGAAGAAACTAAGAATTGCCTTACGGGAACATTTATTTCTCAGGGAACCACCCTAGTGGCTAGTTCCTAGAACTAAGTTCCTAGAACTACCCTGTGCGAGAAAGCCCCAATAGTTATGTATTCAGTCTGTCAACGTTCGTTTCCTGTGTTTTATTATGAGCACACCTGTGCTCGTATGAGATTGACAGGGCCTGTGGCTGTCAGGAGAAAGCTGTCTTCTCTGATCCTCTCAGCAGATGTTTGCTGCCTTCTAGCCTAACATTTTCCCAAAATACCAGGGAGCAAAGCCACAGCATCAGTGACTTAACGCGCTAAAGATTACGACTGACCACACACATCTGCTGTTTTTACACTCATCAGACAAGTGTACACGATGAGCGGTCATGTGCATGAGAGCTTTTACCAAGCCTAGCAACAAAATGCCTACCGGATGAGTCGTGAGTCAAACGCATCCTCGTTCACTGGATCATCTCAAATGTGCCCTGTATTAAAAACAGCAGAAATGTTGGGTTTTAATTCTGTGGCTTTTAAAGGGATAATCAGATAATCACTCTCATTCCAAACCCATAAGACTTTCGTTCATCTTCAGAATGCTTGAGATTCTATTTTCCAAATAAGCACAAATAAAATAAAAGAATAAAATCCTAAATTAAACCTGTTTATCATATAAAGTGATCATGTCTTTTCAGAAGATTAACTGCTCAATTCAAATGGATTTAATTTACTATAGGTTTGGGTGAACAGACTTTTAATGGAGGGACAGAAATAATAAAAATAAAAATTTGTGTTCCGTAGATGAACAAATTCTTATGGGTTTGGAACGGGTGATTCATTGATGACAGAATTTTCATTTTTGGATGAACTAACCCTTTAAAGGGACAATTCACACAAAGATGAAAATTCTGTTATTTATGAGGTTCCAAACTTGAATGAATTTCTTTCTTCTGTGGAGCACTGTATGTGGAGAAGTATTTTTTGTCCAAACAATGAAAGTCAATAGGGTGCAAAATATTCCCATTGGACCCAATTGACTTTCATTGTATGGACAAATAAACACTGAGACATTTTAAAAAAATATCTTCTGTCCCTTTAAGGCTCTAGAATCGCATTTCTTTCACTCATTATTTCAGTCCCCAAAGCTGACATGCATGCATACATACAAGATATGCTGTCGCATGGGAATTGTCACCTGCAGAAGCATTCAGTAGCTCCATTAGCCCAGAGCCACTTTTCCACACACTATTATTCTCCTCCGGTTTTAGTGATCTTTGTCGGCTTCTCGTCATAAGCTGTTATTTGTGTAGGAGCTCGTAGCTCCATCAGAAAAAAATGTGAAAATGGAGAAACAACACGGATGAGTCAGATCTCACGCTTTTCTCCCTGTCTGCCTTTCACGCTCTCTCACTTGAATCTGGTGTACAAACCTACTGTGAAGTTTCTGAACAGCAGGGTAGCGGTCTGGTTATCTAAACAAAGACACACAGCTCTGAGCTCAGCGGCGTACTAAAAAGTGGGTGGGAAATGGCTGATGGATAACGCTGGTGGTTCTGTTTGGCTTACTGAGCGATAAACCAAGCAGTAGCCACCTCAAACATTGCAGTTAAAAACAGATGTTTTTCAAGACCGTTCATCCGCCGCTGTCCCAGCATGAGCCACGGACTCCAGCATCGGAATCTACTTTGGGGTCACAACTAATTACTTGCTTTAATCTGAGCTGAGTGGAGACTCTATATGTTTTAATCCAACGGCTCTCACACTAATGTGCAAATCACAGAGCTGATGAGCCACAGAAGACAGCACTTAACTAATAAGTGATTTAAAATACTGGGAAAAGCACTTCATTTTTTCATATAGTGGGTTATTCATAGATGGTATTTGGTGAGGGTCAATTCAATCAAACCAAGTTTAAGTAGGAGTCGTAATTGTCAGAGACACCCACAGGAAAGACAAATCACTAATGATGTGTCTTCAATACCACAATTGCAAAAGCTCTGAGATAAAAAAACCCCTGAATTGAAACGTGTTTCTCACAAAACAGCTGCAAACTACTGTGCCATTAAATTAAGCCAAATCTAGGTATTCTGCTGTATCCTTTTGGATTGGAAACTGATTTTAGGGTGTTGTTACCTGTTGTTACCATTAGCATAGTTCTTTTAGTGAATAAAGTGCTAAAACAACACAGAGTATGCAAATAAATGACTCCCCTGAGACATTTGCTTGTCTTCTACTTCACAGATGTTTCTGAGTAAAATGCCTTATCTCTTCTAGAACTTTCAGAATGTTTCTCAGCAATGCCACAAACTGCTTGTACTTGGCATTTGCTGAGATGCCAAAGTCTTCAATAATTTCCATTTAATAATATTTTTTATGAAATTCTATGCTATCCATGTTCATTTTATAGCTTTGTACCTTTACTGAATATCAACAATTGTCTCATTTTAACTTTTTTTAGTGATTTTAACTCATTTTAAGTTTTTTTTTTCTGATATATACCACCGTTCAAATGATTGGGGTTTAGTAAGTAGAGTTTCAAAAGTGACTTGAAAAGTAAATTTTTTTTAACTACATTTATATTATTTTTTAATGCTCACTAAGGCTGCATTTATTTGATCAAAAAATACAATAAAACGGTAATATTAACAGTAATATCATTGCAATTTTCATTTCTATTTAAATATATTTTAAAATGTAATTTATTCCTGTAATATAAAGAACAGCATTTATTTGAAATAGAAATCTTTTGTACAATTATAAATATATTTACTGTAACTTTTGATCAGTTTAATGAATTCTTGCTGAATAAAAGTATAAAAAAATATATATATATTTTTTTAAATGTACTCACCCCAACTTTTAAATGATAGTGTATGTTTGTTACTTAAACAAAATATAATTAATATCTCTTTGATTTAGTATAGATTTATGCTGGCTTCACCTACGATTGTAATTTTCTACTTCCCACTTCTAAAATTGTGATTACGAGCTTGTTGCATTCAAGCGCTTTGTTTTCTGAAAGAACAGGAATCATGGAGGACACCATGTTTATTCTTGCCTATTTATTGGGACAGTCTTATTAAAGCCAAAATGATATTTCGCATCCAATTCATTGACAACCATATAAACATTCATTGCTAATTAGATTTAGATTAAGATAAGCAAGCTGACAATTCTGGAATTTCAGTCAAATACATGCTATTTTCGCTGTGTATAAAACATACAATATGCTTCAAATGATTATTCATATATGTAAATATGTACTACTTTAACAATAAGACGAGGTGATGTTGCTGTTGCTGGAAAAAACTAGTAAAGTCACAGTCACAGCAGCAATCATTCTCCCCTCCGCCATGTTTAAAAAATGTATGGTCCACCCAACTCAGGAACTTGGGTATCAAAATTATCCCCAAGTTTCCAAGTGGTAAATGCGACTTGAGAGGGCATTTGTGTCCAATTTTTAACTGGGAAACTTGTATTATGATAATTCCACGCCACGTGAAGGACGTCAATTAGTCTACTGGGCAATACAGTTTTCCTATGTCCATGCCGTAGTGGGTGGTGCATGTGTGCACTTGTAGTGCATAGCAGCTTGTGTTATTTTGCCAACACCATTTGCCATTATTTTTTGTCCTTCCTCCAGTATCTGTATAAACAAAGCTATCAAAAATGACAAACATACAGGAAAATCATAAAGCATTTGCAAATTCTCTAACCAGTCCCATTTGGTTCTCTATGGTCTCAGTGCCTCCGCAGATTGATGTACGTCCTCTGGATCAAGTCGCTGTTCAAGGACGGACTGTTACTTTTCAGTGTGGCACCCAGGGAAACCCCCTTCCTGCAGTTTTCTGGAAGAAAGAAGGCAGTCAGGTGAGTGTGCAACTTATGCTTCCTACCTACTGGATCTAACCAACCAAACAGCTGCTGAAAATTCAGCTTTGCCATCACAGGAATAAATTACATTTCAAACTATATTAAACAGTTATTTTCTATATTAGTTGTATTTTTGATTAAATAAATGCTGCCAGTAGTGTATGTACAGTACTGTATATACCCTTTGAAATTCATGCAGTATATAGTCAAGTACATACTGTATAGTTCAAGTACACAATCTTTTGTACATGATTTTAGACGCAGCTTATGAGATGGCTCAGCATTGTCAGTCAATAATCCAATACTTCTCTGTATGTCATGCGTGGGTTTAAAAAGCCTGATTGGAGATCAAAGGGAGATCTCTTCATATAAAGATGCTGTATTTGCATCTCAGAGCATGTTTATCGGTGACTCATTAACTTTGCCAGAGCTTGAAAACAAGTCTAGAGCCTCTCGATGATTATATTTACCCTTGTTGATGCTGATTAGTTGTGTATTGCTGATTGCATTGAAGAGATGATTCAGAGCTTTGGATTGCTGGAGCCGGGCCCTTCAAGGCAGCATGTTTTCAGAGCCATTATGGGAAACCACCGATGAGAGTTGGGCCTCCTAAGAGGAAAAAAAGGAGACTTGTGAAAGAGTAGGAAGAGAAAATTTGACACAGAGGAACATCAGGTGTCAGAGCAGCTCCCATAAGCGTAGCGTTCAGTGTAATGGTAGTCAGGAGCTTGTTTCCACTCTAAAAATAGACCTCCGTCAGTGCAGCGAAGAGCTAAAGACCACTCAGCCTTGATGGCTCACATCATTTTTGAGTGATTTGGGGTGTTGCCTGTGCAATGGATTTTATAGCACGTCCCCCGTGTTCACATTTGTAAACCATTTTCAACTGTGTTCCAGATTACGCTGTGGCCTTTTCACCATGGTCCATTACTTGCCCAGTTTAAGCCTCTTAAGAGAAGTGGATGGATTCCCCATCATGTATATACCCCGAGTTAACCTAACTGAAGTCCCACAAAGGAGCAAGCAGCTTCGGTCAGCGCATTAAACTGCCAGAAAGACACATGACCAAGCACTCAAATCAGCTGATGTGCAGTGGTGATGGAGATGAGATCTTTAATCTGCACCATATTTAATGCATTTTATATTTTAGATTTGTTCATGTATGTTAGTCAGCTTCATAATTTAATAACACACAGGGCCATAGCTAGGGTATCCGGGGCCCTGGTGCGGGTTGTTGCTGTAGGGGTTCCCCTCAGTTGAAATCACGTTTTTAGGGGGATGGTGGTGTTAGGAGAATCGCCACCACCTTTCGCCCCTCTAGTGATGACTCTGGTAACACATCAGAAGATTCAATGGCTAATATAAACTAAGAATGAAAATACTTTTACAACGTTTATTAATGTATGCTAATGTGAATTTCTACATATAAAGTACTAATATTAGTTTGTGCATTAGCTTGTATTATGTACACAGCACGATTTTTCTTAAAGAAATTCATATTTTTATTCAGCAAGGATACGTTAAACTGGTCAAAAGTGACAGTAAAGACATTTATAATATGTAAGACATTTATATTTCTTATTAGATTCTCCTCGATGTTGTTTTTAAATGTGCCATACAAATAAATTTGAACTTGAACTTAAACTTCAAAATAAATACTGTTCTTTGAACTTTCCATTCATTAAATCCTGAAAAAAATGGACCACATTTCCAAAAATATTAAGAATATTAAAATATTTCCAACATTGATAATAATCAGAAATGATTCTTGAGCATTAAATCAGAATATTAAAATAAAGGATCATGTGACTCTGAAGACTGAAGTAATGATGCTGAAAATTCAGCTTTACCATTACAGACAGGAAAAAATTACATTTTAAAATATATTCAAATAGAAAACAGTTGTTTTTCAGTTTTAATAATATTTCACAATATTACTGTTTTACTGTATATTTGAGACTTCTTTCAAAAACATTAAAAGTTTTTGCCAAAACCCCAAACTTTTGAACGGCATGGTATGATTTGTATTATGTAAATGTATTATGACATGAGTGAACATAAATGAAAAATGAACAATTTTTTAAATTAACATTAACCTAGATTAATAAATGCTTTAAAACATATTGTTCATTGTTTGATCATGCATAAACTGATGTTAATGAATTGAGTGTTTGAGTGTGAATGAATTGGCTGATGAATGATAAATGGTGGATATTAAAATTACAATTATTTTCATGCTATGGCCAGTTCTATTTGTTTGTCTGAATAATTGAAAAATAAACCAAAATCAATTATTTGAAATGTTATAAGTGATTTTAGGCATCACAGCATTATGTACAGTATGAAAAATTATATTAATTTTGACATTTGTAAAGATTACATTTATTAAATGATTAGTCCTTTCAGACTATAAACTTTTTAAGTGAGCGTTGGATGACAGAAATATAATCTAAATGTAAAATCAGAGGAAATGAGAATAAACAATTAATTACAATCAATTCAAAGTCTTTCACTTCAAAAGAACAAAGACAATCCTGTTTTCCATGGCCATGTGTAACTTGTAAAACAGACTTTCAATGCTTCTGAACACTGGGTATTTTGCCCACGGTGTGGTGTGAACTCAAGAGTCTGTCCTCTGCTGTAGATCCTGCTTTTCCCCGGCCAACCTCCTTCCAAGTCGGGCCGTTATTCTGTGTCCATGAGTGGAGAGCTGTCCATCTCTGATGTTCACTCTGAAGACTCAGGCCACTATATCTGCCAGGCCATCAGCGTGGCAGGAAGTGTCCTCGCCAAGGCTCTGCTGGAAGTGGAAGCTGGTGAGTATCTGGGATTACTGTTCATCCCACCCAGCAAATGGCGTCTCCGGAGATAATTGTGAAGAAAACCCCTAGTATTAACAAACCGCCTGAGCGTGAACGCACACAGTGTACACAGCTCTCAATTTTGATGTGTATATTACTTCAATCATGAAGCCTGTTTTTAATTAATGGTGCTTTTAGGGATCACTAAAAGTGAAGTGTACAGTACTTAACTTATTTTTAAAAAGTTTGCAGTATCTCGTAATTCACCCCCCTAAAAATATTGATATATTATAGTTGACAGTTTTCTTACTGCGTATTTTTGTCTTGTTTTCAAGTTCAAATATCTAAACAATCTTAAATCAAGATACAAGATAAAATTACATTTTCTAAAAAAAAATAATATCTGCCAATATCTTTTTGACCCCACTGACTGTTTTTTTTCTTGTTTAAGCATAAACATGCTTAAATTTGATGACTTTTTCAAAAAACAAGACTTAGGGCCAGATTTACTAAACAGCTTGCATCAGTGCAAACCCTCTTTTGGTGTTAAAAAAAATGACAGGATTTACTAAAGACTGTGAAATGTTTGCAATGAAAATGCATGGACAGTTATTTTTGTGGGTGTCCTTATCACAAATGCATTTGTAGGAGTTTATCTTTCAGGCAAGAAAATGATGGGAGGAGAGTATTTAAATGAATCATGCAACGTGATTTACTAAGGTTTGGCGCTAGTCAATTTACTGGTATTTGTGCCATTATTTAATGCCCCCAAAAAAGCATGTCTTAAGTTAACCCAATTTCGCCTGTGTTGTTAGTAGATCACACGCACCTGATTTTTATCGGCTCTGCTTGTTTGCGATCCTACACAGATTTGCGCTGCTCTTGATAGATTGCATTGGTCATTATGGAAATGATCCGGTTGTGTCTGTTCTTTAATTTGCACATTGTAGTCAGTAGATCACCCGCAGAACTTTCAACTCCCATGGGCGCTTTTATGGGATTTGCCCTTTTTAGTAAATCTGGCCCTTAATGCCTTTAGTTATTTTGCCTCTCAAGTAAATGTATCTTGATTCAAGAATGTTTAGATATTTTTACTAGAAAACAAGAGAAATGTACAAAGTAAGAAACACAGTGTAGTCTTCTAGTCTAACATCCTGACCCATCACCCCAATTCCAGAATATATCCATCTTCTTTGCCATTGTGTTCTCAAAGTGTGATTAACTCTGACTGCCAGTTGCGCTTCCATAGCCGTACAAGTAAGTAAGGCTGATCTTTAGATGCCAGAGGCACTATTAGGCAACTGAACAGATGCAAACACACTCCTCACAAACACACTCTGCTGTTTATCCTCCAGGCCCATCAGATCTCGTCCCTCCAATTATCCGACAGGGTCCAGCCAACCAGACGCTCGCTTTAGGCTCCAGCGCCCTACTCCAGTGCCATGTGATGGGCAGCCCAATCCCCAGCGTCAGGTGGGAGAAGGATGGGCAAAGCGTTCTGTGCGATGACATTCACATAAGCCTAATGGAAAACGGCACTTTACACATCAGCGGTGTGAAGGTATTTGACAGACGCTTCAGACAAAGATGTGAATTGTTTGTTTTGATTAGGGCTGTGAAAGGCAAAATCTCCCTGGACAGAGAGGCTCTGAGAAAACATTTCAAACTGAGTGAGACGTTCACAAGCACACCTGAAATAATGGTGTCCACTTGAGCGTTTCTTATACTCGAGGCAGGGTTTCCATCAATGCATGCAAAACACATTTAGCCGCGTAATGTTCATAAATCAATAACCAACAGATTTGATCGCTCTGAGAAGCTCTGCGTACATTTAGCTCAAATGTAATTACGCACACGAAATTACGCTGATAAAGTGGAAGTGACACTAATCTGCAGTTTCCTTCCAAGTTCGGAGTAAAGAGTAAGATTTGTTTTAATTGATTCTGGCATTCATTCATCAAGTAGGTTCAGTGGAAAAATAGCTGAGGACTTAAAGCTCTGGGTTCCATACATCTGAACAACCAGCCAAATCAGTCACGTCATGAAATAGTGTTTGACTTGATAGATATATTAGCCTATCAAATAATCAGATATAGGACTGTAATATTTAATTTGCAAATATAACTTTGTGGAGCTCTTTTGAATGTTAAAGTAGCCTATCACACATCATATATCATAACATATAACAGTATAAGTGTAACGTTGCTGAGGAAGACAAGGATCTAAACGCAGGGTATTTAATAAAGTAACAAGGAACACAGAACTCAAAGGTCAAAGGTCAAAGGAACAAAACCAGGGACTCACAGAGGCAACCATTACATGTACAACAACTGACAAGGTAACCAGTGAAACACAAGGGCTATAAATACACAGAGACAAACAAGCTTAACTAAGTAACAAGGGGGCGTGGTTAATAAGAAACACCTGGGGAGACTAATAAACAAGAAAGACTACAAAGGACTACAAAACATGGCACAGAACAGGAAATAACAAAAGTGCACACCAGACAAGGGAAACACAGGACAGGAATCATGACAATAAGAAAGGTTGTGTGCCATTCAGAAGTGGTAGTGATAATAATTATGTTACAATACATTACATTATATTATATTATATTATATTATAAAAAATAATTTCATACACATATCATATGGAGTAGTTCTAGAAACATTTTATAATTTATATAAACATTTATATTAATTATCAATATTTAAATATGGTTGTGTTTAACTATATGTGCATTTTATTTAATAAATGAACTTTCATTTTTATGGATCAGAGTGGAGCAACACATCATTTCCCAGTATGCACTAATTTAGTCAAAAATGATGCCTATTTATTTTGTAATTTGTTGCACTGTTTGATTTTATGTTTCAAAACTAATGAAAGTGAAGAATGTGTTTCACGGTATTAAAATGCCTAATTAGAGAAAAAATATATTCCACCTGTCAGGGTATATAATAAATAGGCATAATTAGTTCTTCAACATTCTTGTGTTGAACTATTGATATTCCTCTGTCTCTGTGTTAATTGCAATTCAGTAAACTCCTTTTCCTGTTGTTCCAATTCAAATTCCTGTAGCATGTCGCCAGTTCTATTCAAATTCATACCGAAAGGGAGCTAGTTCTTCAATTCATAGTTTTGTTCAATGCTGATAATAAATAATGTTCAAAAGACTTTGTCATTCAAAAGTTATTTTAAGTAAGAGAAGCAACTGTGTATCGTACAGCTTTTATTTGCTTCGGATTTCAAAAACATTCCGATAAACTGAATGCCATCTGTGGTACCAGGTCTGTATATTTTAATTGAGACATTTGACAGATTATACTGCAGTATGCAGAATATAAAACAGGCGTTGAGGATGTCAAAAATGATCTCAGAGGAGTTCTAACGGTCAAGACCTCTAACTAACTGAAAACAAACTGATCGGCCGAAACAATACATTTGATCCGCATCATTTGGAGAGCGTAGAACTACTTCAGAAACACTGCATGCTCGCAATTATCGCTGTCGTCTTTCAGAAATGACTTTGTCTTCTCTGTTGCTAGGAGACCGACTCAGGAACGTACACCTGTGTCGCATCCAGTTCCACTGGTGAGACGAGCTGGAGCGCGACCGTGACAGTGAAAGGTAGCACACAAGCATTCTTCACTGTAACACAGCTCTTTATAAGACTTTGAAAAGGCTGACACTTCAAGGAACACGTTGTACTGACGATTTCAATGTGCAGTCAAACGTCCTTGGACATGAATGCACCGTTGACGGAATAGTCAGGCGGTCACATTTGACTCTGTTTCTTGTGTTTAGCAACTGGAACGTCCTCTGTCCCGCGGGTCTCGCAGTCCCTGCAGCTGCCTGGTCCTCCACAGAAGCCTGTGGTAACAGATGTGACCTCAAATAGCGTCACTCTCACTTGGCAGCCCAACCCACATGAGGGCGGAGCTGCTGTCACTTCCTACATCATCGAGGCTTTCAGGTTTATATGATACCATTAACACAAACTTACTACTTTTTAATAACTTTCCTTCATTTAAAGGGCTCAAAACTATATATAATTTATATTATATTATATTTTTAATTTATTGCCCCTTTTCTCTTTATTCACCAAGGAGTTTAAAAGTAGAAATGTGCAGCTTTCATTTTTTTTTCATAGAAAAGTGTGTTATATGAGCTATGATATATAAATCATCCTTTTGAGGTTTTTGAAATACTTTTCTAGGTGGACGAACTTCTGTATATTTAATTCCTATTGGATTTTTTTCTCAGTGTAAACAACCCTTCTCTAGTATCTTTATGTGCATCATGAGACGGTTTATTCCAGTGCAAGACATTGCCCTGTAGACTTCCATTGTAATGCATTACTATACACACTTTCAGTGTCAGAAATCCAATTTTCCATTAACAGACGATATTGGCCCCCTGGATTTGATTTTTTCAGGGGCATTTTTTTTTACCTTTATGAGGTTGTGTTTATTTCTAACCATATCAAATCACTCTGTCATCTTTTTATATGTTTTATAATTGGATGTTAGGGTGTCACCAGTAAAACTAAATCAATATGAGCTCGTATTTTCTGTCATATTACGGATAACTAGGCCTAGAATAAAATTTTAAGAGCTATGTCAGATGTTACAAACGAGAAAAACAGAGGAACTCATTACGGAGCATTTCTTGCCCCTGTTTTTTTTTTTTTTTTAATTGAGGGGCATTTTTTTCCTCTGAGCCACCTTTAATTTCTGACCCTGCATGCATTATGTATGATTTTTGCTTGCGTTTACAAACTGAGGGCTGAGATTGGTGGTAATCAAAAGCATGTCAAAGATGCTGTCGATACAGCTTAACTTTTACTGAGCCTGGAACAGTCCTCTACTGCAAATTTTGCACTTTTATCTCGTATTCAGAAATGCATTCAATCGGTTCCTGCATGGATTTAAAGTCTCCTGTACTGCTGCATATTTACAAGAAATATGAGGGGAATGGGGTTCTGCACCCTCTCCAGTGACTTGATGGGTTGAGTGAGTGGCAGATGTTCTCATTATTGTGCCGGGGTAAGTTAGAGGCGTCATTCAGAGTGTCAGAGCGGATGGAAGTTTATGGTGAAGTGAGAGTGAAGCAATGCTCTCTTCCAGGCTGGATGTTCCCTGGGGCTGCAGTTAGAATTCAGCAGAACTTGTCCCTCTAGGCTCTGTAGAGGTCAGATGAACAGAAGGCTCTATTATTGTCCCGCCAGGAGAGCAGCATGGGAGGCAGAGAGTAGAGGCCTAGTCATAATTTAGCTCTGCTCTGACATCTTGTTAAGGAGACACTCGGATTTATGTTGCAGCTCGCTATGTTGAGAGGTCAGGGTCATGTGCACGTTCCGAGAAGTCAAGTGGGCAGCCCTTATGTGCTCACGGTGCATGGAGACGAGGCCAGATCCTCTCCATTGTCCTTCACACCCTGCTCCATGCTCATTTTTTCTCAATAACAAGGCCAATGTGTCCAATTCAGTTTGCTAGTGAAGCTTTTAGCTACATTTTTCATTTGCATGACAATAGCTCAGCTGTTTTTAAAGTACTGCAGGTTTTCTAGTAACGTGCTATTTTTCTGACAAGTAGTGGTGTAGCATGACTGTTTATATTCTACACACAGCCTTGCAACCGAGCAAGCTGAGGGAATAAACAAACGTCTCTATCTCTCAAAGTGTGTTGGGAAATCAGATTCGTTTAGAGAGTCAGTTGGTTCACTTTAATGAACTGGTTCAAAACCATAACATAAATACTGTTATTTAACACTGTTATTCAGTTATATGTTGTCTGTATGCTATACGGCTGATGTTTAGTTTTATTAGTTTAGTGTTTAGTATAAATGCATGTATTACGTTTTAAAGTTATACCTTTGATTTCTTTATTGATAAATACTGTTCTTTTTAACTGTCTTAACTCTAAAGTTAATTGTATATAATCACAATTTTATATTATATTTAAACTTTGGGTATCTGGAAGATTGCTAAAATAGTCTCTTTTGCTCTGCACGGCTGAGTTTATTTGATTAAAAATACATGAACTATAGTAATATTGTAAGATGTTATTAAAATTTTATATATATATTTTTTAAAATGTAATTTATTCCTGTGATGCAAAGCTGAATTTTAAGCATCATTACTCTAGTCTTCAGTGTCACATGATCATTTAGAAATCATTCTAATATGCTGATTTGCTGCATTGATTGTATTATTATTATTAATGTTGAAAACGGTTGTGGTGCTTAATATTTTTTTGTGGAAATCATGTTGCATTTTTTTCAGGATTCTTTGATGAATAGAAAGTTTAAAAGAACAGCATTTATTTGGAACAGAAACATTATAAATGTCTTTACTATCACATTTAATCAATTCTTATCTGAAAAAGCTCCCTAATATTGCTTCATTGTCTTTGTTAGTAGCTTGTAATGTAGCTAACTCCTTTTTTACTACTAAAGAGCAGCTTTAATATAGTTTAAATTATGAATAGTTTGACTTGACAAGCTACAGTTTCAAAGTAGCTTTCCCAACACATAATAGAATCACTAATATCACAATTCTTTGAATATGCATATCCTCTGTTGTATAATTGAACCCATACATTATTCTAATAACTTCTTTTTATGTGTACGGATGAGCTTCACAGTGATTTTACAACAGTTAAAGGGATGTTGTTAGGCAGGATGCAAGGCACAGAGCGGCACAGCCTTGAAGGATTTAGTCCTTTTATAAAAAGGCATCAATAGCAAAGAAGAAAAAAAGACTCATTTTAAATAATTGCGTTCAATAATGTACATGTAATATAGCTCTTTAGCCTAACTGCAAGCTGCAGCTTGGCACATTAGTATATAATTCAATTGATGTACAATCAACAGCTTTGAATATGGCTAATCCATTCTATTTTTAAAGCTGGAGATGTGTTTTGTGATTTAGTGTAGTGTTAATTTTGTGTGTCTTATTCCAGTCAGTCAGTGGGCAGCACATGGCAAACTGTAGCTGACTTTGTGAGGCAGGAGAAGCACACAGTGTCTGGGCTTTACCCCAATACTGTGTACCTGTTCATCATCAGAGCGGTCAACTCCTACGGCCTCAGTGACCCCAGCCCCATCTCAGAGCCAGTCCGAACGCAAGGTTTGAATAGTTTCTGGGGTTGTGTGTGTGATGGCTGATTTTATAATTTGTACAGATCTGCATGATGTTTTGTATACATTTTCAGATGGCCCAGATGGTCAGGGAAAAGACCAGGCACATGTACAGATTGATTTAGGAGGGGTGAAGGTTCGTCTACAGACACTGGAAGTCTTGAGCCCTTCCAGTATTCAGATCACATGGACTGTGAGTATGTGACGTGCTGTACGTATGTATGTGAACATGCATTTTGAATCATTTTTACCAGGCTTAATATTTTGATTATTATAGATCATTAATAGTATACATTTATAATATCAGCCATCGTATTACTTATCTGCAATAACATACAAATTATTATTCATGATTTGTTGTCACTGTCTGCTGAAATTGCCAATGAAACTGAATCTCCTGACCTGATATCATATGTATATGTATGATATTATTTCAGCTTGACCGGCACCCTCGCTACATTCAAGGCTACAGGCTGTATTACAGGCCTGTGGGGAGCGCATGGATGATCCAGGACATAAAAGCAGGTTCCCCACACACTGCTGTCCTGAAAGAGCTACACAGAGGAAAGGAATACGAGCTCAAAATGAGACCGTATTACAACGAGTTCCAGGGGATTGACAGTGAAATCGCAGTGGTTCGCACTCCTGATGAATGTAAGACTTGTTTTCATACTCTAGTCTTTAGCTTTTACTTTGTATGACTTTCATTTTACCCTCTAACTTTTGCTGTAATGTTTTGTCATTTGCCCATCATATTTCTGCTTTTAGTGCTCATCGGCCCTCCACAGGGAGTCAGCGTGGTGCAGTTAAGTAACAGTTCAACCGTGCGAGTGTCCTGGCAGCCTCCTCCCCCTGATGTGCCGGAAGAACTCATACTAGAGTACAGGGTAAGCCTTTATGCAGACACCTTCTCTGTGGCCACTAGGTAAAATGGTAACTCTGAAGTCTGGTTTTGTGTCATACAGGTGTGGTGTGTAGGAAACGAGTCTCAGCAGTTGGTCAACAGGAGCGTGGATGGGGATGTGTTGTGGGTGCTGTTGGACGGGCTGTTGCCCGAGTCAATGTATCGTGTACAGGTTGCAGCGGTGACAATTGCAGGAGTGGGCATTCATAGCCAACCTGTGTTCATCGTCCTGAGTGAGTATCGCCATAATTTCCACCCAGGAAAATATAGTAGCTGGTTTCTAGCTGGTTTAAGCTAGTCAACAAACTAGTTACCAGATGGTCATAGTAGCTTAAGATGGCCGAGCAGCTGATGACCAGCTTGGTCCAGCTAATGACGGGCTTGTTTCAACTAATAATTAGACCCACTAAGAACCATTTTGGCTAGCTAATTTACCGTCTTTGTCAGCTGTTATCAAACTTGATTCAGCTAATGACTGGCTTGATCCAAGTAATAACAGCTTTAGACACATACATTTTGGCTAGCTAATAGGCTACTTCGCCATTTATTTACAGGCTTGATCCAACTACTAACCAGCTTGGCCAACTAATCGCCAAATTGAACCAGCTGATAACCTTCACGGATCACCGAATGCCATGATTTGCCAGCTAATCATTGGCTTAATTCAGCTAATAACCCGCTATTAATCCTGCTACTATGTTCCAAACACAGCTATAAGTTTAAGATGGATTTTTCCAGCAGGTTTAGGGAAAAAAATTACCACACAACTCTGATGGTGACATTTATCCCACCTGACAGATTCTTATCTTAGCATTTACTCATATTTTATTTTAAGGAATCGAAAATGTTAAGGGATTTCCATGTTGTGTGTCAGTTGAAGATAGATTGAGTGAAATATATTTTGATAAAATATTTCCTGTATAAGACAGGAAGCATTTAGTCTTCTGTCTCTTTCCCAATTTTACATAATCCCTCTTATTCACTTTTTTCCATTTCCTCCTTATATCTTCTATCAGAAGTAGCGATAGATCAGTCCTTGTCAGTGGTGAAAGATGATAGTGTCAGCTTATCCGAGCAGATCACAGAGGTGGTCCGTCAGCCAGCCTTCATCGCCGGGATTGGTGTATCGTCCTGGATGGTTTTAATGGGCTTTAGCGCCTGGGTCTACTGCAAACACAGAAGGAGGAAAGAACTTGGACACTATACTACTTCCTTTGCATACACACCTGCAGGTACCTTTTTCTAGCACAAAACTAGCAGTGCACCATGTTTTCAAATGAGCTTTGTGATGATTTCTTTCTCATATTTTGTTCCTTAGTTGCACTCTCTCATGGTGATGGGTCAGATCTTATAAATGGAAGGTCTGTATCATGAACTCTCTATTCATCCAAGAATCCTGAAAAGTGTAGCATGGTTTCCACCAAAAATATTACACATTTTTGTTTTAATAAGAAATGTTTCTTAAGCATCAGTAAATTGGAATGATTTCTGAAGGATCATGTAACACTTTACCATCACAGGAGTAAATTACATTTGAAAATATATTTAAATAGAAAACAGTTATTTTAAATTGTAAATATTTCACAGTATTACTGTTTTACTGTATTAAAAAAAATTATGGTACTGTATGTGTAAATGTCTAATATAATTCAATGTGATTATCGTTACATGGGTCATATTATTGATTTTATTTTATTTTCACATAAAAAGGGGAATATAGCATCTTACAAACACTGCAGCAAAAAAAAAGTAGAACATGGAAAGCGATCACGAAAAAGTATATATAAAAAAAATTGGCTTAATATTATCCCTTTAAAAAGAATTAATTATTATTATTTTTAAGAAATAATTTAATAAAACTATATACAAATATTTTATATTTTATGTAAAATAATCTATATTACATTAAATATTTCCTTTTCCTGACAGGCCATGTTTGCTGGAGTCCCACTTGGGTAGTTACCCTTGGCTGGCTGACTCGTGGCCCGCCAGCAACTTCTCTCGAAATGGAAAAGACTCAGTCAACTGCTGTGCAGGCACAGATCAATACTACAATAGTAAGATCTCTGTCATGGGCGGTCCTCTACATTATGGTACTGTCACACTTACAAATCATATCTCCCATAACTCATTAATCTGTTTTCCAGCTTCAGGATTATCAAATTATCTGAACCAAAATGGGAAGTACAGCCCAGCCTCTAATGAAGGCGACATATACTGTACCATCAACCCAACCGATGCAGATGGGCATGACCTGTGCAGCCTGGACTCTCAGGGTCCAGACCCGTACACCAGCACACCTGTCCTCTCTAAAACTGACCTCTACAGCATGGAGCAGGACCTGGACCAGTGGAGCCTTCAGTCCAGCCATAGTGGAGCAGAATATGCAAAACTTCAGTACCCAAGAGGCGAAAATGGTAGGAGCGACATTGATTTCAATCATAAAGGTTAAGGGATTAATCCTTAAGGTATTAGGCAGCAATTATGCAGACAGATTGGATCAACAAGTGCTGCAACAAATGTTGATGCTGAATTTTATGCAAATGGTCTTGAATTCGGCCTTGTGACTGTTATATGCTATTTTACAGCCAAACGGATGAAGCAGAAGACTCTGGGACAAACCTCCTCACCCCAGTGGTCTGATGTGTTGTCCCTACATTCAGCACAAAACAAGGAGGTTCAAAACACAGACAAAACACACAGGTAATAACCACCGCCATACTGTGGCAGTGTATTGGTAGATGTCCAAATAAACATGGTAGTTTACGGTAAATTTACACAAAAAAATGGCACTATCATGGTACATGTTCAAGCATCTCAAAAAACAAACATGGCAAGTATGGCATTAAAATGGTACATGTCCAAAACATGTCATAAAACCTTTGTGAAACCATGGTGCATGTTCAAAAACTGTGGACAAGTGAAAAATGTAAAAACATGCTAATACCATGTTAAATGTCCAAAAAACAAGCAAACATGGCACCATGTCAAAAGACCATGGTATTTGTTCAAAAAGCCATGTTAACACCATGGTACATTTCCAAACTCATGGTACCAGGTCACAAAAACATTATAATCATTGGTACAGTAGATATCCAAAAAAGAAAATGGTATTACATTACCATGGTGCATGTCCAAAACCATAATACCATGCCATAAAACCATTGTAATATTATGGTAAATGTCCAAAACATGGTACCATGCCAAAATCCCATGGTAGTACCATGGTACTTGTTCAAAAAGCAATATTAATACCATCGTACATTTTCTGGTACCATAATACAGCTCATGGTACCATGTCAGAGTACATATCTAAAAAACATGGTATTGCCATGGTGCATGCCCCAAACCATAGTACCATGTCATAAAAACAATAGCCGCTTTCCGACCGGAGGAACCTTTTCACAGTTCCTAGAACTATTGGCTATAGTACCCGGATGTCGGCGTGTTCGCACCGCAGGAACTAGGAACGATTTTAGTTCTAGGAACTCCATTTGTAGGAACTAATTTAGGTCCTACTTCAGAGTAGGGTCTAAACCAGCACTATAGGAACTATCCGTGACGTTAGTGTACGCTGATTGACCGAACGCACGCGGAACACCAGACCCGCCATCTTTAAAACAGTTAGAATGTAAACACACAGATTATAACCTATATATTTACTCCAGAAACTAACTATACAAACATGGAAAACAGTGATAGATGGGAGAAATAGAGAAAATCCAACGCAACTTTGAGGGGACCAAGCCAAACATGATTATGTTTATCTGCCCAGCTAGCAACACTGGACATCAACCACACGGCATAGGCTAATAACCTTTTTTCATATACTGTCTACTTTCTATAACAGTTCTATCTAATAAGATATTAAACAGGGTTAGTCTGTCAGACAGATCGCTAACTAATAAACACAGAGAATGTGAGCATTGTTTGCTCTGGCGTTCTCAGCGCCGCCAAAATAAAGGTCCGTCGCGCCGTCAAAATAAGTCACCGTGCTTGCGTCACTCCCTTACCCCTCCTACCAGTTCCTATGGCCACTTGGCCAGTGCGAACGCAAACAGCAAAACCGAGTTTGGGGGAGAGTAGTTCTTAGAACTGTTTAGAAGTGGACAGTTCCTATAACTAAGTTCCTAGAACTACTTGGTCGGAAAGCGGCTCATACTATGGTTCATGTTCAATTGGTACTATGCCAAAAATGCTATGGTAATACCATGGTGCATGTTCAAAAGCCACAGCAATACCATGGTAAATTTCCAAACACACAGTACCATATCAAAAAACATTATAATACCATGGTACAGATCTAAAATAAAACATGATATTACCATGGTGCATGTCCAAAACCATGGTGCCATGTCATAAAACCATTTTAGTACCATGATACCATGAACCATGATGCTTGTCCAAAAACAAATGATAAAGTGCAATTTAAAAAAGAAAACATGATAATACCATGGCAAGTGTCAAACTTGTCAAAATTCCATGGTAATACCATGGTACATGTCCAAACATCATGGTAATACCATGTTACTTTTTGATACTTTTTTTGTAACAGTCTGTCAGCCAAGTTCCAGAAGATCTCATAAGCGTATATATGTGCTTTTCAGTAGCTGTCATTCTTCTTCTTCTTCTTTTTTCTTTTTTTTTTTTTAAGTTCTGACACTTTTGGATATAATTCTCCTTCTCTGAAAAGTGACCCAGTATGGAACCTGTGCAACGTGGTAAAATGTAGTCTGGGTGATAAATTGAGGTCTTATCTAATCTTATTTGATGTTTCAGCTCAAAGTGACAGGGGCTAATGATGTTAGCGCTCAGAGCCGAGCCTTTTTGGCTGTTTGAGACGGGGCCGAGAGGCAGGTCACCAGACGTGGCTTCCCAGAATGAACCTTTAAGAATAGCCACGGCTTGGAATGAAGCGAATCCACGCATACCAGCGTTTGTCCTGAATGCTTTCTTCCTTTCACAACCAATTTTTATCATCACCCTCCGTGAATGAAACTGCTTTGACAAATTTTTGATACGCTTTTTTACAATGCCGTCTTTTGTACCCACATCGGATTCTCTTTGATATGATTTATTTTTATTTCTTTTTCAAAGGACCACAGTCTGGTTTTATTTACCGCAGTCTTTTATCGTGTAATGAAATCTGTGATTGATACATCAGGGGTCCTGAGTCTTTTGATATGTGTTCTTTTTATGTGCTTTTTTGGCCCTTGCTTTGTTTTACCCTTAGTTTGTGTTTTAGTAGTGTATTGAGTTTATAGGTTTAACTAGCATCCTAATCTATTACATCCCTATAGCCCTGAGAAGGATGAAGAGTGGGGTCCTCCTCTGCCTGAGCGAACTTATCTGATTGAGGGTCTGGAGGACGCAGCCACTCTGCCTTTGAGGGGAGAGGAAACCAACAGGGCCACAACCTACAGTCTGCAGTCCACTGCAACTCTCACACCCTCCCCCAGCGACGAGCAATACCCGGCTAACCCACGCCTGCAGCATCCAGACCTGCTGCCACGGTAAAAACACACATACACACATCAGGGCTTTGACAATAAAGGAATTGTTCACCTTTAAAGTCAGCAAGTTCCGATAGTCTTTTCTTCCATATTGTAACGTATATCCAAGTAAAACGGCTTGTCAAACAAGAAAACAATTAGGGCTGGGCTTGATTTTGTCCATGGGGAGTTGATTAGATGGTTGTGGTTTGCTATTGGTGGATCTCATGTGAGTGACAGGTTGTCCCGCCCTCACGCCAGTAAACACGTCATCAGAGAAGAGAAGAGGTGTTGCTGCAAGTTATTTTGATTAAAGATTACAAGGGCACATGAATTATAATAATGATGTGAATGGATAAGTCATTTATAATAAATACTGTAAAATTCAATAAAAAATTACAATTGTCCATTTTGATTTCATGATGACTTCTGAAAAATACATACATACATTTTTGAAGAATATCCTGGCTGCATCCTAAAAGAATCACCCTGAACGTATCAAGTCTTCTAAAGTGATGTGAAATTTAAAATATTCATTAAGTTGACCAACCATATTTAATTTGACAGCTCAACATTATCAATGAATAATAATAAATAGATACAATACAGCAGCAAATTTCTAAAGGATCATGTGACACTGAAGACTGGAGTAATGATACTGAAAATTTAGCTTTGACATTTCAGGAATAAATTAATTACATTTTAAAATATAATCAAATTGAAAATAGTTGTTTGACACTGTAGTGATATATCACAATTGATACTGTTCTTGCTGTATTTTTTATCAAATAAATGGTGCCTTGGTTAACAAACTTTTTTTAAAACATTAAAACTCATCTCACTGAATCCAAACTTTTGAACAGAAGTATATATAGTATAAGACTACACTGTTGTGTAGTGTAAAATAATGCTTATAAAATTATGCAAATACAATTTTTTCTTGTTCTTTTTTTCTGATTTGACTATGTTTTGCAATGAGAGTAGCCTTAGAGTCTAAAATGGCATAAAACAAACAAAAAACTAAATTGTTAATGTGTTTTGTTTAACAGGAAAGCACAGTGTACATATGGTGCACAGTTTGCTCTCTCCAACCCAAAGCCGTTCACCAAGACAGAGTCTCTTATTGGCAGTGTTCCCCACCACAGCGGCCCCTGGAGAGACATTGCAGAAATGGAGGAACTATTCTCCAACAACACAGGTACAAGTAGGCCCTTCAACACTGCAAAAATGACTGTTTTTATTACATTTATTGCTAATGATTATGGATGGAGAACATAATCTTTGTTTTCTTACTGCTATTAGGAGAATATACGTCATTTACATCCTCAATTCAGAAGCCAAGGCCTAAGAAGAAATCTCAGAGGGATGATGGCCTTGTGAGACGTGAAGTGTTGAAACCAGGCAGTAAGAACCCACTTAGTTAATAAATTATTATTAACGGGCTGTCTTTTTACATGAGTCATTCAACCAGTTCTTCAAAAACACTGATGCATTCACAAAACAAGTGAATGTTGCATTAATGAGTGAGTCATCATTGAATCATTCTTTCATACCAAAGATGGTAAATTAGTAGCCTGGCAAGCCAGACCTACATCAAGATGTTGGGTCTGGCAACTCTCCATAGACACGGCTCAATCCGAGGGGCGGGATAAACGGCTGTCTTTCAAATTCCCTCTGCACGCAATAGGCCTTTATCACAACACAATAGAACGCCGGAAGTAGCCGCGAAGCAGTGTACAGCGTCTTCCGGTTATTGCAATCACCATGGCTGCATGTTAATTATCACTGGACTACTTCGCTCTCGCGTCTCCCAAAAGTTTAATTTTTTTTTGTTGAATGGTTTAATTAAATTGTTATAACCAATTGTTTAAAATGTAATGATTTAAGCAAAAATTTCTTCAAAGGTTAAACCAAACTTTTATTTTGACGGGTTGCCGTGTAGACCTTTGAGTCTCTCTGTGTTTTATGATGATAGTTTCTCTCAAATAAGGCTAAAATGCTGCTGAAGTGACTCTCAGAGCGGCTGTGTTGATGAAGTGCATTAATGTTAATACGTAAGGCTGAAAAAAATCGCGAGCGTCATGCGTGCCTCAGTGTGTGTGTGTTTGTGGTAAATGCAACGCGTCGGTGCCATTCATTCACAGAGACACGCAGAACATGCACGATTCCTATTTAAATACGGTAGTCTTTATGCGGTTTAATATTGACAGACACTGGTCTATATCGCGATTTTATTTAAGTTTACTGACCTACTTTTCATCTAAATGTGTAACTAAGTAACCACCGGAAGTGCGAGTACACTGCTTGGCAATTTCGAACGTTCCGAAACCAGGAAATGAGATAAAGGCTTATAGGACAGCGCTTCAACCAACCAGAGCGTTTTCCCAACAGCGGAGCTAACGTCAGTTGATAGATTCAACTTTTGAATCTGGCCGGCAAAACTACGAACACATCTTCCCTTTTTAAGAATGACTTAAGTGCCGTTCTTTGCTCTTTTCTCAAAGAAAAACTTAACTCCATATCTTAACTCCAAATAAATTTTGCTGCCGCTAGAGTGCGTCTAGATTTCTAGGCTAGTAAATTAGTATAGTATGCCAAAATGCAGTTCCGAGTTCACTGACTATCTTCATGAATGAGTCATTGAAACATTAACTCAACCAATTTGTTCACACACACTGATTCATTGATTTGTTCTGAGACGAACAACGATTTTTGCTTTCGATTCTTTTGGAACTAGTTTCGTTGGCGGAGCAAAAACAAAGTAACTGGCAATATTGTGCCAAAAAGGAACATTACTAACTCTTAAAGAGACGAGAAGTGTTGAAACCAGGCAGTAAGAATCCACATAGTTAATAAATTATTGACTTAAAGCAACTAAAGCAGTTCTCTAATCTGTGTTTTTACTTTGTACATTTTTCAAGTGTACTTTTTATTTTATTTTGGGAAACTTTTATTTTTACCTCACTACATTCCAAAGATTAATATCATACTTTTTACTCGACTGCATTTCATAAAAGCATGTCGTTCCTCGTTATTTTGATTTAAATCGTCACCCGAGACGCTATAGCGGTGTCTGATTTGTTAACAAACTGATTATTTTCAATGAACCTGTTAAATCGGTTCACATATCACACTGAATGATTCATTTGTGAATTGGACTGATCCGATAACGCAAATTAATGCCCATAAATCTTCCCCGTCTCTGTAGCAGTTTCTAATAATGTGAAACTAGTATGTTTGTATAGTGTTCTTTTTAAGATGTTAACACATTTTGCCCTATGTGAAGTCTGTTTTTATGTTTATATTTGTCAGCACACATTTTCACACATTTTGATTTACCCATTTTTATTTCATCAATCAGTACTTTTAATACTTAAGTACATTAAAAGTCAAGTACTTTTGTACTTTTTCACGAGTAAAATTTAAAAGGAGCACTTAAAGGGATGGTTCGGAGTAAAATCAACCTAGGGTCCTTTGCACCATGACCTCGAGCCAAAAGTCCTGGCAGAAAGCCAGTATATAAGTGTTGACAACTTAGTGTTAACTAATAATTGTTGCAAACTGGTACTACCAACAAAATATTAGTGCATTCCTGGAACTGGGCGTCGTTACACTACATCCTTATGCATCGCTTTCTGCCTCGATGTGCGGGTTAGCGGTAGCATTAACCATCAGGCAAGTGTTATTTAAATAAACTCCTGATGTACTTACAAACTTTCCAATGCCTCGTTTTATGAGTACAGAACCGCTTTGTACTACTGTATAAGTTTGGTACCATTCCGGGCGTTATTAGTGGGGTAATTTACGAGATACATCCTTGGATCCATTACCGCCTGCACTAAGCCATCCGGCTGATATCTCTAAATAAGCTCTAACTTTAATAATGTTCGACAAAGGGAAAAAAAGGCTTCTGTGGGGGGGTGTTTGGCTCGAGGTCATGGTACAAAGGACCCTAGGTTGATTTTACTCCGAACCATCCCTTTAGGACTTTACCTAGAGGTATATTTTATTAGGCTATCTGTATTTATACTCAAGAGCTTAATTTGTGTACTTTGTCCACCATTGTCTGTAATAATGGAGTGTATAAATGATCATTCACGCTTTTGTTTTCTGTGTGTCTGCAGACCTGCCGCCTCCACCTGAGCCTCCTCCTCTAACAGAGAACCCTCTCAAGCACCTGACAGACATAGTGGACAATGGCGGGAGCAGGACGGCTCGGCAGCACAGAGAGAGAAGATCAGACCGCAGAACAGCTGCACAGTGGAGCACGGAAGGTCAGACTTTAGGGTTACTACTAAAAATCAGCCCCAAAACACCTACATAGCAATGCAATAAAATATAGGATGCTGTTTTTAAAATAAAATGGTAAAATAAAGCAAAAAATGGTAAAAAAATAATTATAATAATATGTATAAGTAACACTATAGGGTCGTGGATGGGAGTTTAGCACAGGAAAACATCACTCTAATTTTCTTCATAACGTGTGGTTGTGAAATATACAAATATGGTTCTGTGTGTTGCTTTTTTTTTGTTTCTTGTATTTGACTTTTGAATATTTTCCTGCATAGATGAAGATTTAATCCAGTATTTCAAAGCAAACCTGCTGTCCAGCGGTCAGATGTCCAGCCACTGTTCCCTCGTGAGAAGCTCTGCCTCTCAATCCTCCGCAACCTTGCGTTCCTTGGGGGCAGGAAGGAGGAGAAATCAGGTTAGATGAGTTTGTTTGGGACTGTGTGTCTTGTCTGGTCGCACATGGTCTGAATAAGTTCATTAGTCGCTCGCCACGCGTGAGGGCCTTGGAGCGTTGTAGTAAATTATCAATCGATAAGCTCCAGGACACTGAGCGCGCAGAGCTGGAAACACACTAAATGAATCCGGCAAATGATTACATTTCCACTTTTTTAAAGAACTGCGATGTCTAATGTGGTCTCCATGGTATTGATATTTCCAATGAATACTAAAAATACTACCCATGTTTGTCAGTAAGAATATTACTGCATGTGCTTTCATATTTCAGGATTAGTTTGCTCGGCAACAAAATGATAATTTGATGTCATTTTGGGCTTGTTTATTTTCAGAACATATGAAGAGAGGAAGTTGTCCTCGCGTCCTGTTGTTCACCGCTCTACATGCAACATACGCCATGCAGTGTATATGCCTCCACGCTCTGGTCCTTCACCCCTCTGATTTCTGTCTAGGTATTTTTTTTTTAAAACGTTCTTAAATGATCCATTGTTGTCCTACCTCTGTATGTATATATTTTTACAATGTTTTTTTGTGTCAGGAAAAAGCATTCCGGATGGTGTGCTATTTTATTTATTATTATTTATTGTATTTATTAGTTTAAAAATAAAATGAAATGTTTTAAAAAAAAAACTATGTTTTAGATGAAAACTAAAACACAAATCTAAATTTTAGATGAACATGATGTTTGAATGTATCTGGTTCATACATGTATGCCTCAATGTCTACATGTGATAAAAAGCTGTTTCAACATTTTCGTGAAAAATATAGCAGATGTTATCAGGGTATGTGAACAAACCATTATACATTAGTAAGCCTGTAGAATACCAGATATTTCTTGTTGTAAATCCTCACTAGGACTGTCACCTTGTTACCCTGTGCTCACTGAAGGGTTTTTCTTTTCTCCTGAAGAATGATTTGCACCACGTCAGACTGTTTTCCACAAATGCATCAATCATATGCAGATTGCATACAAAACAATAAAATTCATGTTCTAAGACATGTTTTATAGCACTGTTGCTGATATGGATTTCTTATTTTGTCAATAACTGTGCACTTGTGTATGGAGAATGGAAAATGAATAATGTAAATCTCAGTCTTTCGTTTTCGAATTTGATTGGCTGAGCGGGATTACAGGAGCACCGATTCCACTGATAAGGTGCGATCACTTGAATTTTTAACATGCGAATTTGCCCCATTTACAAATATAAAGCTACTTGGTTTGGAAGTGACCTCTGATTAAGTTTTTTTTTATTAATCGCTATTCATCGTTCCACTACTGACACTGAATGACTGCAAGTTACATCGATATGCCAGTAGGTGGCGACAAGCGGGCTGTCATTCAACCAGTTCTTCAAAAACTGATGCATTCATGAACAAAACAAGTGAATGTTGCATTTATGAGTGAGTCATCATTGAATCATTCTTTCATGCCAAAGATGGTTAATTAGTAAGGATAGTATGCCAAAATGCTAGCCTGGGAAAACCCAGACAACTTCCGGCAAATTTAGATTTGCTCGAGAAGTAAGTCTGGCAAAGATTTCATTCAAGCCCATTTCCATGGCCTAGAAATCACGGCACCAATCAGAAACGTTGAGTCGGGCTTTACACGATGACGATCGCTCTGATTGGTTTTAGGTCTATCCAATTGCACCCAAAGGCATTTGAGCGACGTCCGTTGGTGACGCCCCTTTGGAAATTAGTTATTAATGCAGCTTTGTCAGACCATAACTCAGTTACTACTGAGAATGGTCTGGTTTTAACCAGGCTACCAAAATGCAGAAGTTCAGCGACTATCTTCATGAATGAGTCATTGAAACATTAACTCAACCAATTTGTTCACACACACTGATTCATTCATTTGTTCTGAGACGAACAACGGTTTTTGCTTTCGATTCTTTTAGAACTAGTTTCGTTGGCGGAGCAAAAACAAAGTAACTGGCGATATTGTGCCAAAAAGGAACATTACTAACTCTTAAATTCTTGTTTATTGAACTGTCTGACAACAGCAGCATCAATAATGTTGTAATATTGCTTAATTATCTTTGTGTTTTTACTAAAACCAAATGGGCAAATATTTATGGCCCAATGCATAGTCTCGCATGACCATCCAAATACCTACTTATTTTATTTAGACGGAAATACAAGCCAGTGATTGAATTCCTTTCTTCATAAATTGAATTTACTCCCTGAAATGGCTTAGCTACCACATAAATCAAAAGACTGTTCTGGTGTTGGAGTTGTTAGACTTTTTTAAGGACAAAACACCATTAGCACAAGAGCATCAACACAACTGCAAATCAGACATGTGAACTTTCAGTCGCTTAGAAACAAGTGCAGCATTAGACAACATGTTTATACACCAGCCTGTTTTGAGCACATTAACTATGGCCTAATTATAGTATTGTGGTTTAAGTCATCCACAAAGATGCGAACCAGAGGAGAATGTGAATGTGTCTCACTTGAGACCTTTCTCAAGAGATCATTTTGAAATTTTAACAAACACTTGATCTCTACATGTCTCTCTGACTCTGACCCCACTCACCTCTTGCTGCCTAGACCACACTCTAAATCGGCACAAGTCGGCAACACACAGCCTTAATTAACTCACATGTGATATTTAAAACCCTGTGGGGCCCTCTGGGTTTAAATAAGGAAAACATTTGAAAATGTATGCTAGTGTGGATGGGCCGTTGCTGGGATACGTTATCGGTAATGCAGTTAATGCTGTTAAATATGGGTCACTGAGTGAATCGGCCTGTCCTCATACACATATGATGCCATATGAAATGTTTCCATCCTAGTTGGTTCTTTGAGACATTTAAAGATGTTTAAAATCTCTGCATTGATTGGTGGGGAGCTTTTTGTTAGGATTGTATTGCAGTGGGATCCCTCATTGCTGGGGTATTATCCAGAGAATTTGCGGAAGAGACTTGAAATAGAGGCCTTTGTTGTTAAAGTCAGCATGAAACAGAAGCTTGGATAGTCTTTTCAAGAGTGAAACGGCTTCTCGAACAAGAAAGTTTTTTGGGCGGGGCTTGATTTTGTCTATTGGGAATCGATTGGATGCAGTTTGCTGTTGGATCTCATGTGAGTGACAGGTTGTCATGTATTGAGAAAATAGAGAAGGTGAATTTTTATTTCATGCTGACTTTAATGTAAATGATAAATAAATGATCCATCAATCAGTAATTTTACTTAAAATGCTTACATTAAAAAGTAAGCTCTTTTGTACTTAAGTATAATTTAAAAGAAGTAATTGTACTTTTACTGGAGTAATATTGGCACAGGTTCCACAGGTAACTTTACTTGATTTAAACACTTCTACTATGTTTGAGCGCTGTGGATCAGGGTTTTATACTGTGATTTTCAATCCACAAGACAAATGGAACTGAAGAGAGGCTGATTGATTTTAACTTTGAGTAATTTCCCATTTTAATTCATGTGGATTAACTGAGCTACAGCAAGGCCTGTGTTGGATCATAAACTAATGAGGAGAAATGACTGACAGAGTGCCTTAATTCAGACATATGGGGAAATGTGCTCTAGAGTGTGTAATGAACTTGCATCACTATCTAAGATGTAAATGTTACTTTTGATTTATTATTGAAATTTGAAACTAAAAACAGTTCCAGTCAGAGGCAGAAGTAACAGTCAGACTGAAAATATCCCAATTTTCCAATTCTGACACTGAATTTGCTAGTCACTTAGTATTGCTAAGTGTTTCATTGCTAGGAATTATCATTCCACCAAAGCCAAAATAAATAAGTAAAATAAAATTCGATTTCAGACGCAGCGATAGAGTATACTTTTGAAAGGCTCTGCATTCGGCTTTGCGCATACGTGTACGCGTAAAAAAGAAGTATACGTAGATGTATAAAGATGTATATAGATCTAGGCTATAAACCTGAAGAGTTAATTTAAATGTATTTGTATAATATATGTAAAGTGTTTTGAATGAATAAATGAGGCATTTAAATAGCGCTTTCATACTGTACACCCAAAGCGCTTTACAATCATGTTAGAAGTCAAGGTATATTTCAGAATGTCTTCTAAAATTGAGGCCTTCTTTCTTACTGATTACCACTACTTGCTTTTTCAGTGTTTGAGCTTATTTTTGCACCGTTGAAAGAGCACTAGGAGAAGATTGGAAACTCAATTGCTTGAAGCCATTGTTTCAGTTGTAAAATGGATTTAGACGAGCACAAATCTAATTAGCCAATTAGTTAGCCGGCAGCACTGATCCACAGTGACGTTTAGCCTAATGAATCCGACACACTGCGTTGTTTGCCGCAGTTCCCTCAGCACTCTGGAAGGAATCGTGTGTCCCAACGTGAGCTTTCAGCACCTTAGAAGCCATTCAGACAAAACACAGGAGGATTACGGCGCATGTGATCATTTAGCCATTGTTGCGTCATTTCAAAATCAATGCCTATGACACAAAGGTTGACGTCAGGATGCATTACTATGCTGAGGGCATCTTGCCTTGTACAAAATCACCCCTTGGAACAAATACAATGAAGCTTGTATAATTGAGGAGTGAATTAATTCTGCATCACAAACTCCTCATTATACATTATAAGCTCTGATTTCTCTCTTGTACCCCATGGAGCTAGTTTCGATGGCCACAAATCATTCATTTCAAAAGCCCCTTTCATTCGGTCTGTTCCTAGTCTAGTTTGTGTATGTGTATTTATTATAATTACTAGTCATAGTAAAAAAAAATCATCCATCTCTTTTTTACAAAGCAGGTACATAAAATGTTGCTTTATATGTTCACAAAAAGAAAAAACAGATAAAACAATAGGCCTATATAAAGTACAACATTGGATGGGATCTTATTTCACAAAAGGAGATAAGAGTATAAATAGTATTTCAGTAGACCTAATAATCATTCTGTCTATTTGAAGTCATGACCCCTACTTATTTATTATTCTATTACATTTTCACATTTCTTGATTTAAATCCATCATAAAATTTTGAGTGTAATGTACAGTGATTAAATGATACTTACCCTAAATACAATTCCCAGAAGTAAAAGCCTAAAAATAGGCTATAAACAAACAACTACACCACGGTCACATGACTTCAATGTCACCACTCACCATCTTAAGCTTCTGACTAGCAGTAGCAGAGCTGAAAAGAATAGCCTACCTACTTGAGTAAAAGTACCTTAGCGAAAATGACTCCAATACAAGTCACCAATTTCAATACGACTTGAGTAAAAGTCTTAGAGAATCTGATTTTAACAATACCTAAGTATTTTACTCATAGTGAATGTAGGCTCAAAGATGCACTAGTCCTCAGCACTCAAGAGAGATGCCAGTGAAAAACAAGAAACAGTTGATTTGTAAGGAGAGCAAATCACGTTTGTTTTCTAAAATAAAACTGAACACCTCAATATTGCAATAAATCAAGGTCGACACAACAGCCTCTAAAACGTCTACAAACACTCAAGTCTCAGTTGAGCTCAAGTGCTCAAAAAGGCCATAGTAAACCAATATCCTTCAAAAAGATCGATTTAATACAATGGATAAATAAAATAACGTTGAGTAAAATGAAATAGTCAAAGCCTACTTGCACTGGACATGCTGGTTTCGGCCCCATCTCATATGAAACACCAGTGATTCAGCAACTACACCAATGCACACACATTTGTGTAAAGTATAGCCATGTTGACAAGTTTGGGTGAGTAAGGGCAAAACGCACAAGATGTAGTACCTTTAATGCCCTGTAGATGGCGATATCGCTTCTTTATGGCAGAAATAAAGTGCTGCAGAAAAAGTTAGGTGCCATGTAAAATGTAAACAGTTATTGCACTACTCATCACAAATGTACTGTAGTAAAGAGTACACTTATTAAAAATGTTGTCAAGAAGAGAGTAAAAGTTGCTAATACTTTGATACTCTGTAAAACTACAAAGTAGCCAAAAATATACTTAAGTACAGTAACTAATTATATTTACTCAAAATGCTTTATACCACTGCCATCTGAATCTTTTCCCGAAACAATCAGACTCAGACAAAAATGTTATTTAGATTTTTTCCCAAGAGCGCTTAATGAGTCTGTGAAAGCAGACTAATGTGTAGATGAGTTTACACCTGTTACATGGCGTTTAATGTCCGACAACAGACAATTCTATTCCCATTTACTGTAACCACTTGTTAGCAACTTCCTTTTTCAAAACAAGTAAAAGGAGAGTAATACTGATGTATTTTATCTGACTGTTATTTTTTTAATAAAACATTAAAATATCTTAGATTGTTGTAACCACAGACTTCAGGATAATAGAACCAGAAGTGTTAAAATGCTAACTAGCTTCAGGGATTTGCCATACAAAAATACAACATCATTGCCGCACTCAAGTCTCAGGCCTTCATAGTCTCAAAAATAATGTTGACCTATTTAGTATGTGCAGTATGTTCATGGATATGGTGTAGGCCTCAGTGAAATGAACACCATAACTTTTGGATACCTGACTGAGCCAAACCATGTTTTATCTGTAAATATTACAGGGAAGATCTGTTTGGAGACAGAAAACATAAAAGTAGGCCTATCCCTTATGAGGAACACAGTGTCGGTATGTTGGGTGCACTGTATGATCAATTAGTTATGACAACGTATGTTTTTACATTACTTTAACTAATCAAAATAGGATTTTTTGGTTACTTTTTAATGTTATTTTAATGTAATAATTTTTTTAAGTCAGTTTAATGTAATTCTGGTTGAAATGACTTAAACATCCAAGTTGATTGTACTTAAGAATTGAAGGCAGCAACTTTGTTTACAGTGTGTGTATTCAGAAAACTTACAGCACTACTATCAAGTACAGATGCTGTTAAAAAGGACATCAGAAAACAAGGTACAAAAGAAGTACCGAGAGTACTTATTCGGAGTACTTATTCCCTAATTTAATAACAAATGATTGTTGCGACGGAAGCGAATCAATCATAACTAACCTTAGCTGGAAAATAACTTTACTAAAGAACTGCTATAAAGCCAAAACAGTCTCTGTTACCATAAATTATACGTTTATCTCTGTAAAGCTGCTTTGAAACAATCTACATTGTTAAAAGCGCTATATAAATGAAGATGACTTGACTTGACTTGACTGAGAGTGTATATATGGTAAAAAGTCTCCCTCTGCTGGTTGTAAAATGTGCACAGCATCCTCATCAACATGAAACCGTTTACCCACATTGTTTTTAATCTAAGCTGTTTTGGATCATATGAATAATGTGTATGAGTAAGGTGCCACTGCTCTTTAATCCTTTCACAAATACAAATATAAAAAAGTCAAACCTTTATCTTCTTTCCTGAAAAGGAAAATATCATTAAAGTGTAAATGGTTCATTTATATAGTTCCAGCTGCTATTATGTTCAATGTCCTGCAGAGGATTTATGTTTTATTAGTTCCTGTCGGCAGATGAGCTCTATTTTTATCTGTTCATTACTTTCTATGTTCTAGTCTACTGCATTACTGTAATGTGAAGGCTCTAGGTGACATCTAATGTCTAAGAAGACATGGAGCTGAAGAAGCTTTTAAAATAAAGGCCCAAAACTAAATACATTAATATTTCATTTGGGGGGAAATACATTTTTTGACATGTTTTGGTGTCATTTTGTATGCTTAAAATTATTCACATATTCTTTCTGTAAAACAAATAAATATTGATAAATTATGGCAAATTTTTCCTCCTTAAATGAACAGAAAAAAATAATAATAAATTGATTATAATGGGAAACAAGAATTAGTCATGATTTTTTTTCTGAATCACCTGAAAAACTGCTTGTCAGTTTGCTGTCACCTTTCTATGATGCGTCTATATTGTGAATTGAAAGTACTTTGTCATCAGTATTAGTGAAAACTACTGCAAAATAGTTTTGTATTTTCAGCAGATTCTCTTAAGCACTCATTGGGCCTCTCTGATTGGCTGCTGGTCTGACTGCTCTATTGTTCCTCTCCGCTCTCCACCCAGCTCCTGTGCCCTCACAAAAAAATAACTGCCAATAGCTCATGGAAATCTGCCTGCCTTGGCTTAATTGAGCTTCACACTATTCAGTCTAATAATATTTTTTGGGGGAAGAAAAAAACAGGTAGGTTATTCTTTTTCATATTATATGTTTGGTTGTTGTTCGGGTTGGGGTTACAAAAGTTGGTTTTAGGCCATCAATAACGTTTTTGTGGTCGCAGATTTGATGGGGTTTAAATGCTGTACATTTTTTTGTAAATAGTGTTCTGAAACTAGTTTATCTTTATTTACAGTATACCAGAAAAATATAAGGGTATCATTTTTTGGCATCATTCATTCATGGACAAATGAAACCAAAATGACTTTAATAAGTTTATTCAGAATTTAGCCTATTTAAACATAAACATATTTAAACACATATATATATATAAGAAAACTAATAAAAGCTCATGACAAAATTGATTGTTAATTTGTTAAATGTAATAGCTAATAGTTGTATTAACTAACATGAACTATAAGCAATACATTTGTTACTGTATTTGTTCGTCTTTGTTAAAGTTAGTTAATAAAGATCCAGCTGTTCATTATTTGTTCATGATAGTTCACAGTGCATTAACAAAGATTAATAAATACTGTAAAAATGCAGTTCATTAGTTCATGTTAACTAATGTTACCAAATGAAACCTTATTGTACGGAAGCGTATTGCATTCACTTGAGAAAAAAAAATCTACTCTGTTTTTCTGAATTAATGAGTTAATTATCTCAGAATTACGAGATAATTTTTCATGAAAAAAAGTTTTTGCTCTGTTTTTCTGAATTAACGAGTTAATTATCTCAGAATTATGAGATAATTTTTATTTTAAAACATTTGCTGTTTTTCTGAATTAATGACTTAATTATCTCATAATTCTGAGATAATTAACTCATTAATTCAGAAAAACAGAATAAAAACTTTTTATTTATGAAAAATTATCTCATAATTCTGAGATAATTAAGTCATTAATTCAGAAAAACAGAGCAAAAACTTTTTTTTATGAAAAATTATCTCATAATTCTGAGATAATTAAGTCATTAATTCAGAAAAACAGAGCAAATATTTTTTATTTAAAAAAAACATTATCTCATAATTTTTAGATAATTAAGTCATTAATTCAGAAAAACAAAGCAAAAACTTTTTTTCCATGAAAAATTATCTCGTAATTCTGAGATAATTAACTCGTTAATTCAGAAAAACAGAGTAGATTTTTTTTCCTCAAGTGAATGCAATACGCTTCCGTATTATTGTAAGGTGTTACCAACATAACAATAAAAGATCTTTCGATATATTATCAATACTGTAGTATATAAAACATAGTTAATAAATCCATGATTGATCCAAAAAATATATCACCTTGATGAATTCATTTTAGCATTGACTATTTTTTTTTGTTTTGTTTGTAGGTGCAAGATGTACAGCTTTATGGGAGGTGGATTGTTTTGCGCAGGGATAGGGAACATACTCCTGGTGATCTCCACCGCCACAGACTACTGGATGCAGTACCGCCAGTCCAGCAACTTCATGCATCAGGGTCTGTGGCGCTACTGTATGCCTGGAAAATGCATGACGCACACAGACAGCATCGGTGAGACCATCACATCACGGACTAAAAATGTATCCATTAGGATGTTGTACAAGGTACTTATACTGACTGACTAGTATATGGTTAATTTGGAACAGCATACTGGGATGCGACCCGGGCCTTCATGATCCTGGCTATCCTAGCTTGCTTCTTTGGCATCATCGTCGGTGTCATGGCTTTCATCAATTACTCCCCCTTCGGCGGCTTTGACAAAACCTTTTCTGCAGGAATTCTCTATTTCATCTCATGTAAGAATGTTTTATTTATTCCTTGAATGTATCTGAAGTCACAGTTTATTTGCGAACCTGAGTTGGATTTTGTGGCTGTTCCTTCCAGGCTTCTTTGTGCTGCTGGCCATGGCTGTCTACACTGGCATGACAGTCAACTACTATGGGAAACGATATGGGAACTGGCGGTTCTCTTGGTCCTACATAATGGGTTGGGTTTCTGTGGTGCTCACATTCTTTTCAGGTAAACACTAGACAAAGCGTGTGATTAACTAAGTT
Organism: Scardinius erythrophthalmus; assembly: GCF_964197995.2. Taxonomy (NCBI): domain Eukaryota; kingdom Metazoa; phylum Chordata; class Actinopteri; order Cypriniformes; family Leuciscidae; genus Scardinius; species Scardinius erythrophthalmus. Next base: position 15,704,775 of record NC_138227.1, read on the forward strand.
ACAGTTTTATTGAGAGCATATTAGCCTATTACAGAAAAATGTGTGTATAAAAGTGCACATTTAAAATAGTGCAGTATAAGTGCAATTAAAATAGACGTTCATTAGGCGTCCCATAGACGTCTAGTGTTTGTTTTTACAATCTGAGGTACGAGTCAATGATATTTTCTGTGGGATATTCCTTTAAAGAACAAGCATTAATAAAAAAAAAATGAAATGTTACATCATGGTCAATGTCTCTCAGTAATTATTGTTGCTTATAATTCCTGGTGTTTCTCTGCAGGGATCTTCTATATGTGTGCTTACCGGATGCAAGAGCCAAGAGGCCCAATGTCACGCTGATGCTTCTCATCCTAGATCTGCTATTCGAACCCTTCAGTCTGAATGTGAACCATCACGTCATCCCTGATCCCTTCATTTTAGACCTGTCATTTATTGTTTATTTTAAAATCTCAGAACAAAAACGAATAAATGACTAATACAAGTGTTCAGTTCATTTTATGTTTATACATAATCTAATTTCCAATATATATGTAATACATAATGGGCAGTTTAGGTTGGTATTAAAATATAAGACTTTACATATATTTAGGTTTGGAAAAGTTTGAAAATTACTGGCTTTTTATGGTGAAATGTAGAGTTGAATTTCTTTAATCTGCATTTAAACGTTTTACAAATTATATACACTATTCAAAAGTTGGTAAGATTTTTTATGTTTTTGAAAGAAAAGTCATGCTCACCAAGGCTGCATTTATTTGATCGATAATACAGGAAAAACAGTAATATTGTAAAATATGTAGAATGACCTTGAATATAATTTATTACTGTGATGGCAAAGTGTGATCCTTCACAAATCATTCTAATTTGATGATTTTGCTGCTCGAGAAATATTTCTTATTATTAACAAAGTTGAAAACAGTTGTGCTGTTTAATATTTTGGTGGAAACTGTGACACATTTTCTGGATTCTTTAATGAATAGAAAGTTTAGTTATTTGAAATAAAAATCTTTTGCAACATTATAAATGTATTTACTGTATTTTTTGATCAATTTAATGCATGCTTGCTGAATAAAAGTATTACATAAAAAAAAAAAATCTTACTGACCCCAAACTTTTATCAGTTTAGAGTTGACTTACTTCATACTTTGTGTAAAGTTTTAAAGGAAGAACTGTGAACACACCGCATTGACTTTGTGAACAGTAAATCCTTTATTGTCAGAAGTGTTAGACACAACAGGATGTGATACATTTGCAGCAGCATTTTTAACACATGAACAAAAACATGCTGCTCAAAACAGCTACAAATAAAACTGGTTCTTACTGCACATGAGTTACACAAAAACTCACAGCTGGTCCAAATTAAAGCTGAGATGTTTGACATCAACAGCTACAAAGAAAACTGGTAATAAATGCTCACGAATTACACATCAACACACAGGACCAAATTAAAGCTTTGAGGTGTTTACATCACAGAAACATGCAGAAGAAAATAAAATGGCTTATTAAAGTGCTCTGAAACAACAAAGTAAGGTGCTCCACACAGTGAAATCATTTCTCATAATGATTTAATCAACTTCCTCAATGGTCGGTCCAGAGGATCCACCTCCACCAGGGGCACCTCCAGCTCCTGGGAAGGCTCCAGGCATGCCCTCTGGCATCCCACCAGGCATCCCACCAGCACTCTGGTACAGCTTTGTGATGATCGGGTTGCACACCTTCTCTAGCTCCTTCTGCTGATGCTCAAACTCCTCCTTCTCAGCGGTCTATACAGAAATGACAAGATAAAGTAAGTACTACGGATGCATAAGTACCTCAGAGACAAAAGTTGAGGACCATACCTGGTTTTTGTCCAGCCAGCTTATGACCTCATTGCACTTGTCGAGGATCTTCTGCTTGTCCTCTTCACTAATCTTGCCTTTGAGTTTCTCATCTTCAACGGTGGATTTCATGTTGAAGGCGTAGGACTCGAGGCCATTCTTAGCAGAAACCTTTTCTCTTTGAACATCATCCTCAGACTTGTACTTCTCAGCTTCCTGCACCATGCGCTCAATGTCCTCCTTGCTTAGACGTCCTAGAAGAGTTCGATTAGGAGCACTGATTAGGTTTCAAATAATAAATAGTAGTAAAGGTACGGTCACATGTACCGTTGCTCAGTGTAATTTCACGGGAGAAATCCAGTCATTCCAATAAAAGAGATTTGTGTGAGGGCGAAAAAGTTCCCCTTGCAGATTTAGCTCATTTTCAAGCCTTAACCAACAGAAAGCTGGTAGATGTGTGAGTGAATTCTGTGTGAGCAGTGCTTCATACATCTCTACACAACTGAAAATAGCTTAGGGCTGCCCTCAACTAGTAGTCGTTCATTTAAGAGATTAGTCGACTAATCGCACGTGTATATTAATAAGCCATATAATGAGCCTTTATTTGCCTATATAACACATAGCAAATTTCTTGTTATTGTGAGTTTACGCAAATATAAGTTGACCCTTTACAGTTTCGAATGCAATACAGTTTCTCTTATCTGTATGACCAAAAATTACAGAGTATTTTAAGTTGTTTCCGCTATTATCAGAAAAAGCGCAAGGCGTCGGAGCCTCCATGTCGTGCAGTAAGCGTGTTATACTTAAGCTTCCACACCCTGCTTGAACACTGGGATATGCGCATAATAATAGCGCACATTTTAGGTTAACATTAGAGTGAGCGGCCAGGTAAAGTTGCTACTTAGGTTGCAAATGATAAGCCATATTTGAGGTTGACGGATGATAGGCGAACGTTTAGATTTCCTAACGACCTGTCCCTAACGGACTGCATGACATAGGCACAAAGTTTTTTGTTTTTTATGTGACTAACGACATTTTTGGTCAACTAAGCCTCTTCTAGTCAACTAACGATTAGTCGAATATGAGGGAGCAGTCCTACAATAAACCTTTTGCTTTTGCTGCAATTCCACTAATGTGACTGCACATTAAGTGACACTCAGGAAGTCAAGAGTTATGCTACCTTTGTCATTTGTGATGGTGATCTTGTTCTCCTTGCCGGTGCTCTTGTCTACAGCGGAGACATTCATGATGCCATTGGCATCAATGTCAAAGGTTACTTCAATCTGGGGGACGCCACGAGGAGCAGGAGGGATGCCTGTCAGCTCGAACTTTCCAAGCAAGTTATTGTCCTTAGTCATGGCTCTCTCACCCTCGTACACCTAGAAGAATTCAATTAAACATGAAACTCTGCAAGAAACTATGGACAAAATCGATGGACATCAGGTGTTGCTCACCTGAATGAGGACGCCAGGCTGATTGTCAGAGTAGGTGGTGAACGTCTGCGTTTGTTTGGTTGGGATGGTAGTGTTACGTTTGATTAGGATGGTCATAACGCCACCAGCAGTCTCAATACCCAAGGACAGAGGGGTAACGTCCAGGAGCAACAGGTCTTGGACATTCTCAGACTTGTCTCCAGACAAAATGGCTGCCTGGACAGCTGTAAAAGAGGAAATATGTCTATAATTCAAAAGACATTCACGAAGGAATAGGACTTTCAGAATGAAGTCCATTTTGATTACCTGCTCCATATGCGACAGCCTCATCCGGATTGATGCTCTTGTTCAGTTCCTTCCCATTGAAGAAATCCTGCAGGAGCTTTTGGATCTTTGGGATACGGGTGGACCCTCCGACAAGGACAATCTCATGAACCTGTGACTTGTCCATTTTAGCATCACGAAGGGATTTCTCTACCGGATCCAACGTGCCACGGAAGAGATCGGCATTGAGCTCTTCAAAACGAGCCCTGGTGATGGAAGTGTAGAAGTCGATTCCCTCATAAAGAGAGTCGATCTCAATACTGGCCTGAGTGCTGGAGGACAAAGTGCGTTTCGCCCTCTCGCATGCTGTGCGCAGCCGACGTACAGCCCTTTTGTTGTCGCTAATGTCTTTTTTGTACTTGCGCTTGAACTCAGAGATGAAATGGTTGACCATGCGATTGTCGAAGTCTTCTCCCCCAAGGTGAGTGTCTCCGGCTGTAGACTTGACCTCAAAGATGCCATCCTCAATGGTAAGAATGGACACATCAAAAGTACCACCACCAAGATCGAAGATCAAGACATTTCTCTCAGAACCAACCTGGTATAGAAAAAAAAAAATCACTGCCTTTAAGGCACCTAATATGCTATTTTGATCTGCCCTTTCCTTTAGTGTGAAATAGCTAATTGTGCATGTAAATGATTTGTACAGTTACAAAGAACAAAGTCCAAGACAAATGGGAGTTTATCTCTCCCACTTGCATCAAACACCTTGTCAGTTGGGAAAGTGATTTCAATATGTCGAGGAGATGCTCACATCAGAGCCGACGCCAGCAGAACATTAAGAAGGGGTCTGAAGTAATGAAAGGGGGCGATGAAATAACACAAAGTATCCCAGCTAGAAAAACATGTGGCCCATTCATGTATTTGTCGGACCGGGCTCAAATATAAGGATTACGAACTTGGGCTCAAAATGGTACAGCAATACCAATTTATATTAAATAATAATCATCTAATATTATTTACAGCTGCTCATGAAGCCTCGGGAGTTGAATCCCGATTATGGTAAGGGGCGTTACATTTCTGACCAACAGTTGTCCAATTAAAGCAGACTGGGTCAGCTGACCAATCAGAGTAGACTGTGTGTTTCAGAAGGAGGGCTTTAAAGAGACAGGAACTAAAACAGATGGTGACAAGAGGTGATGCAGCAATGTACAGTATGTAAAAAATGTTTTGTTTTTACTTTAAATCATGTAAATGTATCCTTGAAGATCCCCAAAAATAAAATTATGAATGCATTTAGCATTTAAGCATAATATGCACACTTTAATAGTGGTCGGCCGATATATCGCCAAGGCTGATATATCGGCCGATATTTGGCACTTTTAAAATATCAGCATCGGCCGATAAGTTTTTCTGATTGGCCGATGTGTTGGAAGCGGGACTTTTATTTTGATGGGCGGCGCTGAGAACACCAGTGCCTGAGAAGAGAACAGCAGCGCCTGATCACACAGCGTTCACTCACATTCTCCGTCTTCATTAGTTTACGATCTCTGTCAGTCATATCTAATACTTTGTTAGACAGAACTGGTAAACAAAGAAAGTAAATGGTATGCGAAAAAGTAAAGTGTTGCTTTTATATTATTTGTTACAGAAAAGGCAAACAATTAGGCTAAAATACTTTCTCATTTACTGTCAACATTCAACAAATGCGCATCTACATCATTTAAACAAATCTCTGAGTATCTAATAAACATTTAATTTCACAAACCTTGCAGATTTAATGGAATCCAGCTGTGATATCTTGTGAAGTGTGCATTTGTAGCCTGCATAAACGTGTGACTGTCGGTCCATGCGAAGTGAGTGAATGCAAACAGAAGATCAGCTTCGCAGGAGACGCGATCGAAAAACTTTAAATCCTTCATTTTAAAATATGCTGTGCTATATCCAGTTGCCCACTGTGTCATATTCATATCGTTTTCACTGTGTGCTGTATGTAATATTAGTGTTACCTTGTCTTTATTTGAAAAAATATGATTACCATTTCGCACAATATTACCAGATTACTGAGTGCCATGTTACAGTGTTTACTTCCTTTTTACTCACATATTCATATATTTTTAAACATTTACTTTATTGGTGAAAAATACTGTAATAGGATTGCAGATTCAAGAACTTGCCATCTAAATTATAAGCATGTTTATTTTAAAGATTTGTTTTCTTATTTATTTAAAATGTATAAAATATTGATTAAAATAAATATAAAGTATATAATAAAAATATCGGCTTTACATCGGCCATCCTGCTCTCTAAGGTGTCGGCATCGGCCATCAAAAAAACAATATCGGTCGACCACTACACTTTAACATTGCTATATTGTAAAAGCAACTATCTTACTTTCTTGTCCAGGCCATAGGCAATGGCAGCAGCAGTCGGTTCATTGATAATTCGTAGAACATTGAGACCTGAGATAGTCCCAGCATCCTTTGTGGCCTGGCGCTGAGAGTCATTGAAGTAAGCAGGTACCGTAACAACAGCATTCGTGATGGTCTGCAAAAACAGATTCATGCCTTTCGTGAAATGTAATATTGTGCAAAGTTTTGATTATTTTTACTGAAGTCATCCACTAAATCAAAAGGCACTTTTCTCCACAAATGTCTAAGATGTGTTGTTCAAACAGGCCTTCATCTCTAATATACTGCCATGTGTCAATTTGACAGGTTGAATGTGTCAACCTCTTTAGACCTACTACAGCAACAGTTGCAAATTATTGCAAATACAGGTGTTTGTATAGAATTATGGTCTCTTTGTTTTCAGTATGCTGAGTATGAGGGCAAGGTATTTGACAGAAACCTACTTTTCCAAGGTATGCCTCTGCAATTTCTTTCATCTTTGTAAGCACCATGGAAGAAATCTCCTCTGGGTAAAAGGCCTTGGTCTCCCCTTTGTATTCAACTTGAACTTTGGGGCGCGTGTTGTCATTTATAACAGTGAATGGCCAATGCTTCATGTCTGACTGTACAACAGTGTCATCAAACCTCCGTCCAATAAGCCTTTTTGCATCTAGAGAAACAAATATGGCAACAATCTCAGCAACTACATTGTATCCTTATATTACAACTTTGAAAACATGAAAAAACAGTAATGTCAGCACAGGGATGCACAACTATTATAATGGCCAAAAAAAGATGAATGGCAAAAATGGATACAATTTTGCCTAAATTAATTAAATTAAAATATAAACTAAATTAAATGCTAAATTTAGGCATCACACCGTTATAATGTACAATAGACCCCTTTTGCGCCTACGTCACGGCGCTAGCTGGAGGCAAAACAAACGGAAAACTGGAGGCGGCCAATACAAACCAGCACAGATTCGGCTACATAATAAGGAGCTTAAATTATTATTTTTATTATTAAAAGTCATCTTGTTGTGTTCTTGGGTGCAAGAATCAATGAAAAATGAGTATGCTGTATCTGGAATTTTTATTTCTAGAAAATATTCATATCATTAAAATTGCACCGTAGTGTCACTCTTTACATTGTCGTCTTGGCGCTGGCTAGGCAGAACTGCGGATCGCACCACACAAGTCTTTACATAGTTACATTATATAGGCATCTAAATATATTTATATGTCCTCAGTTTCTCTTTACCCTCAGTTTCTCTATCGGGTAGGTGTAGAAGTCAGGCCACTCAACCGGAGGTAGCGTTAACGTTAATCCTGTCAGTTCGTCCATTGACTGAGCGTATACGGTCATCTGGTTCCGTCCGTTAAAATTAACTTTTGCAAATAACAATCGGCATCCTGGACAGTGAGTGACCTTGCACATTAAGACAAAATCGGATTTTCTCCAGTCATTGTTAAAAAACAAGCTAACAAAACTTGCAAACTAACGTTAGTGAAGCGGCCAGAGGAATCTTTCTGCCTCCAGCTAAGCTCCGCCCACACAAATACGTCACCGTGTTTACCAACTGTAAAAGGGTCTATATGACAAATTGATACTCATTTTGAGATTTGTTTACGATTACATTTAACAGCGTTATTAATTTTTTGTGTGTTTTTAAAGTTAAATCTAACTGTTAAATTACAGGAAAAAGAAAGTATGCACAATTTAGTATCCAAAATCAGTCAATACAGGTCGATTAAAAAAAATATCAAATGTATAGCATGCATAAAATCACGTACCAAAGACCGTATTGGTGGGGTTCATTGCTACTTGATTTTTGGCAGCATCTCCAATCAGCCTCTCAGAGTCTGTGAATGCTACATAACTTGGTGTGGTCCTGTTGCCCTGGTCATTGGCAATGATTTCAACTTTGCCATGCTGAAAGACCCCCACACAGGAGTAGGTGGTCCCTAGGTCAATGCCAACTGCTGGTCCCTTTGACATGGTTTCTGCTGGCAGCAAACAGACATTATGGCAATGGTTAATATTCATTATGAAACATATTCTACGCCTTCCAAATAAGGGATATGTGTTTTGTTTATATCCTATATATAGCTCAAATATATTTAACGTTGTGACTGTTCACTCAAAAGCTTTTCTGGCTCACAAGACATAAGATCCTTTGGCCTGCATGAAGCACAGAGCAGATCAGCTGTCACTGTGTTAAAGGATGCTACGTCAGACTCAAACAGAGCTGAGGAAAGCACTTCACAACAGCCTGATCATTCATTCTGTTTCATTACTGATGATATTTTTACTTTCCAAAGTTTAAATCACATTATCATTGAGTAATTTCGTTCCTTACCTTTTCCTGGCTTTTTTTTATGTTGTACACAAAATTTGTCATTCAGAATAAAAGGCCGCAGAACCATTTACTTTAATCTCCTTCTGAGAAAATTATATTTTCCGTTTTGAGTGACCTATCCCATTAGGATAACTGACTACACCCGAGGGAACGTCAAGCCAAGGTTCAGTTTCCTCGTTTGCGCCACACTATTAAGTTGTGCAACATTCGTGATTTCAGTGAGCAATGAGCAAATCGGAACTGGAAGAAATGGGAGTGTTTTCTGGAAAGATCTAGAACGCGCGCACGTAACGTTAGGTTACTCAACACTGCGAGGACGTTCGAATGTCATGAATTATTAGCAGGTCTAACGTTAGAACATTCCACGCTATCGATGGTTAAGTAAGTTATGCAAATCGGGTGCACAAAACCATCAAAATAATATGGGTGATTAAAATTGGTGGTCCATTTTGTTATATCTTGACAAGCATTAGTAACTGTAAAATTAGTTTTTATATAATTATAATCCCAAACTCTTTTACTTTTAATGCATAATAATAATAATCGTGATAATTCTCACCAGATAAAACGCTGACTCTGTCAATCACTTGCTGTGTCGCAGCTCGAAATGCGCGCGATCTCTCTGCAGCAGAACTGTCTGAATGTGTGTGCTGTGCGGTGCGGTAACGCGCTTTAAGACTTCCTGAGAGAACAGTCCAGAACCTGATGGAACGAGCGCAGCAGCCAATCACATCGCACGGTCGCTGAAGCGTTCAGAGATGGAGAATATGCCTGCAGAATTCAGCCTATAACACAACCGAATGTTCAGAAATATAATAAAGTATCGATCTATGGTTCCAGAACATTCCCAGGTGATTCAGAGTAGTTTTGCACTAAGCAGAAATCCAGTCAAAATGTGTGTATATATATATATATATATATATATATATATATATATATATATATATATATATATATATATATATAATAAAATAAGAAGAGAACAGACAGATACTGTTTCTATAGCAAGTGATTAATCGAAAACAGCCCACAGGGTAAAACATAGGCTAGTTCCCTATAGCGGCATTTTACTCCAGTATCGTCTGTTTCGCATTTCTAAAAACCAGACGACGGTCGCAACAAAACCCCGTGAGTAAGAAAATAAAACCCTTTATGATAATATTACAAATAGGCTACAACGAAACCCTTTTCTTAACATACGGGATTTGTCACATTTGAGAACGCAGGAGCTTAACGTTACTGGCAGTGGATGGCGCTGTTGTTACGCTATGGGTTACCTCCTCAGGTGAGCTCTTTTTCTGTTCGCGACCGGTGTCTCATTTCGAAGGCTGCGTCCTCCGGAAGTTGCATGTCAGCCGCATCCGTCATTGAGGCTGCTTTATTTCAGTAAACTGACCACCATTCCAACGTCATTAATAAATTACAACAATGTACGCTTCACCTGGAATAACGGTTAATATTTATAATGGTTAGCTACTGTTCTGACTTTTCTCCGGAGGACGCCGCCTTCCAAATGAAGAATAGCCTACATACATTTGAGACGCAGCCTTTTTGTTTACTGGTGTTTTCCAGCACTGCTCTATCACACACGTGACGTTACGCCCCCTTGAATTATGTCAGAAAGAAGGAAGCCCTTCTGTCATCACTTAGTTTCTTTCAGACAACCCCAAAAGAATTTGTTATAATAGAGCTATTGCCTCTGGTTTATGCTTTTTAAAAACTGTAATTACTCCCCAGTACTGCATCCTTTCCTAAACCTAGTGATATGCCTGCTCCTGTTGGTCAAATCTGTTTTTCTGAGTCAAGAGCTGAAAACCTATCAAATAAGATGTTTATTTCTTAAGAATTAGTTTTCTGTTCCACCTGTAATTTACTTTTAGAATAATTTGCTTGTTAACCTTAAAAAATCGGGTTTTTAATGCAGAAATTCTTTCTCACAAATATGAAAGAAATTTCCTTTTAAGCTCATACACGTTCTAGCTGTTAAGAAATGTGGGCCTATACAAAGATTTAAAGCTGACATTGAGATAACATGCTCTTTTTGTTTGAATTCTGTTGAAACAGTGGTTCAATTATTTTGGTCGTGTCATACATTCAGAAGCTTTGGAATGATATTGGTATATTTGTCAAGTGTAAGATTTTGCCTCATATACGAAACATTATCTTTGGGTATTTGGACTCAGACCCCACAAAAGAAAATATCTGTTTTGTTATTAATAAAAAAAAATTCTAAGCAAATTTTATATTCACAAATGCAAATTTTCAAACTGTTAACCTGTCTTCTCTGTCTTCTTAAAATAAATGGGAAATTATTTAAATGTGATTTCAGTACTAAGAAAGCTAGAAGGACTGTTAGGATTTGCTCTGCCTTTGATCTCTTCATGTGAACATTTGTATGTGTTGCTCTCTCTCTTTTTCTCTTTCTTTCTTTCTTTTGTATTTATTTATTTTTATTTCTCTTTTTTCCTTTTTTTGCTGTTTTCTCCTTTATTATTGTTTTGGTTGATATTATGTGATGTATGCTTATTCTTTTGTATGTTCCCGTTCTCTGCAATAAAAAAAAAGTTTTGGATAAACTTAATTAATGAATATAGAAATAAATTATTAATAATATTACATGCAACTTCTTGTCCCACAACACCTGTATTAACCTCATATTGCACTTTGATTTATTTATTCACTACTGCTATACTTAATAGCTTTTATTAATAATAATTTCTTTATTTTATTATTAGGCTATACATTTCTTATTGAGTTGGCAACAGCTGCTCCATATTGCATTGCAGTATAGCTTCATTTGTAAAAGATGCTACATCAATTGTGTCCACATGCGGCATATTTGTGGGAAAACCCTGTCAGTCAGAGACCTGACAGGGTCTTACTAACATCATGTACAGTACTCTATTGACAATTATGACGTCACAATTATCAATAGTGTACTGTACATTATGTTAGTAAGACAACCAGTCCACTTACACTGAGAACAATATGTGAAATAGAAACTAAACGTCTAAAAAAGGGATGCAGGTATTGTATAGAGGGTGTGATGAGTTCAGCTTAAACAGAGAGCACAGTACAGAAATCGACACACCCTTGTGCACCAGACAAAGCAAAGCGGTTGATAATTTCAAATCCTCTGGGATGTGATATTTTCAACAAAAGAGAGGTCAATCAGAAAACAGAGGAATGGTATTGTATAGTTTTATTCACAATAGCTTTTGTACCTGACCTGGATAAAGTTAAAGGGTAGATAAGCATGCAATCTTGACATGTCATATACAACAAAATAAAGTTTGAAATCACCACTTTACACTAAAAACTATACACTGAATAGTCACAGGTTAACAGGTCACAGGTTAACCAAAACTATGGAAACCCAATTTCTGGAAGTTAATTATAAGTTCCATTTCCTTTATGAATGAAATACCCCCTTTTTTATACATATATTTTAAAAAAAGTGTAATGTACTAATTGTTGAATACCAAAAGTGGCATTTTGTAACTATTTTGGAGAAACTCTTTGAGAATCATTGTTCAAGCCTCTGCCTCACAAGAGGAATTCCCTTTTTTATGTCCTGTAAGAATCTTTGAAAAGGTGTTTGGTTTCATCAAGAGAATGTCCTGTATGTGTTTGCTGACCTGAGAAAGGAATGGTGCACGGCCAGCTTTTTGTTGAAATAAGTGTTTAACTATGATGTAAATATAGCATTAGTGTCAATATTCATAAAGAGAAATTCTATCACTAAAATACCTTGACCAACACCTTTATTTTAACACCCTACCTGGCGACTAGACCCGTCAAACATTATCTACCACTGTAAAAGCATAATTCCATTGTGAATTGAGTGGGAAACACATTTAAAAGTAGTGAGGTCAGTTTTCATATAATAAACTTATATCTAATATAAATTATTTATATCAAAATATTCTTATTTAATTTGTTAAAAGGATAGTTCAACCAAAAATTTATTTTAAAAAGGTGTCATCATTTACTCTCCCTGAATTTCACCCTGATATTTTGAAGGAAAAAAAAAATGAATCCCTCATTAATTTTTTCATACAGGTTCGTGCAGGTTTGAAATGACGTTATGGTGAGTAAATTAACTTCAAATGTAAATTTAAAACTAAATGAAATTATAACAAATCATTTTAATACAACCCAAATCAAGAAAATCTGGGACATTTTGTAAAAATGTAATAAAATCAAGAATCCGTGATTTGTTAATTCTCTTTAACTGTCACGGGTGGTTGCAGGTAGGCAGACGGAGACAAACAAAGGTTTAATGTAATAAATCACAAGACAGCAGAATAGGTAGCAACACACACTAAAACGTAAACGAGATCAGACCAAGACTGACTGAACATGACGGAACTTATACAAACACAGATGACACTGATTAACAGAACACAGGTGATACAGATGAACTAAATGACAGTAACCATAGATACGAAGGAGTGGCGGGAAAAGAACAAAGGAAAATAGGAACCAATCAAAACACTAACTAACCAAAACAAGCACTGACACGTGACATTAACCTTTATTTAACTGACAAAAGTACACAAAAATTCCAATGTTTTCACTGGCCAAATTAATTGTATTTTGTACATTAAACAAATTTTGATTTTGATTGCTGCCTTATGTAGCCCCGCCCCTTTTCAGCGCTGCGCTCGTTGTCTTTTGACTTCCTGTCTGTATTTTCACAGCGATTCTTCGTGTTTATTAATGAACGGCTCGTTTTAAAATCTTCCCGGTCGATTGAGATTTGAATCTGCTTTGAACATTACAGCCCTCATGATCACTTTCGTTAACTTTACATTAAGTAAATCCACTTCAAAAGCTAATTACTCCTGAACATCAAGGCCATTGAAATATTCAGAGCGACCGCAAAAACGGAAGTTAAAAGACAATATTCTAGAGATGGCGGCGCCCTTGTTTCTCTGGCGCATAAGGTCTATACACTCCAAAAAAGTTGGGACAGAGGCATGTTTACCACTGTGTCAGGTCACATTTCCTTTTAATTACATGAGGTTTATTAATTGGGGTTGTATGAATAGTAGTTAAAAATATGTCAAACATTAACACGAAAATTAATATGTAAAACGATACATTCTTCATGCTGTTTGAGGAGATCATTACAGCTGATGTCTATAAAATAAGCATATAACCCTAAATTGGTATTGTTATTGAGCTTTTGAATGATTTGGGTGGCTCGACTGAATATGATAAATTGAGGTCTTAAGACCTTAATGTGAATAGAGACCTGACATACTTTAATTGCCATGTGCCAGTTTCAGTTCTTGCCCTAGAACTATCTGTTCAGTCAGCAATACTGATTTCAAAATTGTTTTGTAAACTTAGTTACCAGATCTGAATAGCTATCAGTGACAAGATCACTGGAGAGTCTCGTGTTGCTCTCTTCTTTGTCAAGTTTTCTCGCACACCCTTTTCCTCTGTATAAATACTGAATCTGGAAGATTTTGGAAGAAAGGAAGGTGAAGTTACTCATTAAGAGTTTGTGCATCCAAAAGGTAACATCTCTTTTATTCTCAAATGTTTTAACAGTGATGTGAGAACACTTTTATTTAAAATACTTTATATAGATGAAAAAGTATTTTCTGCTTCGGTTCGTGTATTTTCTAACGGTTTGTCTTCTTTAGTTTGTCACAGGATGATCAGGCTGCTCCAGTTATTGTGTCTTGCTGGCGTCCTTCTACAGTGTGAAGGTCAGCTTACGGGTCTCCAAGCATGCCTTACGAGCCCTACGTACAGACCGGCAGGTCAGTGCTTATATTACTCTTTCTGTATATACGCAGTGCAGAAATCTTATTGGTGATGGTTTTGATGATTTTTACTCCAGTCTTCAGTGTCACATGAAATCATTCTAATATGCTGTTATTATTAATATTATCAATGTTAAAAACAGTTTTTGCTGCTTAACATATTTATGGGTAACAAGGATACCATTCAAACAGTTGTGGTAAGATTAAAGTGAGAGAAATTAATACTTTTATTCATCAAGGATGCATTAAATTAATAAAAGGTGACAGTGAAATCATGTTACAAAATATTTCTTTTTAATAAATGCTATAATAACAATTTAATATATGCTTTTCATTGAACTTTCTATTCATCAAAGAAAAAATGTATCACCATTTTACACAAACATGGTGCACAACTTTCAACATTGCTAATAATAAGAAGTAATGAGCTGCAAATCAGCATATTACAATGATTGCAGAAACTTCGGTTTTGCCATCACAGGATAAATGACATTTTAAAATATATTCAAATAGAAAACAGTTATTTTAATATAATAATAATATTTCGCAATCTTACTGTTTTAACTGTATTTTTTTATTAAATAAATGCCGCTGGTGAGCATAAGAGACTTCTTTCAAAAACATGAAAAATGTTTAATGTTTCCAAGCTTGTTTCACTAGCAGTAGCAACTAAAAAAAATTATCATAAAAAAATTAAACAAAAAAAAAACAGCTGGTAAGGTAGAAAAAAAGAAAGTTATAAATAAAAGATAAAAATGTCTTGTTTTAGAAGACATTTTACAAAATTAAAATGATCTTAGACAATTATGCTTCTCAAATACATGTAACTTGTAATAAGGATACTCTGATATTTTTACTAGAAAACAAAATGATTTTGTAGAAAATAAATACAGAATCTTGAGTAACAGAATATATATATTTTTAAATCTTTCAGAAAACAGTGATATAACAGTGACATGTGGAACCGATCAGATGTTTTTAAAAATTGTCCTGTGTCCAATGTATTATGGGGGATACAACGAATCTCTAATGGCCCTCAATGCTAAGTTTAACATCCCAGCCTGCCGTGGAGTAGCAGACTGGACCGTCAATCCTCCCGTCTTGATGTTTAACTTCTCAATCTCTCAGGATGCGCTCACCCTTTGTGGCAACAATATGAACGTAAGAGCTTTGTCACTTTAAAGCAATACATTTTTTACATTTGAATGGCACAGATTTCTAAAATGTGTGTGGCATGTTTGTTGGTTAGATTACAAGTCAAGTGGGCTCAGGATTATTCGCAGAGTTCTCCAATGTCCAGTCTGTTAATATCTCTGGATTAATCAATTCCTGGGATCCCAGCATTAGCGCAATCACTTACAGGCAACAACTGATGTACCAGTTTTCGTGTCTGTATCCGCTCCAATATTTAATCAACAACACCGAGCTCAGCGTGTGAGTATATAAATTGCAAGAAACTGTTTCTATGTTGAGGTTTCTGTGCTGTAACTTTCAAGACAAAAGCATGTCTTCATGCCAACAGGTCAGGAGTGAGTCTCGCTGTAAAGGACAACAACGGCACCTTCATCAGTACTCTAAGCATGAGTCTTTTCAGCGTAAGGATCTTTTAAGGATCTATTAAATGACACTTACACTTGAGTCAGTAAATGCAACTTTCTTGACATCTTCCTTTTCTTTCGGACATTAGAATTTCAACTATACTAGCAAACTCCAGATACCAGGATCTGGGTTGATGTTAAAAACTCGCATATATGTGAAGGTCAAGGCAACAAATCTCACAAACAAGTAAGAATGCAATCCAGTGTTATTTTAGAATTATTTATATACCATTATTGTATTTAGGCTACTATTTATCCATATTTTTAATTAGCTTTTTTTTTATTTCAGTTCAAAGTTAATTTTTTTTGTGATTGTCTTTTAAAAAAAAAAAAAAATATATATATATATATATATATATATACCTCAATTTCTTTTTATTTCAGTTTTAATAATAGCTAATAACTATTTGCAGTTTTCGTTAAAAAAAAATTAAACTTATTCAATGTTATTCAACATTTTACATTTTTGTTTGAGGTTTTTAAGTTTAAGTGTTTCACCTAATATTTATATTTGATTTGATTTCAGCTTTATTTCACTTAACATTTATATCAATAGTCTTAGTCTTTAGTTAACAATGACAGCACAGTAACTCTTGAACGTATGAATCTGAAAATGAGCATTGCTATTATACACTGCTGTCTTATTGTGTATTGTAAGGTTCAATGTGTTGCTGGACCGTTGCTATGCCACAACAAGCCCATATCCAGTCAGCAGCACCTCCTATGATCTTTTTGTTGGGTGAGTCATTTATTAAAAGAAGAGAGAGGTTAAGAAGACAGTTCTCTTGTAAGAACCACATCTATTGTTGTTTATAGGTGTACTCGTGATCCCCAGACAGTAATCGACTTAAATGGAATATCCCAAGAAGGTCGCTTCTCTTTTGAGGCTTTCCGCTTTGTGGAACATAAGAACCTGACCATCTCCACTTTCTACCTGCATTGTGTTACCCGACTCTGTGAGAACTCCACTTGTGCCGCCGTGACTCCGGTAATTAAGCACGCATTTATGATGCCGTAATGTCATTTATTAATTATTTTATTTTATTGTATTTTTTTCATTTCGATTTTGTTTGGTTCGACTGTTTATGGTTGTGTGTGGATATTATCAGACATTTTTATATGTGTGTTTTGTAGAAATGCATAAGGAGGAGAGAAGTGAGAGCAGTAGACTCTCCAGAGAGCACCTCTGGTGATGTAGCCACTGTCACATCAGGACCAATCACAACCAGAGTTGACAACGGTACAAAGAATCATCCTATATTTATACATTTATATTTGTGACCCTGGACCACAAAACCAGTCACATGGGTCATGTTTCTGAAATTGAGATTTATACATCACCTGAAAGCTGAATAAATAAGCCTTCCATTGATGTATGGTTTGTTAGGATAGGACAATATTTGGTCGAGACAACTATTTGAAAATCTGGAATCTGAGGGTGCAAAAAAATCGAAACATTGAGAAAATCACCTTTAAAGTTGTCAATTTATGTTCGCGATTGTGCAGCATTCACTTACAAAAATAAACGTTTTATATATTTATGGTAGGAAATTTACAAAATATCTTCATGGACCATGATCTTTACTTAATATCCTAATGATTTTTGGCATAAAAGAAAAATTGATAATTTTGACCCATACAATGTATTGTTGGCTATTGCCACAAATATACCCGTGCGACTTGTGACTGGTTTTGTGATCCAGGGTCACATATATCTAAAGTTACTGATTTGAAACAATAAAACAATTCTCTGTTATTTTTCCAGCAGGTGGCCTTATGCCCGCTAGATGTAAGAATTCTCTTTACCAACACTTCATTTTAATAAACACAATACCTTATCTAAATAGTTACATTTCTTAATGTTTCGTTGATGATGATGATGTGATTTGATGTTGATTTCCCCCCCTAATATACCTAGTGACCTCATCAGCATCCATCCCTCAACTGACGAATGTTGGCATAGCCACTGGCTTGCTGAGCTTCTTTCTGCTTGACTGGTTCTCTACATCAATACTTGCATGATGATCTACATCAGGATTTGGGAATTCCTTGCCTCTTGATTGAACACAACAGTCTTAGAAGATATCTCACATGAGGCAAAAATGTGAGAAAATATATGTCCGTTATCAACACCTCTATTTTACAATTTGGTAGATAGAATATTGTTTAGTAATTCTGACCTTTTTTGTCCTATGTTTTATGATCTTCAATGAGAACAAGGAAAAAAGAGAAAAGAAACTTATTCAGTGTGTAGTATACAAAATGTCTTTTTAAACTGAAAAGTCTATAATGCATGCAATGCTGTTCTTGGGGAAAATAGCCTATATATGCACTATGTATGTAATAATTTAACATTTAAACTTGAATAAAAGTGTTAGAAACTGTCTTTGTCCCTGGTATTTTCACTCATCCGGGTCATCATATAATGTTAGGATTTCTTTCACCAGCAGCTTAATGTTTAATTTCAATTCAAATATTTGCTCACACAATATTAAATACAGGTTGAAGTACTAAATAGTAAATGGCCTCAAAGCGTGTAATATTTTAAGACCACCACTATATAAACTTAATATGACTGAAACCCGTTACCGCTTCTTTAATGCTTTATTAATATGTTAGCTAAATAAGCTAATATATATATTGTTACCTTCAGGCCATGAAACATAGGAGAACTCATTTATAGAAGGAAATATCGAGAAACCATCTTATTAAATCGAGAAAACAAGACAATAATGCATGGCCTCTTAAGGCTTCCGTATTATTAGATACAAGTTAGACCAGAGTGGTAGAGAAAATTATGGCTCTGAGTTAGACGAAATAATGCAAGTTCACGTGACGTGAGAATATGAATTTGCCAAGAAAACAATTTCTGAGCCAGAGATTATTACATACATATATGCATATGCCATCATAGGCGATACAGGTAGGCTATGTTTTTCAATAAACTGTGTCCGTCTAATAAAAACAATTTATAGGCCTACCTGTAGCCTATGAGTAGTTTAAGATCGAAGTGAGAGACTGATTTTTTTTTTTTTTTTTTTTTTAGTTTATGATTTATTGTGAAATTGTTAGTCTAATAAATAAATTCTTTGAATCCTGAAACCCAAACTGTTAAGAGGCACTAGACGCAACAAACAACTCCGCTAAATGTAAACTGAGTGTCTGACAAAGACAGGCCTTCTGAAAAAACAGGCACATTCAATGACACAAAACATTTCTTTTTACTTGAGTTTTGTTAATTGTTAATTATTGTAATTTTGTTAATAGTTAATTGTTTCCATAAGGATTATTTTTTTTCTTTTTCTTTTTGCCTTTTTGCCACTTTTGGGGCCCTTAACATGCTCAAAAACTCCAAAAATAAAAAAAATACAAATTTTGCACACGTCAGAACCTGCGGCCATCAGGGCCGGGCTGTATATATATATATATATATATATATATATATATATATATTTTTTTTTTTTTTTAAGTGACGACAAAGAATATTACTTGTCTGATATATATTTATACATATATATTGTTACATATGTATATATATATATATATATATATATACATGTGTGTGTGTGTGTGTGTCTATATATATATATATATATATATATATATATATATATATATATATATATATACACAGTATATATATATATATAAATATAGCTGCGAGCAGCGATGGAGGGCCCAAGCCGGTGACACCGCCACCTCGGTGCCTTTAGTGTAACTAAAGGCACCCGGGTGGCGGTGCCACCGGCTTGGGCCCGCAATCGCTGCTCGCAGCTATATTTATATGTTTATATATTTATATATTTATAATGACTACATTTATATTACGACGTTGTACCTTTCAAACCTAACAGGGAAAATATTTCTTTAACAACAGCACATTTATATAATTCTTATGAACAATGTTTATGTAAGTAGGCTATATACTATATTACTGTAATTATAATTACTATACTAATTTTTTATATTTTAATATGAATTACTTTTTGTGTAAGTACTTTTTGTAAATCTTACAAAAATACTCTGTACCTAACCAACCCCATTCACACCCCTTTAGTTCACCCAAAAATGACCAATTTGTTATCATTTACTCTCCCTCACGTTGTTGCAAACCTGTATGAGTGCTGAACACAAAAGAAGATATTTCGAAGAATGTTGGTAACCAAACAGTTGGTGGTACCCATTGACCCATAGTTTTTTGTTTTCACTATGGAAGTCAATGGCTACCCTCAACTGTTTGGTAACCAACTTTCTTTAAATTTTTCTTTAAAGAAAGAAACTCATACAGGTTTGGAAACAACTTGAGGGTGAGTAAATGAAGAGTTCAGATGCAAAAGCCTCTAAGTGTCATCTGAAATTTTCTTTTAGAATGATCATTTTTATCAAGCTTGTATATTTAAGTTCAGCAATTTCACTTAAATGGCAATGAAAACCTATTCATAGTCATTTAAGTGAAATTACTGAACTTAAATATACAAGGTGGATAAAAATTATCATTCTAGAAGAAAACTGCAGATGGCACTTAGAGGCTTTTGCATCTGAACTCTTCAAATGATTACAGAATTTTCTTTTTTTTTTTATGAACTATCCCTTTAAAATATGTCATACAGCCAACGTCTCTCTTATTGTATTATTATTACAGGCATCCAAATATTAAATGAACTGCTTAACTGACTTTCAATATCTTGATATCAAGTCCAACGAATGTGGGTCAAGAGAGCAAACATTCAGATGTCACACTTTTGCATATCTTTTGCAATCTGTGAATTTCAGCACCAAATAACTTTCTCTCCCACGGGTACATCATGTTGTTCTTTGGACTTTCTGAAAGACTGTGGGGAGCTTGATGCAGTTTATCTAGTCCTTTGAGACAGGAAAGAGTGATAGCTCTGCTCCTCTCTTCAGTCTCACCAGAGCCTTTGTTCTGTGAGCATGACCCTGTCTGATCTCCTCCTTTCTGAGGCTCTTTGCACCAGATTTCAATAGTGGTGTATTGTATTTGCATGCATTGTCAGAATTCTATAGTTATGTAATACAAGTCTAATTCAGTACTCCCTCTATGCTGTTTGATTGGTTTGATATGTTTTAATCTAGCCGTTCGTTTGAACGATTGAGAATACGATGTTGTGGTTATGTACTTATAATAAAAAATGTGCCATTATAAGTATGCATGTGATAAACCGCGCTCTCCTCACTAGGTGGTGCTATGGATCAGACGTTTCATATTGTTCCTATTGTTCCTGTCTAAATTGCTTAGGCTCAAGGGGTCATGGTAGCCTTTTAAACAGCCATTTATCCTGACTAAATAAATGTTCATGTGGTGCCATTAGTTAGTCAACATTACTCAACATACATTAGTCAACATACTGTCATGAATGTGGATTTATGGTTCAGACGATTAGCTTAAAAGCAATTGTGTCCGGAATTGAGCCATGAACAAAGGCAACAGATTTTCATATTGCATGCTTGTAGGGAGTCTCACTTTCTTAGCTAGTCAGATGTAGTTGTGGGTCATCCAGATATTCCGTGCATGTAGAAGTGATTTACATATGTAATTGCATAAGTCATAGGGTACCATTTGTCACCATATACAAATACCTTTGATATATCAAGATTTTTTTTTTTCAATTTTCTGTTTATTTATTACACTTTTCATAATATTTCTGCTATTTTATCAGGTGTATCCAGCATTATTTTACTTGTAGTACAGTATATCTATGATGTTAATACAGGTGTATTTTACAAATAAGGCAGTCACCATCAGCACATTTTGGACATCCTTGGCAACAAACTCAATCCCAATTATGGGACACATAGCTTTTAGCTTCTTTTTTTCAAATATATGTTTATATCTTTTCAGGAATTCTCATTAACATAATTCAACAACTTCTTTTAAAATATAATAAAAAATATAATATTAGAAAAATTACCCCAACATCCACCTCTGGACATATGTAAGTCCCATTTTACATTTTGTGTGGGTAAGTTAATTTGGGTCTCTGTTCAGTCATACTGGACATGCATTGAAGTGAAGATGTAAATGAAATCCAGCTCAAGAATAACACAATACTATCTGGATAAGAAACTTATGTTAATCCTAGGTGTAATGGGGACCAGAATGTCTTTCTTAATGTGACAGAAACCGTATCTATTTTACTATAAATTATAACAAATGCAAGATATTGTATGTGGACTTTGATAATAGTCACTGTAATCTCATTTCCATGTGTTTTTGGCTGCTGTTACCATCCTCAGTGGTAACAAGCCTTCCACCCATTCATTGGGAGATTCCATCATTCTCCTCCATAAAGTGACCTCCTCTGCTGTAGAGTCCATCCATTCCACCAGTACTCCATAACTCCTGCCTGTAAAACGGGATTGACTTATTAAATGCATATATATTTGTGTTAATTTGTATTTTATGCATTTATGTTTGTAGATCTCAGAACACACAAAAATCCCAACACTGGACTGCACCTGTGCCCATGCCGAGTCTCAGGCCTCCAAGCGAGTGATTGGCTAGACGGTCCCGGTCCCAAACAGTAAGCTCCACACAAGCCTCTTTTAGGTCCTCTGCCTTGAAGCCATCATACACCATAGTGTGATTAAATATGGGGTTGGCTGTTCTCTTCAGCACCCGGGTCTTCTGACGGCTCTTTTTGCTGGTGTCGGGGAGTACAAAGCTGTGCAGAGAATTCAACAATTACTTAGTGGGACCTTGAAGATGTTTTCACATCACAATAATACAAAGCAATCATATTATAATACCATTTCACATATGGGTCAATAGTTGGACTTCTGATAAGTGGGAGATTCTTGCAGTCTTTGACCCAGATATGCACTTCACCAGAGCCAGGAATGTTCTTTGCTGGATTGAAAAAAGAAACACTCACACAGATCAATTGATAAATCTGTGACATTTGACTTTATTTTTGACATAATGTGCAGTCTTTATGTATATAAGCTGCATGTATGTGAATTATAGTCAAGTGTAGAGTCAGTTCTGGCAGGTCACGTTAGTCAGGCTCGCATCGGCTGATCCACGTCTACCTATATGAATACGACGCCTATCACTGTATACATATATAAGCTCCTTCAGTATTATCAGCAGCTATCGTGTTTCTCAGGAGCGAATTACCCTCCTCCCTCCCCAGCTCCTCCTCTCGTCAGTCAGGATTTGGCATTCTGATTTCCTTCGATTCAGAATAAATTCCCGAATTACGTTGTACTTTAAAATCTTGAATTAATGATATCTGCAATACATTCATGTTGGTTCTGTTCTGTTTACCCTAAGGGGGGTTATTGCTGCTCTCTTCTCACCCAGAACGGAACCATACCGCCAATCCAAACTGTATGCTAATTGTCAATCGTATTTGACGATAGCGGTCCTGACAGAATTGTAATTAGTAAAAGATTTTAATGGTGGAGCCTTACAGTGGGAGATCTGAGGCAGGAAACGTATGGCCAGTCTCATCTGTCCTCTTAAGTCAAATGGCTGGAGGCTGTTTGTGGTCTGTGGGAAGAGATTCTGAAATCGAGAGATTTGTATTTTCATTTATTAAATATTTTAACTTTTAAAATTGTATCACAAGTTTCACCTAAGAGAAATTATGGACTCATTCATACTGTACCCTTGGTTTAAGAGGCAAAAGCTTCATCTCGGTGTCGTTAAAATCCCACAACGAGAGGTCAAGCTCTATCTCACCCAGAAAGCTGTTACGACCAAATGTGTCATTGTGCCATGCTGAAAGGTTGAGAACCTGGGACATCAGGTACTCCATTCGGACTCTGTACTGTATGCATCAAATAATAAAATGAACGGAGATTATTAAGCATTTGGTATAATGCATATAGGGGACACTGGGGCTAGTTGTCACTTATTAATCCAGTGAATATCTCTCATGTTAGGGTTATTTTTCAAGTACATTTTTGTATAGACACATATATTAAAGTCTTAAAGCCTAAATTTCCACCATTAGCACAGGAATGAGTACAGATAATTGAACACACCCAATAGAGGGGCATGTTGTCACACGATATGGGGTAAGCTGTCACAATTGAACCTGCCGTTAAACAGCCTATTATAGACATTTCAGCTCAAAATGAACAGTAAAACAGTGTGAAATGTGATGTGCATATATATCAAACCATTTATTTGATCAGCAACGTTATTGAATGTGTAAAACACATGCTTGCTTGCTCCAATTAAAATAATGTGAACACTGGCCCTGACTTATTCTGCCAGTGATTTCCTTACCCTAAGAATCTCATTGTATGTAGGATTCAGTGTTTTCTTCTTCACGGCGGTTTTTCTTTTTCCCAAATTGGCAGAATCAGGTATGAGGTAACTCTTAACATACCTAGAAAACAAAGCACAAGTTCCCTATGGAGAAAATATCTATTTAGAGGAGAAAGGGGTGGGTGGTATTGAGATCGCAGTCTTACGGGTCAGATCGATTCCTCTTCTTGTCCACTGCTGCCAGATTCTGGCACTGAACAACAAAGATATGGAACTCCCGCAACTTGTGCACATAGTTTAGTGAAAACTGGATGCTCCCTTGAACGTCAACGCTGCTATAGTCACTACTGTACACGCTTGCAACACTGCCGCTGACCTGAAGGTAATGGAAATACAATATTGAATCATTCCCAGTACATCAATGTGCTTAACGTCAAATTAAATTGGACCCTGTTTGATTTCTAAGTAAATGTTCTGGTTTTACTGTGATCAATTCATCACTGTGCATAAGCAAAATTATGTTTATATTCATAATCAGGATAAAATAAAGCCCAACATTACTTTTGTTCTCATTGAATATCCTGTTTCATTTGGATTCTGTCCAATTACGGATGTAAACTTGGCTGTGAATGATGCTTCATGATTTATATCTGAGGCAAATGGGATAATTTACTGGGTACATTTGCCTATGTATATGTAATATATATATACTACTGTTTATTATCTGACAGTATATGCTTGGTAAAGAACTTGGTAAATAGTTTAGTATATAATATACAGTATATGAACATACAGAGGTGGAGCCAGAGTAGTTGCTGAGGTTAGTAAATTGTCTGTTATTCCACTGTGGGACGCCACTGCGGGAACTGCTCTCCGAGTCACTCTCTCCTCCATCACTCTAAAAAGACAGGACAGCGGCAGACATTTTGAGCATTTTGACCTGGCCTTTTATCTTAGATAAAAATGACAAATGAACCAACTTCTTTTTGTAGAAATGAGGGCACTGATTTGCTGAGTTGCTTCAGGTGCTCTGGGTCTGAGGTTGCGAAGGAAGTCTGGGCAACTGAGACTGAAACAAGATGGCAGAAGAAATCAAGTAAATGTGCAAATATGATGCCAACAAGATTAGTGTCTCACAATATAATTAAAACTGAATATAAAACATATGAGAAGTTAAGTTTGAGACTTGCCATCATAGTTGTCCTGCGTGTAGTCATTTGTTTGTTTGAATTTTTGGTCTTGTCCTTAGAGAAGAGATCACAATGACAAAGTAGAACAGATTCTCTTGTCATGTGAACTCTCCATTTAAAGCCAAACAATAAAGTGTTTTACTCTGGAAGAGTAAAACTAGAAGTATACTATGAAAAAGACAGCTAAATATGGATATGGTATTTTTAGTTGAAAAACTAATGACAAAAAATATTTAAATTATTTTCTGTTACAGTTCAAAGTGTTTGACATAATAGAGAATTGATGCTCACTAGGAAGAAGGCTGATGTCTTCCATGCTCTTATGGTACACAGGTCTAGATGAAGCTTGTCTCAAAGCTTTCATAACGGGACTCTCATTTTCACCTGCAAGATTTAACAGTGGCAGTTTGATCCAATAAAGGTATAAAGAATTAATACAACAAGCAAGAAGAATGTGTTCATGAGAGAACTTGTGTTTCCTGTTCTTGTGCTATTGTGTAATATGAGCACTTATATCTGTTTGATTTAACACTTGAAAGGAAAGCTGTGGACACATCTTATACAACACTGATGTAAATACACTTAACTACATTAATTCATGTTAGTTAATCTTTTATGAACGCACATACATGTTTCTTGCTTCTGGTTAGGATCCTATTCCTAAGTATTAAATTATTATTAATTTTCTAAGCAATCAGATTTACGATTTACACCTAGCAGTTGATAAAACTTGTGTTCCTGTAGCTCAAACAGTAGAGCATGGCGATAGCAACACCAAGATCATGTTCAATTCCCAAGGAATGCATAGCTTAAATGCACCGCAAGTAACTTTTGGATACAAATGTCTGCCAAATGTGTGAATGTAAATGTAAAATGTGTATTATTATTTATTTATTTTAAATCCAATGGATTTACATTCATGCATTTGACAGATCTTGCATTGTATTCCAAGTATAGATGAAAGGGGTCTTTGGTTAAAAACGTTTGAGAAACCTGTACAGTATGATAAGAGAAAAAGCTTCAAACTTACGGTTTGAATTCCCCTTAGTGGCATTTCCATCAGTTTGTGTGGTTGAGTGGAGTCCCAGGCTCCCTTTCCTGGTTTGGAGGTCAGGGGAACCCTGTACTGGAGTACTGGTTTTTACTGGGGAACACTTACAGCTACAGTTTGTCTCTGGAGATGATGTAAATGAAGTGCAGATAAAATTATCAACCTGCTCTGTAACTGGAGGTGGAGTGTATATACTTCTGTCTTCTGTAATTCCAAGGTAATGTTGGTAGTCCCGTGGAATGAAAGATCTAGCAAGAGGTTGAGAGTCGGAATCCTCTGAGGTACGTGATGGTCTTCTCTGAGTATTTTTGTCTCTGTCTCTCCAAGAGATTTCTGGGGATGTTTTTGGCATGGTATAGCTAGCTTCTTGTGTTTTCCTGGTCTGTGTAATGCTAGCTTCTGGTGTCTTCTTTACCTGTTGCATATTGGGTCCCTGAGACTTCTTGGACTGAAGATGTAAGTCCTGGCTTTGCTCCTCAAACGCAGAGTTCACTGAAAACATGCTGGTGGCACGTCGCATGGCACTTGCTTTTCCATTTAGACTGCCTTTGTTGCTTCTTCTACCCTGCTGAGGTCGTGACTCTTGACCAGTCTGAGGTTTAGGTACCATTGTGGCTTTGGAATTGTTCTGAGAGCCTTTCTGTGCCTGAAGAGAATGAGACACTCCATGGGATATTGCTTCGCCCCCATCTGACTGATCGTTTTTTGATTCTTGTCTTGACATAATCCTCTTCTTTGAGGGAGACTGGAATGCTCTAGTTTTGGCTGGTGAGGATGTTTTACCATTCTGGCTGTCATTAACAGAGTCTTTGACATTGGCTTTCTCTTTTGGACTTTGTGGACTTAAGGATCTCTGAATTCCACTTTCAAGGACCGGTGACCTTCGTCCAGATTTTGTAGGTGGTCCTCCCCAGAAGTCACGAAGGTTCTTAAACTGTAAAGTGCTCATACCATCCATCACAACTGGCTTATCCTTCCGTAGCGTTTGCACAGGGAAATTAGGAGACAGTCTACCTCTGGCTGAAGAACTGTCCTCATCATCATCATCATCATCATCATACTCTGTACCTATTGTTCTGAGATCAAACTCAGACTTTGTAAATCTTTGGTTCAGTCGAGCAGTAGTAGTCGATCTGATTTGAGCTGCTGATGTTTTAGATTCTTTCTCCCAGAAGGACTTTAGTTGCTTGATCCTCTCTGCCATGTTCTCTTGCTGGGAATTTTGCTTAACAAAAGGCACTTGATTGGTTCTTGGTGTAGTTCTTGATTTTGCCTCTAATTCTTTTGGAGAGGTGTGATCTGCATCACTACTGTGTGTGCTAACTGTGCCTCCCATGCTATCACTTTTTTGACCCAATAGCAAGGATCCACTGTCAAGTGATGGAGAAGATGATTTTAAACGTGGAAGAGAACCTACTTTGTCTAAGAGAGAGCTTGCAAGTATTTGGTCATTCTTCTGATTAGCATACATCAATGGCGGTTTTGAATCATCTGTAACAATGGGTACTTGGGGTTTATAGATGGTGTTAGCACTCCCTATATGCTCAAGGTCTAAATCTTCCACAACTGTCTCTTTTTTCTGATGTCCTGGAGATGTTGCTCTCAAGCTCTGTTCACTTCTCTGTTGGTCCTGTACACATTCAGTCGGCTTTCTGCTAACATCACTAGGGATTAATTGTTCAGTTATACCAGGAGCACTAGATTTGCTGATCAAAATCTTTGGACCAATGTTTTCTTTCTCCCAGAATGATTTCAAATTGGCAATTTTTGGTTGCTGATTCTCTTCAGCACTTGGTCTTTCTTTTGGCAGATGCCGAGTATGCTTGATGTCAGTGTTTTCCAGTTTAACTTTGGTCACTTCCTCTCTCTTGATAAAAGCTTCTGTTTTGTTCTCATTTTGACTTACTTTCCCACCTACAGAAATATTCACCTCTGGGATCTTTGGAGGAACATTGTTTGCGGTAAGCGCAGAGTCAATAGAGAGATTCCTGATGAGAGGTTCAATATGAGAGGCAGATTCAGATCTTCGTTCTTTTGGAATGTTTTGGATAGACTCATCAACACACTGTTCCTTTCCCCAATCAGGCTGTTGTAGAAATATCGTATTGACTTCTAATGGAATCTCTTCACTCTGGCATGGTATGATTAAGTACACATTATCCCTTTGTTTGGATCTCTGATCAACCTCATCTTCAAAGTCTATGTCATCGATCTTGGTGTCCTCCTCCATGTCTTCATGGGCATTGCTCTCTATATCAAGCCTATCACTGCTGTCTGAGCTTCTGCTAAACCACTCAAGAACTTTGGCAATTGAATCTCCTTGTTCATCAGTAGGTGTCGGAATGTGTTCATCTGTCATGACCTCCAGTTTGGCATTTTCCTGTTTTGAGTTATTAGTCTTTTGTTTTATGTTGAAGACAAGGGGGTTGCTGCTAGTCTCACAGTCAGAAGAGGCATCTGTCTTATTGAATGTATCTGTTATGTTGAGGGATCTGGGAAATTGTTGACCTGGAAGACAAAGTGTATAGCATTGAACGACCAAAGCAGAATCTAGGCATTTTAAATTTCAAGTAACTATTGAAAGCAATAATTTAATTAAAAAATATATACAATTTAATTTATTCTAAATTTAAGATTATTTCACCCAAATATGAAAATTATGTTATTTACTAACTTTTATGTCATTTCAAATCTGTATGTCTTTATTTCTTCTGCAGAACACAACGGTGGATAAACACAGGTGAAAAGTTTATTAATATCTAGTTGGGTGAATATTCCATTTAGGTGGTAGTATCTTGAACACTGGGGTATGTTGAAGCGGCAGAAGCAGGTGAACATTTCCACCAACTACTGGACTGGAGTGTGAAAAGCTGGATGAATGTACAATTACTTGAATATCAGGTTGTTTTTCACCAAAACTGATCGACACACTTGGAAAATGTTTGGTGAGACACATGTATCTGACATAGCTGGCAAACTTGGGTGATTTAGTAAGCATTAAAGTGAGTCCCAGTGCACAGCCATTATACTGTTTTTGAATTCACCTAGAATTCAACAAGATTGTTATTAATTTATCTAATTTGTGTTCTGCAAAAGAAAGTAAGTCATACAGTTTGAAAAGAGGATGGGTAAATTACACAATACATTTTTTTTGGCAAACTACTTTTTTAAATATAAAATATGGATCATACCAACAGCATTTTTCTTCATATTTTCTTCAGTTCTTATTTCTTCCAATTTTGGAAACTGAACCACATGATTTTCCACTATCTCAGATTTGTGTTGTGTAGGTTGAGGGGCAATGATCTCATCCAGTGGCTTTTTAGAGTTGTCAGTCAATGCAAACATTACATTCTCACGAGGAAGATAAATTTCACCAGAAATGTTTTGGCCCTCCAATTCCATACTTGGTGACTGAGGAAGGCAACTATTTGTTTCTCTTCTTTGTTTTAGAGGTTCTTCTACTTTCCTGCCATCGTCTGCTCTTGTGATAGAGTTCAGACTTAGACGTGGTTGTATCTTTGGCTTCTCTTGTAAGCCCCGCGGAGGGTTTATCAGTTGTGATGAAGCTCTCACTGGTAAACGTGACTTTGGCAACTTCACTGGTGAAGGGGAGCTAAATGGCTCCTTGTTTTCAATTTTGCTACTTGATTCCTCTGTATTTCCCAGAGAAAGTCTAGATTCTTCAGGATCCTTTCCTTGGCTGGTGTTTTTGCAAACATGGCTTAGAGATACAACTGGTTGGCGCAGTTGGCTCTTGAGAGTTGGCTCATTTGAGCTGTGTTTGAGGATACTTCTTGGTGGTGGAGACCTGATACCTGAGCCTGCTGTGGTGGACACACTCTGGCTGGACATGCTCTGGGTGGACACAGAGCTGGTGCTGTCTGAGATAGAGCCCTGGGGTTTGTTGATTTTGGTTCTCTTCTTTGGCACAGGCTTTTGACCAGGGGGTCTGTTTTGTATGGTGTCAGAGACCTCTCTTTTATCTTCACTGTTACTTGCTTCCTGATGTTTTACTGCAAATGTGAGACTTGTAAGCAAGGGAGAACACAAAACATTACAAGTTTCTTAAAACTTCTGAGTATAAATGAACATTATACAATGTTGTCACATCAACCTTGTGAATCAGAGCCCCTGTCTAATGATTTCCTGAGTCCAGGTCCTGATGTAAAGGGGATATCAGTCTCCTCAAAATCAAGCTCTATTGGAACACTGTTGAATGGGTTGTGTCTTGGCTGGAACCAGGTAAAGAGGCAAAGTTTGTTAAAAGAAGCAATGAAGAAATGTATTGATTATTGATGTCATATTGATTCATTTGTCATTTCTTTCACCCACAATTCACACACTAGATTGACGTGGACTTAAAAGGGGTCATATCATACATTTTTGTGAAATAATTTGTTTATAATTCTTTATACTGTTACTGAAAGTGCCAAAACTAGTTTCCTGATAAAATTTATGACCATTTTCATAGAGTCCAGTTTTGTAGAGTCCAGTATACTGTAGTTTGCTCTGTTCAATCCTTCAGTAACAGCCTCTTTGCACAGCCTGTGTTATATTATGACGATCATAAATCTATCATATTTCCTCCTTGGTACCTCATATTGACCTGGCAGGCCAAGTTTCTGATTATAAATAGGTGTTTTCATCT
The DNA here is from genome assembly GCF_964197995.2 of Scardinius erythrophthalmus. Lineage (NCBI taxonomy): Eukaryota > Metazoa > Chordata > Actinopteri > Cypriniformes > Leuciscidae > Scardinius > Scardinius erythrophthalmus. The sequence continues at coordinate 15,735,545 of NC_138227.1, forward strand.
AAATGTAGTGGGCAGCCATATGTTAATGCATTTTGCTGTAAGTCATGGAAGTTCAGAATACTTTTAAATAATAAAGGTTCTTTATTAGCATTGATGGTTCCATGAAAAACATTCAACATCCATGGGCATTTTCCACCATACAAATGGGTTTTTATAGTGGAAAAACGTTCTTTAGAATATTAAAATGTTTGTCACACTAAGAAAAATGCTCAGAACTGTTCACTGAAGGGTTCTTTGGAGAACCCAAAATGGTTCTTCTGATTCTTCACTTTTGGAATCTTAATTTTTAAGAGTGTAGGAGCCATTTTCCCACATAATTTTTAATAAATGGTCCATCTGGACTGGAGAGGATGTTTTGAAATTTTAATTCCATTATGATATGATCCCTTTAAGTGTTTCTCCCAAGGATATACAGTAATGGTGAATGGAGCTGACACTAATATGTTTGTATATTTCTGTGAGCACTTACATACCTTGGATGGTGATCTCATGCCTATGTTTAGGTTTTCTTGCTGGAGCTCTAATGTGTCACCGTTTTCCCTTCAAAACAAATAGTAACCTGTTCATTTATTGTTATGCATGCTTGCATGTATAAGATATCCAGATGATTTGGACTCAAGTTCTTCAAGAGATCCTGTAATGACCAGGATCAATTAAGAGCATTAAAAGTACAGCGAGCAAACTCCTCTGTTGACCCTTGTCGAGTCATAAAGATATTGAAATCATGAGGTATCCACACCTGTAAAGCACACAAGCACCTGGGAGGGGTGGAGGTTGCACACACAGTGCAAACCAAAGAGTTCTGGCAAGTGTGAACAGTTATTACCCCGTTCTTCTAGATAAATTCATTAATATCAAGCTACTACTATAAGAAATGGATCACGCAGTGTAGGATTATGCCAGCAGCACTAAACAGTTCATCAGGTACTGTCAACTACTTTGCTTTTGTACATGAACATGTACCATTACCTTTCCTTTAGCTGCATTGAGGACTCAGTAGTTTGTGTTTTTTTGGGTGACGTCATGATGCCATCACTATCCTTTCTGCTGATGCTTCTTGATCTGCCGCCCCATGGCTTGGTTAAAAACTCTATATAAAAGGATAGTGGGATGTTTACTGATATTTAGTGCTGTTTATATGCTCACTAACAAAGCATTAAGTCAAGGTTTCTGAAAGAGTACTGTAGGTGTTTTGGTCTCACCAACAACTGATGATTTCCTTTGATTCATTGATGCCAATATGATGTCAGAGCCATGAATCCTGTCCTGGTGTCTCTGTGACTTCACCTCGTAGAACCATTCTCCTGACAAATACTTGCGTCTGTCTTCCTCTGGGACGGCTTTCTGCAGCTGTCTGGAATCAAATGAGCGAAACCTTCAAATTTAGTAAGAAAAAAAAGAAACGAGTACAGTTCTCAGCAACATGCATCTAACATAGTCTCACCTCAACATGTCTTTTGAACAAATACCGTACATTCCATAGTGTGCAAATTAGTTTACTCCAGCAATCAAGGGAAGAAAGCACTGCAATAATCACATTTTCTGTTGTTTGCTCTCAAAATGTTAAATTATTTTTATGTACAAATGTGTCAGGCAGTCCTTTGAGTACTAGGATCATAAACTGGGCTTTCCAAATGTCGGTATCTCATTGCACTTTATTACTTTATTATGTTACACAGCTCTCCTGTATTAGAGTCTACTAAACCAATAACATTCCATATGACCAAAGAGTGTGGGCAAACTCTTCCTTCATTAGTTTAAACAGTACACTGTCTTCAATACTGACTCTGTTTGCTTTGCAAATGCCAAATCTTTCATAATGGTTGCTTCTTAGGTACTATCAAAGTATCCAAGTATCCTGTACACTGTTAAATTAATCAAACACTACTGATGAAGAGTTTTATTGAAATTTCTTTCTTTTTAAGAAAAACAACCCAAGATGTTGAGACTAATAATTATACTGTGACTTGTTTGAGAGCTGGTTACTGTTAAATGGTACAAATTACAAAACAACCATTACAAAACAACCTTAATAGAGACATTGTGAGCATTTGGAGTGATTCAAAATGGTTTGATTAAAATCATGTGTTTGGAAACAACCATTGGAACACATCTTCACTTTTGAAGGAGTGGAAACTATGTTGGTCATGTGAAAAGGCCAAGACAATTATTCCACAAGGGTAGACTTAATCCTTTTATACAAGGTTGAGTAAGGTTGAGGCTGAACACAAGGAAATCACCCAGACATGGCCAGATTCTGCATTCTTTCTTTCAAGTAGACTTCCCGTCTCCATTCAAAGCGTTAAACACGAGAACAAATAATTTGCTAGTGCAGCGGCGTTCATGTGGGTAAACACCTCACTGTTTGTCTGTGGATCAATGCCTTGTTTGTTTTTTCATGTTGTATTTGGATGTATTTAATTGAATAAGTGTAAAATGACAATTATGTGCATTTGGGTAGTTTACAAGTGATACAAATGTTTTACGTGCGTTTTTGCTGCATTTATTTGGTCAAATATACAATAACAGTAATATAGTGAAATTTTAACTACAATTTATAAATAACTAAATGTTTTCCATTGTAATTAATTTATCAAATCACTCTAATATACTGATTAAATGCTCAAGAAACATTTATTACATTTTACAAAACTTTAAGAAAGAAATTTTCATTAACATGTATTAACTTCTTATTATCAATGTTGAAAACAGTTGTGCTAATTAATATTTTTTTGTAAACTGATAATTTTTTTCAATTATTTGATAATAGAAAGTTCAAAGGAGCAGCATTTATTTGATTTAATTCTTTTTGTAACATTATAAATGTATTTACCGTCACTTTTGATAAATTTAATTCATCCTTGCTGAATAAAATTGTTATTTACTGACCCCAAGCTTTTGAATGGTTGTTTGTGTGTGTGTGTGTGTGTATATATATATATATATATATATATATATATATATATATATATATATATATATATATATATATATATATATGAAAAGTGTATTTCAGGTGATATAACTGGTCACCATCTATTTTTCACCATTCTGTTTACCATGTAGCATTTTGCAGTTCATTTAAAATGTATTTTTCAGAATAGAAATATTCAGTGTAATCTGTTTATGTGAGGTCATAAAATGTCATTTATAATATTTAAACAAGATGGAAACATTTCAGTGGTTTCATATCATATAGTATATCACACTGCTGTCGCTGCTTGCTATTTTCATATCAACTACACACATTTGCAATAATAGAGGAGGGTCATTTACCCTAAAAAAGGTTTGTGTCTGAGCAGTCTTACTTTATTCGTTCCTCCTCGGCTTTCTTCAGCTCAGAATCCCTCTTTAAAACGGTCATGATCTTCTCCTGCTCCTCCTCGCTCAGGTGGCTGAGGTCTATCATGATGGCCGTTGTTCTTCTCACTATTTGAGACTCTTGTGCAAAGGATCAGAAGGCTATCTATTGTTGCTCCTGATTCACCTTCATTTCATTATGCGAAAATTACGGCACCTGTAATGAGCACATCAAAACCTCTGAGATGCTCCATTAGTCTCTTTCAGGTCAAGAGGCTTCAAAAGAAAATAATTAGGGTAATATTAAGTCATTATTTAATGGAAAGGAAAAATGTAACTTAATTTGTATGCTGAATTTGCTATAATTTGAAATGAAATGTGAGTTCTAAATAAGTGCACAATGAAGCCGAGTGTGGGCCAGTTTGGAGAATGCTGAGATTAGACAAAACATGTGACGGCACTGTCAGTTGACCATGAGAAGGGGCAGACTTTTAGATCAAGCACATCTACAGAAAATTATTAAGTTTTCCGTTGAACATAAATTGCATAATGCTGATACCACTTAAGAGTCATGTCAGATAATGGCTCTAATATGTACTATTCATTAAATTAGATGACTCTGATATGCACAGAAAAACAAGCAAAGTCCTGGATCTATCTGTTAAAAAAAAAAAAAAAAAAACTTGTTTCCTTAAATGATCATATGACCATCTATAAAACTTAAGACACCAGTGTGTCAAGTTAGCTGTGCAAATATTTGAAAACAGCTCACTGAGACACTATTTACTCTGGGTTACACCTTGATCAAAACAAGCTTCAAATAAATGACAAAGTTAGACTATACATAACATTATACAAACAACCAGCGAACAATAACATATCAATGAGATGTTAATACTTTACATGGCTGAGGAGCTTAAAAAAGGGTGAAAAGGAATACATATTCTCTAATGAGAGTTGAAATCAAGACAGAAATAATGAATAACTGTTTGGTAGAATTACACAAACAAAACCAGTGTATCAACATCACATGAGTAATGGATTTAACATGACAATTGATCTGCAATATATGATGCTATAAATATGCCATATCCTGAATCCTGTTACTGTCCAAAAGGCTTTTGACTCATCAAATGAGGCACTTAATTGCAAATTGAATTAGGTTTAAATTGAATAAGTTCTTAGAAAGTATTTTATGAAATGTAATATATTTACGTAGCCTAACACTTTTAGTAAACAGGATAAGTATTGTTACTTATCCTGTTTACTAAAAGTGATAGGCTACATAAAATGAAAGTTATTTTTCTGGATGTGTAAAATAATTTCACAAGAGAAGCCCAGTAGAAATTTACTTTTTTTTTTTCAGTTGTTTTTCTGGAAATGTAAAATAATTTCACCACAAGAAACCCAGTGGAATTTAACTTTTTTTTTTTTAATCTTTTGACTCTATAGACATGTAGCCTAATTGAATTTTAGAAACAAGATAATGTGGTGTATTCCTGTCTGCAATGATCAAATCACTGCTGTGTCTGGATTCATGTGCACTTTTCTATTCTAGTTGTTTTCTGTTGAATTCGTAATCCATAAATGCATTGTAGGCTACTATAGTGAACTCAAGAGCAGACCAACCGGAGATTAGTAGTCTCGTATTACAGTGTAAAGTCTGCTTTGTATGAGTTATGTCAGTCAATTAACAAATAGCTTATTTTTCATAGTTTACTCGAGACCCAAAACACAGTGACAGCCTTCAAGAATGTATTCATGAAAGCACTAGATGTTCGTAAATATATTCTACAGTGCTAAAACACTCCTCACAAACATAACGACAGGAATATGTCCAAATGAGATGTTTCAGCTCACCTTATTTCCGTGGCAGAATGTAGTCCAGCAGAGCAGAACACATCTTCGCTGTGTGAACGACGCGTCTCTCAGGGTTGGACGGACTCTTGACGTCGGCTCCTAGTCGACCAATCAAAGACTGCGTTTGTGCGGTCGACGCGACGCGCCAAGATAGAACGTTTCAATCGGGAGTATGGACGAACGATGTTAACGCATCGTAACGCAATAACGATGTTATTGAAATAAGTTGTTGCAAAAAGAATGTTAAACCATAACACTGTCAGTTTATTTTTCTTAAAGGGGTAGTTCACCCAAAAATGAAAATTCTGTCATCGTTTACTCTCCCTCAAGTTGTTCCAAACCTGTATGATTTTCTTTCTTCTGCTAAACACAAAAGAAGATATTTTAAAGAAGGTTGGTAATTAAACAGTTGCTGGTCCCCATTGACATCCATAGTATTTTTTTTTCCCTACTATGGAAGTCAATGGGGTCCATCAGTCGTTTGGTTACCGACTTTCTTCAAAATATCTTCTTTTGTGTTCAGCAGAAGAAAGAAAGTCATACAGGTTTGGAACAACTTGAGGGAGAGTAAATGATGATAGAATTTTCATTTTTGGGTGAACTACCCCTTTAATAAGTTTCAGTATCAGTTGAGATGACATATATGTTTTGCTTCTCTGGATATTTGAAGCTCAAGTGGTTTGACATTTGTCACACTGTAGTGAATCCCTTATTGCTTACAGTCTTGTTTTTACTGTCAATTTCACTTCCATCCATGAAAAACAGTAGAGTGAAATTTTATTTCATAACTATTCGTTTGATTATTTTTAATAGTAATAATAATAATGTGGGGGAAAATTACTAAGTGCGCCTTGCACTTTATCTAAAAATATTGTCTGTCGTTATACATTGATAATCTTTTGTAACCTTGTACTTCCCAGGGAAATAATTATACAAATGCAGCCTTTTTGAGTCCCCTAGTAAATTTATATTAGAACAAGTTTAACCTGGTTTATGTTTAACAAGTAGGAGTGAGGTTTTGAAATGGCTAGATTTCACGCAGTGTAAAGAGGGCAAGTGAGCACAAACTCTCAAATCTATTGAATATTAATTCCTCAATTAAGCTTGGTATTTTTGAATCTGTGACTTCTGCCTGAACTACTATTTCGATTAATTGAATGCGAATGATCATTTACAGGTTCTGATCGGTAAATAAGCTATGTTTAGCAGTATTTGTAAATCATAAAAACTAGTACATGATTAACCACTAGGCTGCAATAGCTGAAAGAACTAATGCACGCCATGAAACAAATGTTCACAAGATTTGTGGAAGCTGCACTTTATTTGTAAAAGAAAGAGTACACTAATTGTTCTTACATCTTTTAAATACATAAAACAAAACAAAACAAAAAAAGATCCGTGAGGACAACACGTAAATTATTCAGTAAAACTTAGGTCAATTGCGATTTGATTGAATTGCTTTCATATTTCAAACCATCCTTAGCCAACCCCTGGACAAACTGCCTATGTAATATATGTATATATACATAAAAGCACCGATCAACAGTGCTCAAACTGTCTCCCAGTCAGCGATTCTCATATTTTACACTACAAATTTACAGTGATGTCAATAATCCTGTCCACGACCAATAGCTAGAGGAGCGTCCAGCTCTCGTATCTCAGTATTCCTGGACTTTTAGAGAGCAGGGTGCTTAACTTGACAAGAAGTCTGAAACATGAGGGCAACTCTTAACATTCAGATCAGGGGCAGCCATTTCTAACGGTCCGTGTGAAATGATGGCATGCCATGCATAATGCAGAACACCTCCCTTCCCAAGTGCAACACTTCACAGTCACGGAGGAAGTGCTTTTCTACTCCAACAAATATCTCATTGCAAAACCCCTAAGCACAGTATCGACTAAACAGTATAACAAACCATTCACTAATGATTACCCTCCCAATAGCCTTGGGCTGCAAACATTTCATCCACGGGAAGTTGTTCTAGACATAAAACTTAGAGAATAGTTAGTGCTCTATCATTTAGCTTACAGGTGTATTTTTCACATAATATCTATTTTAAAAGTCTAAACCTTCATTATACAACCCAACACCCATGAGTAAGGTTGAATTATCATTTATTATTTTTCCCCAATGTACTTTGTAAACTCTCCTTTTTTTATTTTTTAGGCATTAATCATAAATAAATACAAACGACACGCAAGAAAGGTCTACTGGTGAATACAGTTAAAAGTAAAACTAAAAGATAAAATGTAAAACAAAGTTACTGTTACTATTTCATAACACGTACTATATCAGATGCTGAGTTATACTCCGATTTAGGTCGACATTTGCCACAAGACCTCTCATCAGAAGCTCCCGGTCGAAGGAAAAAAAAAACAATCTAACAGGAAAATCAAACTATAGATTCTCAGAACACAAAATATCAAAGTCTCTCAATGCCCTTACCTACCTTAACAGATTATAAAATGTATGAGGAATCCCTTAATGGGCTGAACAGCAGCATCACTTGACATCTTAAACAAATTACGAAATGATTGCAGTATGCTCCCAGTCTTTCAACACACTTGGTTTACATCTTTGACGTCGAGTATGTTGTGGGATTGGTCCTCTGAAGACCATCCCGGCACAGAGGACAGAGCTTAATGGTTTGACATCAGGGAGCAACTTCATTTTGTGTTACATAAACTGCATCTGGAATAAGAAACAATTAAACATACAATTAGAAAGGTGCTTTAAACAATGGTGTGTCAAGTCAACAAGAAACTGGATGAATGAAACTGGTTATTTGATGGAAAAAAAGTGAATAGTCTCTATCACAGGTGGTTGGAAGAGAAAATTAAAAGGCCTTGGTGATGTTAAACAAAAAGTTTTAGAGGTGTTGCAGGCTTTTCCAGTATTGACTAGTAATGAACCGTGTTGGGGAAAGTTACTTTTAAAAGTAATGTGTCACACTATTGTGTTACTCCCTAAAAATGTAACTAATTGCATTACTTAGTTACTTTTTATATAAAGTAATGTGTTTTTCTCAATTGGGCTGGGCTTGCTAATTTGTTTTTGTTTTTTTATATAAAAAGAAAAAAGAAAAAGCTCTATTTTTTGCAAATATAGAGACAGAGCGCAACGCGTCATAATCTGAAGACCACGCCCACCGGGGGGGGGAAACAGTCCAGCGGTCTCCATTAACTTTGCATTGCGAGAGGCTGCCTCCTTGTCATTTCTTGCTACTAACAAAAGACAGAATAATGGCTAAAAGCTGCTATGTGACAAGGTGTACAGCAAACAAGCTAAGAAACCCAGAAATAAGTTTTCATAAGCTGTCGACCCCAAAAAACGAGCGTTTGAGGACATAAAAGTGGATTCAGGCTGGAACGAATGGGTAAATTGTGGGATCCTGACACTCAGTATGCACTAAAAATACACCACGTGTGCAGTAAGTTAAACATTTGGTCACTGGTGAATCAAATATCCAAATGTCAGTTTTATATATTATATTTCTGTAAGATAAACTATCCTGTGGTGCCGATAACGGTCTCCTCCAGCGGGCGTACGTTAGTTCTCAGAGTAATGAGACACGTTACGCTCTGTCCCAACTGCCTGTATCCACTTTTATGTCCTCAAACGCTCGTTTTTTGGGGTCGACAGCTTATGAAAACTTATTTCTGTTTTTTTTTAGCTTGTTTGCTGTACACCTTGTCACACAGCAGCTTTTAGGCATTTTTCTGTCTTTTGTTAGAAGCAAGAAATGACAAGGAGGCAGCCTCTCGCAATGCAAAGTCAATGGAGACGTTTTGATTGTTTTCCCCCCGGGTGTGGGCGTGGCCTGAATACGCTCTGTCTCTATAAAAGCCCTTTCACACCAAAATTGAAATGGATGAGTCTCAGTGTTAAGAAAATGCAAATTCACGCCTGTCAGCAGAAGTTTGATGTTTATTTAAAGTCATTTTTGCTTATTAGTATGGTTGAATTGGATCATCAAAGGTCAGCAGCAAAGACATTGGTAAATAAAGTGAGATTAAATACATAAAGTATTTAAAGTATAAAGTAGAGAAGTATTAGTCAATATATGGGAAAACCAAATAAATTGCATTACTTACTTTACTAAAAAAAAAGTAACTTGGATATACTTGAAGAAGTCATCTTCATTACATAACACCTTACTTGTAATGTGTAACCCCCAACACTGGTACTGAACATGCAATCTACATGTCCGTTCTACATCTAGCAAGAGGCACTAGATGAAACTGAACACGACTGCATGCAAGACCATCGGTGAGCACAAACGCATGCGGTACCTAGACAAAAGACGAAGCTCTACAAGAAATCCTTGAGAGAGAGCTGTGCAAAGGGGTCTTGTCCTGGGGCTCTGAGAGGACTCTGACTGGAAGGGCTAGAGGCAGCGGAGGGCTAATGCAGAGAGAATAACACAGAGAGAGAAAGGAAAGATCTTGGAGTGACAGGGAAAAGCACACGTGGAGGAGGAGAGGAATGATCTGCAGTTTGGGAAGGTGTTCTCGGTCTCATGGCCCATTAATACACAATGGACCATGATAATGTAGAGTGTTAATAGAAATCTACATGAACACCTGGAGAGATCGTAGGGATTGTACCTGTGCGCTGGACACTGATCCGAACGGATTGGATGGCCTCATGACAGGCTGTGTGTACATCATTGTGGGCTGGGTCATCATGGTCATGGAGGGCAACTGTGGAGGCTACAAAGATCACAACCATGAGGAATACATTTTCGACAACCTCAATTCAGGCAGCTGGTTTCACAGAAGTACTAACCATGCCATATCCCATCATTCCTGTAGGTGTTGTCGCAGGGAAAGCCATGATAGATGGTGGCTATAAAACAAAGTAGGACTAATGAGAACAAGTTCATCTGATTAATTTCATTATGTTCGTTCTGTTCCAAAACCTTAAGATACCTTGTTTTAGTCAAATCCTAGAATGCACTTCAGTATACTCAGTTAATAAAAGGAGGGCGATGCTGGTTATGATTTAACAATTCTTTCAATACTGAGAAGCGATGATTAAAATGGTTAAATTAGATTGAATTAGATTAGATATAATCTAGATTGATCACTTAAAGGCTGGAATACACTAGGACGTTTTGCACAGATTATTGCCCTGTTTTGTTGTCTGGATGAGTTTCCGCTATTTGCCGAAAGCAAGTCTTCAGATTTTGTTCAGTCAAGAGTTGACTGTGTGATGGGCACAGACTCTTATTTTTTATCTTCGGACAATGATTTTATCTAGTCAACAGATTTCAAACATGGCTGATATTTTGAGACAATTTTAGAGCATGTATTGCTTGAGTCTCCTAGCAATAAGGTTCACATTTTTTGTTCGTAAAGCGCAAGTCTGGTGTAATCCTTAGTTGTTTAGTGTATGATGCCCAGTTTTCTCTGTAAACATTTACAAAGTCAGCAAGTGTGTGATGCCTAGTTCAAATTTTAAGTTGTGTAATGTATTCCAGTCTTAAGTTAAGAGTTTAAGTAGCTGCCTATTTAGGCAGTAGGCAGCTCACTAGGTTTTGCAACTGAGACATTTTATTAATATAAAGTACAGCTGTACCATAGAGACAGGGTTCCATGTAGTAGATGGAGCATTCTTGGGTTGCCAATTCATTCCACCAGTTAATTTTTTCTCTCCTGGTTGGTTCCAGTGGATATCACTGTGAAAACAGTTGGCTAATGTTAACACCAAACCAGAATATGAAAATGTATTATAACTGTCAGAAAGGCTATAAAGAGCATCAGAAAGGGCAACATTCTTACTTTTTAGTGGTACCATTTCCAATACCCAGATCTGTAAGTGAGATATGTATTTCACAACGGTTTTAAAGAGGTACACTTAAAAATTAAAAAAATAAAGGGGCCATTCACACTGAACACATTTCCATTGTCTTTCTATGTAAACACACTAGACAGACGTCTTTGACCACTTCGCTTGCATCTTGCAGCAGCGTCTCACAAATAACAAGTTGGTCTAAAGAAAGAATCAGAAGGATATTGTTCTTGGTGTGAATGGGCCTTTAGACCTTGTGTTTTTTTAGGGCTGTGCAACGATTAATCGCATCCAAAATAAAAGTTTGTGTTTACATAATATATCTGTGTACTGTATATAATTATTTTGTATATATAAATACACACACATCATGTATATTTAATGTAAAAATGCATTCTGTGTGAATGGACCCTAACAATGTACTATATCTTGATTTTAGCATAATTTCCTAACAACACTAGATTATGCAAACCTCTAAATAATTAACACTTACTTCCAACAAGGTTGGCCAAGGAAGAATCCAGGTCGTCTGACACCAGTTTATCTGGGAGCTGATTGGAGGACTGATTTAAACCGGCCACGGTAGGTTTCAAAATTCCTGCTGTGGACATTCACAAGTGAGAAAGGCGAGTATATTTTTATAGCATATTTAATACACAGTGTGGTGATTCAAAATGATTCCATAGGCATAAGGAATTAAATAAGAAAAAAAAAATTATACTGTAAGTTTAGAAACTACTGATTACATTTAAAGAATTGTACAAGTTGATCTTTTTCCAAGTTGGTTTATTTGATTTTGAGTAAAATGTCAAATGCCTTACCATCTGTATCCAGGCTATTGGACGAGGCAGCTTTAGTACCAAAAACAGACTCAAAATCAACATGCAGCTCGCCTGAACTCTGTGGAGGGATTTGTGGAGCTCCGTATCCTTCAAAAGGCACAAAAATCCATTTAAGCCCTCTTACAACACACACAATATAGATTAGGACACCATTTGAAGAATGGCCAGTATCAAAATGACTAAATTCAAGTGGACTAGTACCCATGGTCACATGTCAGAGTTAGTGGAGGGTAAACTAGACATGCAAAAGTACAAGAACCACTACTTGCTCACAAGAACAGTGTTAGGGTGCTTTCACACTGGCAATTTAGTCCGAAACAGGGCACGGTTCGCATGAAAAATTTATAATGTGAAAACTGGAACTAACACGCTCAGGCTCGGACCTCAACAAACGTTCCCAGTGTGAAAGCCCCCTTAAAGGGAAAGTTCACCAAAAATGCTAAATTGTGTCATCATTTACTCAATGGGTGTGCCTACTGTATCATAAAGGGTGAATTATTTAAAAGAATTTTCTGGCTGTTCTTTTTCATATAATGACAATGAAATAGAATTGGGGTTGTCAAACTCCGAAAAGCACCATAAAAAAGCATCATGAGGGTGAGTAAATGATGAAAGAATTGTCATTTTTAGGTCTTTAATAGGCCTTTAAGGATCTGGTTTTGAATGGTGATAGATCATGTTAGATCAGACAGCATTATAGACAAAGGAAAACATATTTCACAAAGGGGTGGGTGGGGTGGGGGGGGGTTGGGGCAGCGTCACACAAGGCAACCTCCAGCCACAGGCTCCCTACCTCTGAATAGGCCTGCTACAGTGGAGGGCTCAGACTGGAAGGGAGAGGGGTTTGGGAGATGCTGGACCATAGACGGTTGACCAAACGAGTCTGACAGGCAGGCGGGGAGAAACAACACAGCAAGCATTACAGACATAAAGACATTATAGATTCAAATTGGATTAGTAAAGAGCGTATTTAAATAGAAATATTAAGACAAAGCCATGTGCAGAAGGCAAACATCATCCAGCAGGGATGATCACAGGATAGTCCCTGTACACTGCTTCAATGCCCCTATGTTTCCTGACAGAGGGGAAACATAGGTGGGATGGTTTGCCATCATGGTACCTGAGATTAAGTGCTCTATCCGAACAGTGCGTTTGTAATTGGTTGATACAGATGAACTTGAATCAATAAAGGGATTGTACTGATCTATGGTAAAAAAGGAAAAACAAGCATTCACTTATAGCTAAAGCAAAAGTAGACTGAGGTGAAAACTGGAATGAAATATGGTTTTCTAACGAACTTTTCTTGTTTCAGAATCAAGTAACGTCTATTTTTATGAATAATATATATTATGATTAGGGATGTCAGATGATTAAAATATTTAATTGCAATTATTGTCCTTATGACAGGGTTCCACTCATGGGTGATATTTCACTAGTTGACCTTCGACAAATATTAAATTTCACCTTACAAAGACTGATTATTATTTTTATTTTTTACAAATCACATGCGTTAATGCATCACCTTTGATAGCCTTAATTTTATATATACTACCATTCAAAAGTCTGGGTTCAGTTTTTTTTCTTGGAAATAAATTATAACTTTTATTCAGCAAGGATATGTTAAATTGATCAAAAGTTACAGTGAAGACATATTTTTTAAAATTCTATTTCAGAATATGCTGTTCTTTTGAACTTTCTATTCATCAAATAATCCTTAAAAAAACTCACGGTTTCCACAAACATCAAGCAGCTCAGCTGTTTTTGACATTATTAATAATAATAATAATGTGCTGCTAGTGCACCAAATCAGCATATTAGAATGATTGCTGAAGGATCATGTGACCTTGTTGAGCATAAGAGACTTCTTTCAAATACATTAAAAAAATCTTACTGACCCCAAACCTTTGAATAGTAGTGTATGTAACCTATTGTTTCTTTACAGTTAGATGTTGGAAGTTGGGCAAAGTAATCTATTAAGTATGTAGTCTACATCTTGCTTTTAACAAGCATTTAACATGCTTTTTTTTTCTGGGTCTCACGCTACCTACACCCACTTTAATTTCAGCTATCGAGATAAAACCTGTAATTAATGAAACAGCCCTATTTGAACAGAGCCAAAACAAAGCTCTGTGTCTACAAACATTTTTTTAAATGTGATCTATAGTACTGCCACCTAACCTCTATTTAGTCTCCAATTACAGACTGCATTCTTACTCCGACGTCGAGTTCAACTGGACCGAACTTAATCAGAGGATTCCTGATTTGACACAACAGGATACTGTGCATGCGAAACGAGGGACTTTCAGCGACCAAAAAACTCAAACTAATAAAACACTTTGGATGGGTGGGTTGGAAGAAAGAATCTAATGCATGTTTACCACCAAAAATCTCATGACCTGACGTCCTAGAGGAGAAACTAACACCATCTGATGACATAACGGGTAGATGAGCACCATCAACAACAAGTTTGGTTAGGAAAGGGTTTAGGTTTGGAATGGAGTCATCTACAGCTTCAGAAGAAGAGAAAGGATCTGAGCAGGCAAAAGGAGAGAGAAAGAGTCGAAGAGAAGGACATTAGGACGAGACTCAAGTTAACAGAAAAGACTACAGCATGCTATGAGGGGCCGTACAAGCCAAAATCCATTCTTCGACTCTCACACACATACATTCTCCTTTCACATACATACATTTCTACTGTCACACACATACATTCTCCTTTCACATACATATATTTCTACTCTCACACACATACATACTCCTTTCACATACATACATTTATACTCTCGCACACATACATACTCCTTTCACATACATTCATTTCTACACGCACACACACATACATTCTCCTTTCACATACATACATTTCTATATGCACACACACATACATTCTCCTTTCAAGTACATACATTTATACTGTCACACACATACATACTCCTTTCACATACATTCATTTCTATATGCACACCCACATACATTCTCCTTTCACATACATACATTTCTACTCTCACACACACATACATTCTCCTTTCATATATATATATATATATATATATACAGTGCTATGCATAAGTTTAGACACCCATGCTAAAGTTGACTAAAAAGAGGAATAAAAAATCATCTTTTGGAAATTGAACTTAATGCCTTAATTTAAAAAATTAGGAAAAATCCAACCTTTAAGGACACCAATTTTCTTTGTGAATGAATAATGTATCGTAAATAAATAAATGTTCTTCCTTAAAATACAGGGTGCATAAGTTTGGACACCCCTATGTTAAATTCCCATAGAGGCAGGCAGGTTTTTATTTTTAATTTTTTTTAATTATTTTTTTAGGATACTATGCATCCTGATAAAGTTCCCTTGGCCTTTGGAATTAAAATAGCCCCACATCATCACATAGCCTTCACCATACCTAGAGATTGGCATGGGGTACTTTCCATAAGATCATTTCTCAATGCAAATCAAACCAGCTATTAGGCTAACTGAAATAAAACCATGCTAATCTCTAGGTATGGTGAAGGCTATGTGATGATGTGCAGGATGCATAGTATCCTAAAAAAATTTTTTTTTTAAATACTTAAAAATAAAAATCTGCCTGCCTCTATGGGAATTTAACATAGGGGTGTCCAAACTTATGCACCCTGTATTTTAAGGAAGAACATTTATTTATTTACGATACATTATTCATTCACAAAGAAAATTGGTGTCCTTAAAGGTTGGATTTTTCCTAATTTTTTTAATTAAGGCATTAAGTTCAATTTCCAAAAGATGATTTTTTTATTCCTCTTTTTAGTCAACTTTAGTATGGGTGTCTAAACTTATGCATAGCACTGTACATATACACTCTCAGACCCGGAAATACATATGCAATACTTGCTCAGCTCTTCATCACAACTTTACAATGATGCTAATGCTATTCAAAGTAATCCTGTTTTCTTTTCAGTTACAGTTTTTACTTTTTGGAGTAGGTAGCAATGAACATGAAATCAGACATTTTTTTTAATAATGTGCTGACCAATGTACTGACCAAATGCAAAGAGAAACAGATTTTTTTGTGCATGATAGGCTGCATTGAGATCTTTGTGATCACATTCAAACCCTATGTGGATTTCTGTCAGTCTCAAGATTTGTTGAGGATTCAAGAAATAGAGCAGCAGTATACACTGGAGTCATTATATGGATGTCTAAATGTAGTGCAGACTGCTTATGAATCCAGACAAAGAATCAGGTCTAAGAACAGTTATGTCCTGTTGCACACACAGAAGAGGCTGTTTTTCTGGTGGCACATATAATTTTTATTTCTGTCACACACTGTACAATCTGCAAATTCAACAAAGACAACAATAAATTCGTTTTCGTTTCACAGCGTTGAAATAGCTGGCAGTGTGACTACTTGTCAAAAAGTGAAACGCTCTTTCAGTAAACTCACATTACACATTTATCTGAACTGTATGGTCACAGAAAATGAAACCGTGTATTCCACCAAATAAAACAATACTGACATTAACATTTCAGTAATCAGATTTAACTTTATAACTGTAAACTCTCTTTACAAAAACATTGAGTGCACTGAAAATGGATCTCTTTTAAACACTGTCAAGTCGCGATCTCCCGCACGACATCCGACAGCGCGGCCGCGGACATCCGCCTGAGTAGCTAACGTAATCGGATGAAAAAAAAGTTATCTTGCTGCAGTTCCTGAATTTACCGTAATCATAATAGACGTTCGCTGAACGTAGGCTATATGATCGGAACTCCACGCAGCTCCCGTACGACTCTTCATTGGAAATGAATGACTTCCGGTCAAAGGGCTATCGTTTGTCATGTGCAGTGGAAAGGCGGCTTAATAAGCGCACACCCATTTTTTGGCGGCTGACCGTGTATTTTCCGGTATTTTCAAACCGCGGCTCGCTTGACCAGACCTGCCTTCCGTTTCCATTATACACCTTCCGTTTCCACTATACGCCTTCCGTTTCCACTATACGCCTTCCGTTTCCACTATACTTTCTCTCTCACATACATACATTATTCTCTTACATACACACATTTTTTTTCAGACATACATACATTTTCTTCTTACATACATGTATTATTTATAATAATAGATGCATACTTTGAATACATTTGCATAAGAGTAAAATGTATATATATGAAAGGAGAATGTTTGTGTATCAGAGTAGAAATGTATGTATGTGAAAGGAGAATGTATGTGTGTGAGAGTACGAATGTATGTGTGTGACAGTAGAAAAGTATGTATGTGAAAGGAGAATGTATGTGTGTGACAGTAGAAATGTATGTATGTGAAAGGAGAATGTATGTGTGTGAGAGAGTAGAAATGTATGTATGTGAAAGGAGAATGTATGTGTGTGAGAGTAGGAATGTATGTGTGTGAGAGAGTAGAAATGTATGTATGTGAAAGAAGAATGTATGTGTGTGAGAGTCGAAGAATGGATTTTGGCTTGTACGGCCCCTCATAGCATGCTGAATTTCTGACACATGCAAAGGATCTCACCTCCCCATGCCGTGGCCACAGAGGGTCCAGGCTGCATGCCCGCCTGAAAGTTAGTCTGCATGTTGAAGAGGTCGCTCTCCATCTTCAGGGCACTGAGTAACAGAAAACAAAAATGGCAATTTAACCAAGAGAGGTTCAGGTAGATGAATAAAGGATGCGTTTACACGACAACGATGTACTAAAAACGGAAACGTTTTTCCTTTGCGTTTTTGAAACCTCTCGCGTACAGACGACAATGTTGTCTAAACGATACCCGTTAGCACAGATCTGCGAAAATTAAAGAAAAAAACAATAACGCTGTTTTATGCATGCCAGGCCAGTAGGTGGCAATGTCACTTTGTGCTATATAGACTGATCTCGTAATACGCATACGATATCACCGTTTTCACAATTTAGCGATTTTGTAGTTTACACAGAGACAATAATGGTATTATTTTAAAAATCTTGCACTTTGAAACCCGTTTTTTAAGTTTTCATGCCCCCAAATCGACCTCGTCATGTAAACACCACCTAAGATACAGGTGTTTGTACTGAAATTCGGCACACAAATTTGCTGCAACCATTTAGTGAATTTCCCCCTGGTCGAGCACAAACCATGCTTGTTTTTATATCTCAAGCCGTACAGAAAAATATCTAGAGAATCATAGCTAACCCATTGGAGCAGCTGGGAGTGGAGAACAGGTCTATGGCAGGAGCTGTGCTGATGCATGCTGCTGTGGTGGAGACTGGAGAAGTGTCTGTCGTAGCAAACGAAGGCCTCTTGGAGAGCTCCTTCAGCCTCTGTTCCTGATTAAAAAGAGCACAAGCCAAGAAACCTTTTAGACAGGAAGGAGCCAACTGATTGGTATGTAACCACTTTTCATTCATTAGTGTGATGCTTAGGGGTGGATAAATTTGAAATCTGTGATAACAAGCTCATAATTGTTAAAACAATTATCTGAATCCTTTTTCTTTTCTTTTTTTTGGCATAAATGCAAAACATCCTCATGTCGTTCCTAAATAGGGCTGTCAAACGATTAATCGCGATTAATCGCATCCAAAATAAAAGTTTGTTTTTACATAATACATGTGTGTGTACGGTGTATAATTATAATTATTTTCTATATATAAATACACACACATGCATGTATATATTTAAGAAATATTTGCATGTATATACTGTGTATATATATATGTATATATTATATATAATTTATATTATATATAAATATTTTCTATATAAATAACAAATTTTCTTAAATATATATATGCATGTGTGTATTTATATATAGAAAATAATTATGCTCCGTACACAGACATAAATTATGTAAAAACAAACTTTTATTTTGGATGCGATTAATCGCGATTAATCGTTTGACAGCCCTATTCCTAAACCATAAGACTTTCATTCATCTTCAGAACACAAATGCAGATCTTTTTTGATGAAATCTGAGAGCTTTCTGTCCCTCCATTGACAGCTGCGCAACTATAACTTTGACGCTTAAAAAGCTCATAAAGAGATCATAAAACTAATCCATACGAATTCTGAAGAGACAAGATCGCTTTATATGATAAACAGACTGAATTTAGGCTTTTATTCATAAATAAACATTCAACAACTCACACACCAGTTGTGGTAAACAGAAGTATCAGTTAACAAAAAAAGTAATAAATAAATAAGTAATAAAAGTATCAGGTAACAGACTATCCCTTTAAATAAAAAAATAAAAATTGTCATACTTTGTCCCTTATAAGTGCAAAGATTTATGCTGAAACTGTCCAAAATGCTGTATTAACAGTTTTTTACTGTTAAAAAAATAAATGTAGACAGTCATTTGCAAAGTACAGCATTTTTAGAAAATACATCAACTATTACCCAGAGATTTACTGTAAATTCACACAAACACAAAATTCATGAGTTGCACGTATAACTAGAAAACAGCAATCTATAATTAACAGAACACCCACGAAGAAAAAATACTGGAAATCCTTTTCCCCGGTGGGTGAAATTATTTCTGAAATGGGTCCTGTTATGTACCTTTAGTGCTTTTAATCGCGCCTGCTCCTCCTCCAGAGCTGCCTGCTTTTCCCTTTCATCCACTTTGGTGAAAGACATGCCAGTGTTGGCCAGAGATGACACAGCATTGGAGAGTGTGCTTGCCCTACAAAAGTCGGGGACAGATAAATTGAGCTTCTGCGAGTATGAGAGAAAAATCACACTTGGAGTATATTGAACTACTGCATTTGTCAAGCACGCCGCTCTTATAGGTATAAATCTATCGAGAGATTCAAGACCCATCGACACAATGCATCTGTTAGCACTCATTCATTTGTATTCAGCTCTGAGCGTGACACATGAATGGCCCACCTGCTGGCAGCGGTGGAGTCCTTCACCTTCTTCCCTTCTAATGAAGCCAAGTGTTGCTCCAGGGCATCCAAAAGACTGCTGGGGGCCTGAGGGAAAGCACAAACATTTACTCAAGAATAATCACCAATTAAAAGACAAAATAGCTTGACATTTATAGGCAATAAGAAATAAAAGGTGCAGAGGAGTGCAGAAAAGAGTGAGAAAAGTACTTACACACACTGTAAACTGAAGATGGACAGAAGGTGGAAAGATAAAGGGAAATACAGAATATAAAGGTGGTCTTGGTCAGACATTTAATGCATGAGTTTCAAAGCAGCTATCTGCCCTTATATATGGCTATGATGGCATTTGCGCTAGATATATAATCTGTCCTTTTCAAGTGTCTGTTTAATTCATTCGTGACTTAGTCCTGAGTGTTACTGTATATAACAACCCGTTCTCACTCCCAAGGCGTCACATACTGTTGCTTGGGCAAAAGCCCTGCATGTCACAATGTAGATGCCAATAGTGAATAAACATTACTATCATCGTTATCATCATTTTGCTAACTGAAATATGTCCATGCTGTAAATTATACTGTATATAATTGAGTGAGAACCCGTTGCATAGTCAATATACTTATAATAGAATCATGACTCCCACAGTTATCTCTATAATTACTATTCTCAAATCTCCACTGAGCCCATAACACCTTTATTTGCTGTAGACAGGGAACAGTTAAGACAGAAAAGGTAAGAAATCTTTAGTGACATGCGCATCCTAATGAGCTGCATGCTTCTTTCGGAAATGCATTTGTGCAAGGTAAAGTAAAAAAAGCAGAACAGCTTCAGAAAATACTCAGGATCGTTAATAATGCAGAAAGAGTGCAGGTGTTAAAGTCAGAATAAAAGTGCGGTCTTACCTGAGACAGGTCAGGTATGTCCCCACGGTCTATTCCCACCTGCTGTGAGGCGAGCAGAACAGATATGTTACATAACGCTCTTTTAATGAAGTACCTTGTCTCCAGAACAACACATGAGAATCTCACCTCTGCCACTTTGAGGAACTCTGAGATCCTGGTCATTCGGGTAAGGAATTTCTTGTAGATGTCCAAACCCTCTTTACACTGTACTTTTTTCATATCAAAGTACTTTTCTGTGAAAGGAAGATAAAGAAGCACCCATTACCAATCAGCGCTATGCCGTTATTTGCATGTGTAGAAATTAAAATAGATCACACGGGTTATGTCACTTTTTTCATTTCAATTTAATCTGCAAATAGGATGAAAAAATTGCTACTGAATTTGACCTTCTTTTTTTTAGACAGGGGGAAGAACAGGAAAAGGGAAAATATGCAATCAGGACTGAATCTGAACCTGCGTAACTGTAAGTACAACTTCTTGTGAGCATGTGCACTACTGCACCACAAATTTCTTAAATTTCAAGAGCTTAAACATTCAAATCTTTAATGTGCATCTTGCATTTAAAAGTAAAATGAGTGTATTTATACAATACATGGTTTATTTATTTAGTATTGAGAAGAAAGCATCATGAAGAACCTACCTAATAAGTTTATTATCCCTTCATTGTAAGCTGCAAAAAGTCGGATGGAGTCTTTGAAAAGAAGCATGAAGGCTGCATTAATAACCCCATTGGTAAGTTCATTGGCATTGACCTGGGAAACAGAAAAAAATATTTTCATAAACATATGCCACACAAATGCTTTGCTGCTACAAAGAAAAGCCCCTTTCAGACATACCGTTTTACTGGTAAATTACCGTTAAGAGTTCATGTGTGATCAGGACCTTTTTAAAAAATACCGGTAAATTGGTTCTGGCAATTTACCCATATGAGAATTTGTAATATTACCAGTATATTACTAGTATTATGTTGTGTGTGAACAAGGAATGAAGATAACCGGTATGAGCATGTACAAGAAGTTTGCTTTGGGCCAATCATAAAGCTCTGTTGGAGCCGTTTACGTTTAAGTTTAAGTTCCGTGCCAATTAACTGTTTTTGTATGGGTGCGTCTCAATCAGATTTCTAGTTCAGTAGTCAGGGCATTGATCAGGGAGTCAACCATTTTAAAGGCTGTCTCAATCACAAAATCATTCCAGTGCACTAAAACGTTCACTCCCTTTAGTCCCACAAGCCACAACTAAAAATCAGGGAGAGGGAGCATCGATGGTCACTATGTTCCCTTAACAGAGGTTCTGAAGCGCGAAGCAAATCACGTGAGCCAACTCACTAGATAGATAATCACTAGATAATGACAGTCATCAATAGAGTCATCAGTATCCTATGTGTAGAGAGCCGTACTGTCCCTACCAGTGCTTGAATTCGTGAACACAATATACGGATTCACGACTTTGGAAGCTAGGGAGCTGATTGAGACGGACCCTATGTAAACATGCGCTAGACAGACGTCTGACCGTTGTGCCGCCTCCACGTCTCGTGCTCAAGTCTCTGCTTTCTCTTCCATTCATCAGTGCTACGGCTCAGCAGTTATTGCGTACTATGGTAACTGCAATACTATAGTAACTATTATGTGCCTCGTGTTTTTAAAAGCAAAAACCGTGTTCTGTGTGATTATCTCCTTATGCCTGTCACTTAGAAATTTTTACTAAAATTAAACTTAAGTGCTGATCTCTTCATCCAGATCGATGAAGAAAACAGCTCAGCGTTTAAAGGTCATTTCCAATGATTGATATCACAGAGTCTAACGTGTGAATGGTTTCTTACTGGTAAAAAGACGGAACGCCGTTGCTTGTGTGACCAGCACATGTGTGTATTTACCGTAAAAGTCGTTCTGGTAATTTTACGGTAATTTACCGGGATTGCTGTGTGAAAGGGACTATAAGCAAAATGCATATATGTAGATCAGCTGTCAGTTTTCTGCATTCTAACTTACATTGAAGTCAAGAAGGGCATCCATCTGGTTCTGTATAATAGGGATGGTTTTAAGGAGCTTCTCTGTGTTCATGGTTCTCATCACTCCGTCCACCCTTAAGGAGAAGATTTTAAAATATAGGTCAAATGACATTAGGGGATCAGTGCATGGAGGTTTAGTGGATGATCCAGTGCAATGACTTCAAACATTTAATGCAAGCGCTTCAAAACTAGTGCTGTTGCACAAATCCCCTTAAATGATTTAGAACAAAAACTACAGCAAAGGCATAAAAAATCACTGTATCGAGTGAACAATTTACTGGTCAAATGAATCACTGTTGGAGTTACATAATGCACTTAATGCAAAAGTCAGCACACTAAAGAAAGCAGAAATTAGAAACTACCTTCAAAGTTGTATTATAAAATGTATTAAAAAAATGTCCTACCCACGCTTTACTTTCGTGAAGTCAAATGCCACCTGTCGATACGAAACGGCCTTCTCATTCAGATATCGACTATACCTCCGAATGAATGTTGACATATCATAACCTAGGGAGACACCGATAAAGATGACTGTTAAGAAATAAATTCTTTTAAAAATTATAATGATTGACTGATTCCATTCATTCAAAAAATAAATGTTTAATTTTTGGAATGTTTATTACAAGTCAAAAGAAGAACAAAGCCTCTGTAGAGTGTGAAATAAATGTGTATAGTTCAATACTGTACCTTGTAGGCCACTTTTGTCCAGGAAATTACTGAGGTTGAATAATGTGTTCCTTGAGGCCAAGTACTGAATAAATCGCTGGAACCAAAGTGATAAATTAAAAGATGTTTAATGCATGCGATTATTTGCAAATCTTAACTTGTAGCTTGATTAAAAAGCAGATAGATCTCCCACAGTCACGCACCTCGTTCCCATATACCATGAGGTGATGTGTTGTGATTAGGGACTTAAAGACCACCACCCAACTGGTGTTGGTGGTTCTCTCGAACAAAGAGTCTGCCAGCTGAGGAATGTTCACATTCATCTCATTGGTACAATGTATCAGGTCTACAACAGAAACAGAGGTTTCCATTAACTAATGACATTAATAACTGGGTGAACAGGCAAGAATCCAGTCAACGAAACAGACTGCAATGTTAGAGCTTAAAATGTAATAAATAAAAGGATTAACATGCATTTATAACATAAAACAGAACAATAATAATCTGTGGAGAGAGTCCACATAAATAAGCATTACGCAGGAACTGCGCAGGAATTCCACAGCCCACTATTAACTGTGCTGGTGGACTTTCTTGATGAAATGTTTAATGCACTTCTGCAAATATACTTTAGGGGAATGACATTTTTGTGGTGTAGTATTCACATAGATGGTGATGTAGTGCAGTTTCTGACGGACTTCTTCTTTCTGAATGAATGAGGTTGACTTCAATCGTTTGGTTGGTTGGTTTGGTGTGAGACAGCTGCC
This sequence comes from Scardinius erythrophthalmus, assembly GCF_964197995.2. Taxonomy (NCBI): domain Eukaryota; kingdom Metazoa; phylum Chordata; class Actinopteri; order Cypriniformes; family Leuciscidae; genus Scardinius; species Scardinius erythrophthalmus. Next base: position 15,759,537 of record NC_138227.1, read on the forward strand.
TCCACAGCACTGCCAACTTTGATTCACTCCTACTCCTGAGAAACAAAGCCCTCACCACAAAAGATGTCAAGATCATTTAATCTGTTCTATCGCTATAGGCCTATCTGGCGAAGTTAATCTTTGGTTGGTGGAAAGGACCATAAGTAACCATAATTTATGTGATATATACTGTAACTTGAAGGGATAGTTTACCCACCAAAATAATGTAAAAAAAAAACACGTGTGGAGCTTTCTTCTGTGGAACATAAAACACATTTTGAGAAAATGTTTCTGTCATTTTTATCAGATAAATAAATAGGTTTTTATTCATATTCCAGTTATTTTAGTTCATCAATTTAAAGCTGCAGTCCGTAACTTTTTTGGGTTAAAAATTATCCAAAATAATTTTTTACACATAACAAGACAGTGTTCAAAACTATCTGCTTGCCTTAGCTCAATTCAAAACGGTAAGCTTGTAATAATGCTTTTAATTCCAGTGGTACTGGTGGATTTCCACGGGAAATTCGAGCATGTCTTTGCGTCATTACGTCACATCTGTACACATAAAGAAGGAGTCTCGGCTAGTAGGCTATGAGTGTGAGGATGTTGGAGGTGGAGATTAAAGCCTGGTTTATACTCGACGCGTCCGCACGAGCGCGAAGGTGCGCGCGGCAAAAATGACGTCATTGCGGTGTGGGCGGTCGTGCGCGTTGGGTTCGCAAGACCCAATTTCGCCTGGCGGTGTGCGCGACATTTTTTGTAACAACGCGCGCGGCGCCGCATCCGAAGATGAACGACTTCGAGCCGAATCTGGCCGAGCTCGAACTTCTCACCACACCAGCACCCAGTTTGCACGTCTAAATGAGTTGCTTACATATAAAAAATGAGCATACAATAGCATAAAAAGTATTTTTAATGAACATAAAGGTCCATGTTTAATAAAAATGTTCACGAAACTTAATGAAATGTTTAGTGAAATTAAAAAATATGTAAGAGATCGTTAATATAAGTTAGTTATGTTTTATACACATTCTCATATCCATATATTTTGTTTTATTGTCACTAGTATCTCAGGGTTTACTGGGTTTTACACGATTCTTTTTGTAGTGTGGTATTGGTGGTGGTGTACTAAAATAAACATTGTCACGTGTGTATAGCTTTCTTCTTCTCACTGCTGATTCCTGATGGTTTAGAGGACAATTACTCGAGTCGCCCCCTGTCGTTTCACAGAATAGTACAACGGCGAGCGCGTCAAGTATAAACGCCTCGTCCGTTTGCGGAGGTGCGCGCGCAGTCTGCGGAGACTCGCGCTGTGGAGCCAGGCGAAAGTATAACCAAGGCTTAAGCCTTTTCTCGCAGCACTTGATATAATTAAACTTATCAATTTGATGGCGGATCCAGAAAGGTTCAAACGACAATCACCAGTGACAACTGGAGATTCACCCGTTATAAAATGCAAAAGACCACCATGACTTCGGAGTGGCTACAGACAAAAAGAGACTGCAACCGGCCCATGAGAAAACAAGGATAAATATCGGAAGGGCATTAAATGTAGTCACACAGTGCTGATGTTGTTAACATTAATAATTTGAAAACAAAGCACGGTTTGACGTGATATGATAAGCGATCATTAGATTTAATCAGCGTGATTTACTGCAATGCGTTTTTTCCCTTAGTTGGTCAGAACAAAAGTGGATGTTAATTACTTGTTCAGATGACATTTTCCGGTGAAAATTCTTATGTTGGTCATACTTCCAAAAAGTAGAATCTGTGACTGCGAATGACAGTATCCACACCGGCGCGGAACATTCTCCTCAAAACATTGGATTCATCCGCGCTGTGCCGTGCCGAGGCACAACCCACGTAAAGTTGATAATTACGCGAATAACTGCAATTGTAGATTTCAAACAGAGGTGGCGACAAAGAGGAAAAACTACGGACTGCAGCTTTAAACTAAATACATATTAGAAATGTTGCCTTTGCCTTAGCTTTAAGGTTTTTTATATTTTATTTCAGTTAAAGATTATTTTATTTCAAGTAACCTAACAAATGTTTTTCTATGTTTTTTGTTAACTATAATAACTCTAAATAATATATTTTAATAATATTTTGTTCCAAAAAAGAAACAGTCACACAGGTTTGCAACGACATGAGTGTAAGTCTTGACAGAATTTTCTTTTTTTGCTGAACTTTCCCTTCAAGCTTTAAAAATGTTCAGTTTACCTGCATTCAAATAGACCGTTGATTAAAATTACAGAGGCATCTTTAGTTATCATAAAGTCTCAGATGAAGACAGAAAAAAAGAGAGAAGTTTCTACAAAAATGATTTTGTAAAAAAAAAAAAAAGAGAGAGATGGATTTCAGTTCCCTCACTAAACTAAAAGGTGTGAATGGGTCCAGCAGACAGACAATTTTATTTTCCTTTTTAAAATTCCTAACTATGGTCCTTCAAACATGTCATAGCTTGACTTATAACGCTGTAAGAACATAATGAAAGAATAGTCAGGCCTGGCTGAGACAGACGTAAATAGAGATCTATTCTGAAGACTTACAGACTTACTAGACTGGCACTAGACCAGCAGTTCTTAAAGGGTTAGCTAGTTCACACAAAAATGAAAATTGTGTCATTAACGCCTAATTACTCACCCTCATGTGGGTCCAAACCCTTAAGACTTTCGTTCATCTTCGGAACAAAAATTAAGATCTTTTTGATGAAATCTAAGAGCTTTCTGTCCCTCCATTGACAGCTACGCAACTACCACTGTGACGCTTCAAAACGTTCATAAAGAGATCGTAAAACTAATCCATATGAATTGAGTGGTTTAGTCCAAATTTTTTGAAGAGACGTGATCGCTTTATATGATGAACAGATTTAATTTAGGCTTTTATTCACATATAAACATTCATCAACGCACACATCAGTTGTGGTAAACAGAAGCTCAAGCATGTTTGCTTGACGTGCAGGAACCAATGAGGTTCATTCTTGTGTTACGCAGCATGTTTGAGCTTCCGCAAGAACCAATGAGGTTTGTCCTTGTGCGTCAAGCATGTTTGGTTGAGCTTCTGTTTATTTCAAATCATATGGATGAGTTTTACGAATTATGAACTTTTTATGAACTTTTTGAAGCGTCAAATTGGTAGTTGCGTAGCTGTCAACGGAGGGACGGATTTCATCAAAAAGTTATTTATTTGCGTTTCAAAGATGAACCAAAGTCTTGCGGGTTTGGAACGACATGAGGGTGAGTAATAAATGACAGAATTTTCATTTTTGGTGAACTAACCCTTTAAAGAAGATACACAGCATTTACTGACATCATCTGTGGGTTTGTAACCAACTGGACATGATAATCAAATCCAAATGAACTTCTAACACAAAACACCTTCCTTACATTAACCTTTGCACAACATGTTTTTCATGCAAGAAAAACAACAGCACTGATTTATTTCTCCCCAATGAGTATTATATGGAATTAACATTTAACCAGCATTAACCAGTATGGCAATGCTGAGGAGGTCTACATGAGGTCCTAAACTATATTAAGAGCATTTAAAACACTTATTAATATTATTATAGAATCAAACTTAATGGAAATCCACGTATTCTTGCTTACATACAAACAGCAATAATACACATATACACAGTCCTGCTTCAATACAGCTGAAAGTGATTCAATATCAGTTTGTCATAAATGGCCTGTATTTCCAATATTATTATCAGGAGTCTGTCTAAAGCACATTAGCTTAGCACAGCCTGGGCCTGCCCATTGTACAATAGCCTAAAATCGTAGCCATAACAATCAAAGCAACAGCTGTACACACGTTCATCCTCGCAATTTCATTTTAAACACAGCTGCTGATACTTACAATCCAAGTGTTTCTTTTTAGGGCCCATTATTTCGTGCGTTGTTGCCTTGCAGACAGTTTTGGAAACGGCTGATCCAGTAACGCTATGCTGAGCAGCAGTTATCCTGTCTGTAATGCTCTGCCCAGACATTTTCAAAGCTTTCCAGCGATCAAGAATCCAATAATATGTATGATGAATATTGAAATTCAAACTGCAACTAAATAGTGTTCACAGTTCCCGGTCGACCTCCTGCCGTACGATACTAGTAGTATACGGGGGAGACAAAGATTGGTCAGACAAGAGGAGGCAGATGGGAAGCCTTGCACACAGTTATCCGCTGCGCGAGACGATGATGAATCCAGAAATGATGTTAGCGAATATCTCGCGCGGAATTCTTACATTGTTTCGGGCTTCAATCGCGCGTTGTAAAGGCTCGTGACTCATCTCTCATGTCTCGGACACTAATCCCGCTGTTCAACCGCCGCCTGTTTTATTCGTGTAAGCCCGCAGGATTGAAGAGCAGCGAAGGCAAATGGCGGGCCTGTGCTGTTCCATGAGAGCTGGAGGAATATAGGACACTGACCGCTGATGCTGCTGATCCAGGATCAGGCTGAACACCTTCATTACAAATGCACTTGGAATAAAGGGACAATCAACAATATATTCGTATCTTTTTCCACTTGGTGACAGTTTAAAGTTTGATATTAGTTCAATTTATATTTCAATATCTTAACATTTAAAAAAAATATATATTTTAATATATATATTTATTATAAATCTCAGTAAATAATTACCAAATGCCTTTAGGTAAATAGCAATTAAATGCAACAGTTCATATGCTACTGATTTTTCAAGTGTCGGGTCCTTTGCACAATTTTTATTAACATGTTTCCTTTTTTCAGGCTGAATCATGCAATTTTGTTGAAGGTAGTCCTTTCAGGTGTGGTTCGAAATTCGAATATAGGGTGTTAAGTGTGTCTCTGTGTGTGTGTGTGTGTGTGTGTGTGTGTGTGTGTGTGTGTGTGTCATTTATACATTTTTGCTTCTTCCATTTTCTCGCAAAATGTGTTAGCACTTACAGTGGGTCTAAACACCAAATTATATCAAATATTCCTCATATATTTATTGAAAAATCGATAGGCATATTGACGTAACTCATAGCAGGTGAAATATGAAAAGAGGACCTACAATGTTTTTTGTGTATGCGTGTGTGTGTGTATGTATGCAAACATACGTTTGTCAAGAGTCAAGTCAAGAGGCTTTATTTGTCATTTGCACAATTAACACCGGGGAAAACTGGGGATTGAAATGCTTGTGACGAGGCTCAGACATAGGCTACAGTAATAACATGACCAAATACACAAATTTAGAAGATATATACAAACATAGTATATATACCGTATAAACATATGTGTACGGTATATATATATATATATATATATATATATATATATATATATATATATATATATATATATATATATATATACACACACACACTCACTCACTGGCCACTTTATTAGGTACACCTGTTCAACTGCTTGTTAACACAAAAATCTGACATGTAACAGCAACTCAATGCATTTAGGCATGTAGACATAGGCTACTCAAGACGATCTGCTGAAGTTCAAACTGAGCACCAAAATGGAGAAGAAAGGTGATTTAAGTGACTTTGAAAGTGGCATGGTTGTTGGTGCCAGTCGGGCTGGTCTGTTTATTTTTAGAAACTGTTGATCGACTGTGATTTTCACGCACAACCATCTCTTGGGTTTACAGAGAATAATCTGAAAAAGAGCAAATATCTATTGAGCACCAGTTCTGTGGGTGGAAATGCCTTGTTGATACCAGAGGTCAGAGGAGAATGGCCACTGACCTCTGATCATGACTGGTTCAAGCTGATAGAAAGAGCTCAAATAATCACTTGTTACAGCCGAGGAATGCAGAAGATTATCTCTGAACGCACAACACATCGAACCTTGAAGCAGATGGGCTACAGCAGCAGACCAACACACCGGGTGCCACTCCTGATAGCTAAGAACAGAAAACTGAGGCTACAATTTATGGGCCCACCAAATTGGACAATAACATTGAGAGAGAAAAAAACGTTACCTGGTCTGATGAGTCTCATTCAGATGGTAGGGTCAGAATTTGGTGTAAACAACATTTTTTGAACATGACAAAAGTTCACGGTACTCGAATGGCCTCCACAGATGTTGTGGAAATGGAGATAACAAATGACAAATCTGCAGCAACTGCTTTATGCTGTCATGTTTATATGGATCAAAATCTCTGAGGAATGTTTCCAGCACCTTTTTGAATCTATGCCACAAAGAATTAAGGAAGTTCTGAAGGCAAAAGGGGGTCCAAGGGCTGGGTATCGATTCAGATGTTCCAATTCGATTCGATTTCGATTCGCAAGCTCTCAATTGAATTCGATTTCGATTCTAAATTCGATTTTGATTCCCGATTCAATTCTCGATTCGACTCAATGAACATAGATTTAATACAAATCCTATATTTATAAAAAAGAACAGTGAACATAAGTTTACAAGTGGTTAATTAATAAAAAGAAATTAAGAGCCACAAACCTGTATATTAAACTCTTTTATTTTAGATACACTTGGGTACATTAAAACAGAACCCAACTGTATATTTCAAATGCATACAATAAATAGACAAGATTTTGATGCAAGTTTAAAATGTATGCTGAAAATGGGATAAGTCAGTACAGTCGCGTGCCTTGATCAAACAGGATCAGGTTATTTTATGTTTAAGATAAAACAACATAACATCTCACAGCATTAGCTGTAACTTGGAGGCTGCAAGCTTATGAACCGTGTAGGAAACACGTACACTGTAAAAAGTGTTCAGTTCACTTAAATTCTTTTAGTAAAACAGTTGCCTTAAAATTATTAAGTAAATAAACTTATTGCTTAATTGAAAAAAATAAGTTATGTGAACTTGACAATTCCACATTACTTAATTTTTTTAATTAAGCATGAAATGTATTTACTTAATTTTAAGGCAACAGTTTTCCTCAAATTTTTTTAAGTTAAGTCAACTGATCACTTTTTACAGTGATGTAGCCTACGTGTGTGTGTGTGTGTGTGTGTGTGTGTGTGTGTGTGTGTGTGTGTGTGTGTGTGTGTGTGTGTGTGTGTGCCTTCTTTCTACTTTGTTTCATATACGATTAATGTCCTCAGACCCTGCATGTGTTATAGTGTGTGGTTTTAGTGGTGGTGAGGGATAATGTAATGTAATAAAATTTGACAAAATGAAGAGGAAAAAATCTAATGAAATGGCTAAGACTGTTGAAAATGTAGTGATCATTATTTTTATTTCAAAGAGGATTTTGTTAATTTTCTGTAACAGGCTACTTCAATGTGAACTTTGATTAACTAAATTGAGTATCAACACCTGAATCAATTATTGCAGTATTTAATCTTCTAAATAATAATGTAGTTCATTAAAAAAAAAAAAAAAAAAAAAAAAAAAAAAAGATGAGATTGCATGTTTGGGTTATGTAACCAGCGGTATGCCAGTAAAAGTAATCAGTTAAAAGGATCAAGTTGTTCCAAACCTGTATGAATTTCTTTCTTCTGCTGAACACAAAAGAAGAAATTTTGAAGAATGTTGGTAACCAAACAGTTGATGAACCCCATTGGCTTCCCTAGTATTTTCCCAGGTTTGGAACAACTTGAGGGTAAGTAAACGATGACAGAAATTTCATTTTTAGGTGAACTACCCCTAAGCCCTCACAGCTATGCGCCGCTTGATCTGAACACTAGAGGGCGCGGTCGAAGCATTATGCCGGTGGCACCGGAGAAGCGCCTGTGATGCAACATTTGAAGATCATTTTCTCTCCCTTTTATGTGAGAGATAAAACATAGGCCTATGATTAGGCCTTATTATTAATTATTAAACTATAATTAGTTTAATACATCGCGATCTATGAAACGTTTTTTTAAATGACTAAACCAATGAGTTTTAATCATATAGCCCACGGAACAACAAAACAGTTCTTAATTTCTTTCCTTCTGAGCAATGAGCAGCTGATGAGAAGCCCTAATGACTTAAATTGAAATAATTTAATTACATAAATTAACTTTTAATTGAAATAAAATCACATTCCGTTTTCTCTTTAATTTATGAAAATGTTTAGCAGCTCATTCATGCTTTTCCGCTCTTGTTGAGAAATATTTTGTGATACAAGCATCTTAACAAATAAAACTGTTCTATGCCTTTAATAAACAAATAGCCTACTTTTTCTTCTGAAAACAAAACCTAATAATATTGTAAAATACAGAAGGGTCCAACATAAGTGAGCTTGAATGACCTGAAATGTTAGCTGCATCTCTTGTCCTCCTTTGAAACTTTAGTCACATTTCAAAGGTATTATAATTTTAATACAAACAAAACCTGAATGAAAAAAGTCCCTTACTATCAGTTGTTTCGGATAGTTTTCACCCTGGGTGAGTGGGCCATGTAAGTGTAGTGTACATAACTTTAAAAAAATAGATATACTTTAAAATAAAGGTTCCAAAATGTTTTTTTTACAGCAATGCCAAGAACCGTTTTTGGTTCCCCAAAGTCTCTTTTCAGTGAACAGTTCTTAAAAGAACCATTTTTATTTTGTGTGGAGAACATTTTCAAAATCTATACTCTTTTTTTTTTTTTCATAATTATGTTTATTGAATTTACATTATATAAAACAAAACAAAAAAGTCAATACAAAAAGGAACTGATAAGAATGTAAATGTGTACCTTGAAATGCAATGTAAGTCGCTTTGGATAAAAGCGTCTGCCAAATGCATAAATGTAAATGTAAATGAACGCAAATAGCTCAGTATGTATATAGAACAGCACTATACCACCATAAACATAAGAAGAAAAAAACAATAACAGGTATCCAAAAAGATGAAGAGGACAAAAAAGTTAATAATCTACACTCTTAGAAGAAAAGGTTAAGGTTATATAGAACCTGTCAGGTGCTTTAGAACAGTTTAGGGATTTCATATAGCTCTAATTAATCAATTTTGTTTTAATTATTTTTTAATTCAACAAAACTATGAATTAAACAACTTGTAAACGTACTTTATTACTAGAAATTTTTTAAATTACCTGTTAAACATGAAAGTATTATGCAATCATTTAAGACATTACTCTTTATATAGATCCTTTTAGGCATAAAGGGTTCTTTCAAATTGAGTTCAAGAACCAGTTAAAGAACCCCATTGAACCTTTTTATCCCCTCTATAAAGAACCTTTTGTACCTTGAAAAGCTTCCATGTATGTTAAAGCTGTGTAGGATTTTCTCCCATCTAGCGGTGAAATTGTTTTGACTACCAACTGAATATTACCAGATCCCGTCTACGGAGAGCCTTGGCACTTCCTATTAGCCCCATTGTATCGATCTTGGTTGCAGTTCCATTAGAATTCCACTGGAGGTGATCGCGGGCGAGTGCAGACTGAATGGGAGTCTATGGGGCTAGACGGCTAAATGTGTCTCTTTCACCCGATTCCCGTTGAGAAATCTCAGATTTTATTGTAAGTTTTGCAAGTTCAACATGGGTTTATATAGGTCGAGAGTTGAATGAACGAGTGCTTATTTCTTTTCGATTTCTTACAGGTTGAGTTGTTGTTGCCCATAACACGCTAGCATTATGCTAATGACGTCAGCATTCTGACGTCATTGACATTTTAAAAGACTTTTTAAACCAAATAAGTGACTCTAAAAAATCTAACACCCAGCACTGTGTAATTTCTTTGCATCTCCTTTCGAATACAACATTCAAATTACTAGACAAAAAATTATATCCTGAGAAAAGTGGATTTTGAGGGTTCGCCATAGACCTCCATTCATTCTGCACTCGCCTGCTAGCGCCCCCGCATGGACAGAGACATGTTACTGCAGCCAGTCCAGAAACCGGAAGTAAGCAGAGTGCCAATTCTCTTCCTATTAGACATTCTCTGATATTACTTTCTAGCCCCTCCCATTCCGAGGGCGTTTTAACTCCTACGGTGGCCGTATTATTTCAAATCTGCTGGCAGTCGCGAGTCATTTCCCCCTTGCATAAATGACAAATTTGTCACGGTGCCACTGAGTGTAAAAACGCGAAAGGCGAAGCTTGAATTTTCAGGAATGTCCCTCTTTGGCTAATGTATTTTCAAGATGGAGGCGCAACATGGCTGCCGCCATTCGAGCAAGCGGGAAGGAAGTTGACCGGAAGTTGAAGCCGGCCGCGTGCCAGCATCTTGTAGCAGAACTTCACTTGCGTTAGCATTCCATTGACTCCCATTCATTTTGGCGTCACTTTGACAGCGAATAACTTTACATCTAAGGCGTTTGAAGACTCCATTTGTCCATTATTTATTTCTAAAGAAACACGACAATGTATAAAATGCTCCATTACCTTGTAGCTTATGTTATGGCCCCGTAGAAGCAGTTTTTGTCACTAGAAGACAGACGGGTTGCTCACGTCACATCTACGTCGTCAAGCTCTGTTTGAGTCGGTTTGAGTCTGCGCGTCAGGAACGGAAGTCCTAAAAAATCGCTAAAAATGGGCTTCACTTGTCTCAATTGAGTTCCAATGAGATGGCTCTGTCCACTTATACTGTCTATGCATTCGAGCGACTCGTTCTTATGTATTCTAAATGGCAGATTCTACGCTAACGAGAATACTTGATTAGTTGGTAGAAGTAATTATACATTAATGAGCACATATCATTTTGAAAGAACAAAGTGTTTTTTGCTAAAAAAAAGTGTAGCTTTAAAGGTTTTTCATGGGACCATCAATGCCAGGCTTAAGGCTATTCAATATAAAAGTTGATCAAAAAAGTTCTGTCATGAAACTCTAGAATCTAAATGGTTCAGGCTGATAGGTCCTTAACTCAATCTGCTTGCAATCATATTATTCTCTGTAGGGCACAGCTGATTGGTTCCTGCTGTATCAGTAGCCAATGAGCTCGCTGCTCAGCCTTCAAATACTGATCAGCATTTGCTGTAGCAGTTGCAGCGCACTTTCAGAAACCCTCCACCTTCCCCAGCTCTACTACAGGCAATTTATGTACGCTATACTGTACAGCAGCAGCTTGCCAAACACATGCCAAACACTCAGAAAATTGTCATGACAACAGAAGTTGTATTAAAACTCAATATGTGAATTAGTAGCAATCTATTTCTTGATTTGATGGTGCTGTATATCTACACATCTCTATTTGTGTAAAATAAATGGGGATAATAATAAGCATTGGTTTTCATGCTGGTTCTGCTCAGAAGAAATTAATTGCAACGCCATTATATGCATACATCAAATTAGATGATGTTTATTTCTGTATCTGGTTGATCTGAGTATAATATAAATGTCTTTGAAGAGGATGTGAACTGCATGAGTTATTATACTGTGTGCGCTGTATATTCTTCTTATATATTACACCTGTGCTGTGTAAATATGTTACTTTGGGATTTTAACGCAGAGAACGATTAAATGATAAACACTACAAATGATTATATAGGCTACTGTGTCCTCTCAGCTCTGATCTTACCAGATGCTCAGAACATCAATCACTAAAAACAATAGAATGTCATCTAATCCTTCAGGATGAATCAGAGCAAATGGCCTCCTCGCTACTGTACATCTGGGTCATTTCATGGGCGGGTGTTGTAAAATACAGTAGATGGTTGTGGTTTCAGGATTTATTCTTCATTTCAGGTTAAAAGGGCCATTTGATCCCATTTTACCTGGAATAGCAGCCCTGTCAAATATATTTGATTTCAGCACGGCCTAATAAGTGCAGGATTCTTCATAATATGCAGCTAAAGTCCATCCATCCTTTTTGTGACAATTCGCATCTCAACAGATTTAATAGGGCCTAGGCCGATCACAACTGATCTAACCACATTTATTTGAGATCAGTATAATAAGGGAAATTATATTGTGGTCATATTGTATTATAAATTATTAATTAAATAAATATTATTGATTTTAACAGTATTCTAGTAAATCATTGGGGCCTTTTTATTATAAATTGTTTACATATTATTTAGGATTCCAGGCTAAGAAAAAAAAATATCTAAGGCTTACACTGTAAGTGACATGAACAATTGCAATTATTTGCAATTAGAGCATATATTTTAACAACCTGCATGCAATCAATAATCAATCAATCTACTGTTCTAAGGTTTGCGGTCAGTAAGATTTTAGTTTGTATGTTTTTTTGAAAGACATTAATTGTAAAAAACAGTAAAAAAAAAAAATTATTACAGCATTTTAGTACATTTTAACACATCTCACCGTTAGTAAAATATGAACTGGTTAAATGAGAGTATTAGACATGGTAGCTATTATCCATTATCTGTATTATTTAATGTAAAAAATGGGCAGTTTGTGATCGTATCTTCATTTAGTGCATCAGTGTGTCTGGTTGAGTGAAGTGCGAGGAACCGGGAGGCCAGAGTGACAATAACAGCACACTCGCTATCAACCCTGATGGACTGACAGAGAGAATAGGCCCTTTAGTCACTTCAGCCGCCGATGAAAACATAATTCCTGCCTTCAGTCCCACACTGAGTTCAGACATTATTGAGCGATGACAGAGGCAGACCAAGCCATGAAGAGACGAGTGGGAAATCGTAAAAGCGGCTCATGTTTCTGCCTCCATAAAAAAGATTTGTTCAGCGCATTGAGATTGTGATGGATTTTCCCATGTTGTCCAGGACAGCTCTTTTTGTGTAAGGCTTCTGATAATGGCTCATTGTTTTGGCTGCAGTAGAGGCCCGTGGTGCGGGCGGCCCTGTGGAGATGCCAGGCTGCCCATTCACTCACCGGCAGCAGGCCGAAACGCATGGAGCGCAGCTCACCTGCATCAGGGGACTGAGGTAATGGGGGATCTCAACACTTTATGCTATTATATTGTTAAGACAATAAACATTACTGTTATTTATGACTGAAGTTTTGATATGGCAGAAAAATGTCTGTTTCCCTTTCTTTCCAGGTGTTGAAATGGAGTGGATATGTGTTCCTCTTCTGCTTTTCAGTGGGATTCGTTTAGCTTTTACACAATTCAATGGATTCAACTGTGATCCAAACCACCACAGCAGATTCCCTGGTAAGAAATTTAGAGCCAGAATTTATATGTTGCAGAATGTAAACAATATACACTACTGTTAAAAAGTTTGGGGTCAGTAAGATTTCAGAAGTTTAGGGTCAGTAAAGAAATTAATACTTTAATTCAGTAAGGACGCATTAAATTGTTCGAAAGTTGACAATAAAGACATTTATTATGTTACAATAAAAAAAAAACTTATTTTGAAAAAAAAAATCATTTGTATATCATTTGATAATAATAATCAGCATATTAGAATGATTTCTGAAGGATCATGTGACACTGAAGACTGGGGTAATGATGCTGAAAAATCAGCTATGCCATCAAAGGAATAAATTACATTTTACATTGTAATAATATTTCACAATATTACTGTATACTACTGTATTTTTTTATTCAAAAAGAAAAAAATCTTACTGATCCCAAACTTTTAAACAGATCACTTTTAAATATTAAATAATTATTTATTTTAAACAATAACAACTATTTATTGTTCTATATGAATAATTTGTTTATTAATTCCTTATATTAGAGAATTCTTTATTTTATATAGTGTTGTCCAAAAGATGGATTCTGCACTGGAAATCTGGGATTTACAATTTCATTTAAACCGGGACATTTTAGGATTTTGAAAAATGTTTAACAAAGAAATGTTATTATGTAAAATTAATAAGTATTTCTAGCTCCAAAAGGTCAGAGATGTTCTTGCTTGTGGAGTTCATGGAGCTTGCCATTAAAGCAAATACAAGAATTTTTTTTTTATTCATAGTTATTCTTTGCACTTAAATTGTCATGCTGATAATATAACAATAAACCCCACTGTGGAGATGCCATATAATTTACGTGTTGTGTTGTCTTTCCCTCAAGGCGACAGAGATATCAGTGTATACTGTGGTGTTCAGACAATCACACTAAAGATTAACCTCTGTCCTGTGCTGTACTCTGGATACACTGATGCCGACCTGGCGCTGAACGGACGTCATGCAGAAGTCCATTGCCGAGGCTTCATAAACAACAACACTTTCCCCACAGCTGTGCTCTTCAGTATCAGCCTGAGCACACTGGAGGCCTGTGGGAACACGCTGGTGGTAAGGGATCCATTCACTTACACATTTATCATGGTATCATTGTGGGGTTTGGATATGTATGGTGTGTAATTAATTATGCAATACCATTGAACTGTGTATCTGAACTACCACCAGCTTCACCTTTGCCCAAGCTATTCTGTTTTTTTTTAATACTGTATTACATATGTTGCGTCCCAGAGCTCAGCAAATGGGAGCTCGTCCAGGATTTGAACATAACAGAACTGATCTGGGATTTTAACCCGTGGTTTCACAGACAAGCCTTAAGATTAGTCCCAGACTAGAATACATGTTTAAAGGGGTGGTTGATTGCTATTTCACTTTTTTCATTTTAAATACTGTGTAATGTTGCTGTTGGTGCATGAACAGTATCTGCAAAGTTGCTGCGCTTAAAGTTCAACGTAAGCGGAGATATTGTCTTTTAAAAATCAGGAAGTTTAATGCCTACAAAAACGACTCGAATGGGACTACAACGAGATACTTCCCGGGTTTTATACGTAACTAACCCATACATTTACATCCACCCTCCCTCCGGAACATGTTCTGCTGTCGAAGAGGAGGAGTTATAGTGGAGAGCTGTAGCTGTCAGGTCTTCTGTGTTCAGGCTTCCTACAGACGCTGTAGTTCGTCAACAATGGTTAAAATTTAAGTTTGATTATGTTCCTGACTATTACAATCGTAGTTTAGCTCTCTGTGCTGCGCATTTTACGGAAGACAGCTTCCAGAATCTACACGAGTTCAATGCCGGATTCAACAAGAAACTATTACTACAACATGAAGCAGTTACAGCTTTAAAACCAGAGGCCACAACCTGCAAGTAAGATTTAATCATTTTAAATGTATTTGCCTGTATAATTTAAGACGTAATGTTTTAGTTTTATCAAGGATGTAAAAAAATGCCAGCGCTGGCTTTAGTATATGACAAACGCGTACAAACATTTTGGACCCGAATTTGTAATATGTACAAATTTTGTAAACGTATTTTCCATGTATACTTTATGACGTAATTTTTTGATTTGATCAAGAACGCAAACCAATGCCAAAGCTGTTTGTTTATAGTAGCTAGTTAGTTCGATGCTATTTTGTGTGTATAAGACAAACGTGTACAAACTTCAAAAAATTATCGCAACAGCAAACTTCAGCTGCTGTTATCACATGTACACCTAAAGAAAACGACAAACTGAGTAAACTACCGGTAAATTTTGTGAATAGTTAAACGGTTGTTCATTCTATCAATAAAACAATATCTTTAAAAAACGGTATTACTCAGTCATGTATTCAGTTATATTAAATGTTTAATCAGGGGGAAAGCGTATCTCAAAAGCTAACAAACAGCAGTAGCATTTTCAAGTAACAGCGTATGGGAATTCTTTGAGAGAATAATAATAAAATAAAATAATTACCATTCAGAAACGTTTAGTAAGAGCCGTGTTTGCGGAGGTTCTGCTTGACTCTCTTCATCACCGCTCTCTGGGTCTGATTCTGGCTCATACTGATGAGGCAATATTGACACCATTACATTTGACCGGGTTCGGAGCACATGCAACTGTCGCCCGTAAAGGTAATGGGCATGAAGATTCCGGACGCAGTTTAGCCAATTACAACACACCGGCCGAACTAACCAATCTGATCTCATTGCCTCTTTCTGAGGGAGTGGTTTCATAGAATCAGGAAGTCAACCGGTCGTTCAAATGACAGAGGAGGAAGCGGCTTACAATGAAGGTGAAATTTATGAAAAATAAGGCGTTTTTTAACAAACGAAACACGAAGACATGTTATATTGCAGCCCATAAACACAATCAAGCAAAGAAAAAAGGCAGTAAACCACCCCTTTAAGCTGTTTTAACTGAAAGCATCTTGCACTGATATATCTTAAAGGGGTGGTATAATGCCCTTTTCACAAGATGTAAAATATGTCTTTGATGTCCCCAGAGTGTGTATGTGAAGTTTTAGCTCAAAATACCCCACAGATATTTTTATATAGCATTTTAAAATTGTCAGTTTTTGATGCTGAGCAAAAACGCACCGTTTTTGTGTGTTTCTTTAAATGCAAATGAGCTGCTGCTCCCGGCACAGAGGGCGGAGCTTCAAGAGCTTGTGTCCTTTTACCTCACACACACACATGCACTGGAAATTTCAAAAACTTTTAGACTTTTCATGTTCAAACCAGAGTCAGAAAGATGGAGAGACTCAAGAAGAAGTGACAACATTTCTGAATGGTTAGTTGGTGAATTTATGTAGCTTATGCGTAGTATCTTCAAGTCATTGATTAGCATATTCTGTCTTCATAATCTATAAATCATGTTCCGGGGGCGGGGTTTATGTAAATTTTATGGTTAGTGATGTCACTAACCCGGAAGCTTGTGTAGTCCTTACCAGCCGTTTGTTGTAGTCCTTAAAAAGCTATTTCTTTAAAAGCAAATTTCTTCCTTTGCTTTGAACTTTGAGAGTCGTAACATTGCAGATGTTGTTTATGCTCAAACAGCAACATTACACACTAACTAAAGTTAGAAAAGTGAAATCATAATCAACCACCCCTTTAAAGTAGGTCAGTGCTATTGTTTTGTCTCACACCAGTAAAGTTTTTTCTAAGGCATGTTTATAAAAGCTATTTTAATGTCCTAATCGAAGGCCTAATCCTGGCTTAATCTAAGCCCTGTCTGTGAAACCGGGCCTAATTTTTAACCTTAAGAACAAAACAATTTGATTTTCCTATAGTGAAAATTAAATTTACATTTAGGTAACATTTTAATCTATCTGTGTTCAGGTTTCTACAACTCAAGGTTTCAACGCTTATGGGAACATCTCTATGGTGCAGATGGGGAATATATCGGGCTACATTGACACCCCAGACCCTCCGACTGTCATCAGTTACCTGCCAGGTCTGCAGTATAAATTCAGCTGTAGTTATCCTCTGGAGTACCTGCTCAACAACAGCCAGCTGGCATCGTGAGTCACTTATTTCTGATGTGACAACCTACTTCTCTCTTTTATGGTTCTACGACTATTTAAATCCAAGTAATAAGTGATTTGCTGATATTTTCTGCAGTGAATACACAGTGATAATGTCTTGTTCTGATCTCAACCTCCTTTACCAGCTCATCTGCTGCAATATCAGTGAAAGACAACAATGGCACTTTCCTGAGCACACTCAGTTTGGTGCTTTACAATGTGAGTGATCTCTGTAGATCATAAAATAAAATACATTTTAAAGTATGGGTGTGTAAAGCAATACACAAATTTGTTGTTCCAAAACTATATTTTCATGAGATCACAGTTAATTAGCGGTTACAATTTTTAATGTTTATGATTGTATACTAAAGATTAATGAAAATATAAAAAATGTATTTATGATATTTGGCTTAAGAGTATAAACAGTTTTCCCTTAGGATCTATTATTGTCACTTTCATATTGTAAATGTGTACAGAAATGTGTATGTAGTTCTCAAAGTTAAATTAAAATGTAAAAATGGCATGTTTGTGTAATGAAGAATGGCTTAGACCGCCATTACAGTATAATTTTCTTTCTCACATTTTACAGGATTCAACGTTCAGTCAGTTGATCTCTATACCGATGTCTGGCCTGTCCTTGAAAACTCGTGTGTTTGCAGCAGTTAAAGCTACAAATCTGGACAGGAGGTATATCATGCAGAGAAATATATGTTTTTAAATATTATTAAAACATTATTCTTTTTTTTTTTTTTTTTTTTTACAATTATTTCATATCATAATGTTTTAGTTTTCTTGTAAAGACAGGTTACTAGAATAAATTGTGACATATTACTAAATATTCTCTTCTTGGGTAACTATTCAGATCATGAGCCCCTATTAACTAATTATTTTTCCTTCTTGAGATTAGAGATTCAATTCCCATTAATAGCAGAAATGGCTGTGTTTTCCCCACAGGTGGAATGTTCTGATGGATCACTGTTACGCCACCCCCTCTGGGAACCCTAATGATGAGATACGCTATGACCTTTTCTTTGGGTAATTTAGTATTTTCTGAAATTATGTGCGCATTAACTCGGTGAGTCCTCATTACCTGCTCAACTGACTACAATTCAATGCACAAAGGCCTTTTCGAGGAAATATGAGTGTGTGCGCGTTAGTGTTTGTTTGGGAATGACTGAAGATAATCTGTTTATCAGCAGATCTGATGTTTAAAGAGGCCTTATTTTTGGTGGTGGGGGTTTAAATAGGTGCTACAAGGATCCACAGACAACTGTTTTTGAGAATGGAAAAAGTCAAATGGGCCGCTTTGCATTTGAAGTCTTCCGTTTTGTGAAACATAAGAACCAGAAGATGTCCACTGTGTTTCTGCATTGCGTCACAAAGCTGTGTCGAGCAGATGACTGTGGAATACTATTGCCGGTAAACAGTCTTAATGCTGAAATATTTGATGGTTAATAATGTTTTTTAGGTGTCTTAACTGAATGAGAGCACTGACTGTAATACCTCTCATGGCAGATCTGTGGAAATCGCAGGAGGAGAGACACTGTGGATGAACATGCAGTATCAGGTTCATCCTCAAGGGATGCCGTCATAACCGCAGGTCCCATAATCACTAGGAGTGGTAAATCTCAGCTTTATAGTCTGTTTCATGCACTGAAAAAAATAAGATTTACTTACTTTCTAAGTTTTTGTTATTGTTATAAGTAAATGTAACTATTAATGGTATAAAAGTTAGTAAAATATTGTGCTGCTTAATATTTTTCTGGGACTGTGATACATTTTTTTCAGGATTCTTTGATGAATAGAAAGTTCAGCGTTTATTTGAAATAGAAATATTTTGTAACATTATTTAATGCCCTGGCTGAGGTATAAATAAAGAAAAAAAAGACTTACATTTTAAAAGGTAGTGTATATATACAAACATTGAATAGTAATATTCAATGTAAGTCATATAGTAAGTCATATAAAGCTTATAATATATGTCTGAGACACAAGAGATGCAGACAGTCTCACAGACCTCAACATTTGGTACACAAGGAATGATAATACCAACAATCAATAGATCATTTTTCTAAGCATGACAACAAAATCAATAACATGGTGTAACCAAACAGTAAAACCATGCAATCTAGTTAATTAGTCATGCCACAGTGCATGCTGGAAGTAGATTTACATATTTCTACACCTTTGTATCTTTTTTTTCCTCTCAATAACAAAATAAACATGTACAGCTGTCAAGAAAGCATCTGATTATAGCAATGCGGATATATTTGCACAAGGCTCAATTCACTGGCATCATGTTGAAAGATGAGGTAAATACAATTACACTGTTATGATAACTAAGTTGAAACTATAGACTTGTAAACGTAACAAACGTTACATACGGCGAAACCGACCCGAGTCCTTCACATAAAACATCAATCTACAGGCTTTCATAGACAATCTAAGAAGTCGGGGAAGGTCTCGTTTTATACAAGTTTAAGTTTCATTACAAGCTGTTCACACTTTGGCAAAACAAAAAGTGATTAATACATGAAAATTCATACACTAGCACTTTTAAATCATGAAATCTTTTATGCTTTATTTATGTACATCTTGTGTGTTTTCTGCAGATGAAACTCCAACCAACAACTCGCAACCTGGTAAGATTTTCTTTTTTAGGAGGTCAAGAAAGTACTAAACGTCCTCACCCCCACACACTCACACACACCACCTTGTCCTTTCTGTGAGACATTAGCTTTGTTTTCACAGTGAAACAATGGACACCAGTGTCAAATTCCATGACAACCGTGGTAGCCATTTACAGAAACATCTTTTGACTCATGTTTTTGACCCCCATTCCACCCAACCCCATTCACCCCCTCAAACCCCTGCTTACCCCCTTTCACCCCTTTCTGTGCTTTTGCAGTGAGCAGTTCCTCCAAGCACATGAATGCTGTAACCAGTGCCTTGATATCGGGTTTGGTTGTGCTGGGTGTGACGAGCCTGGGCCTCTTCATGCTCTCCCTCAGGCTGCTCAGGAAGCCCAGCCCTTCTAGTCTGACAGGGGTCTGGAACCCCAGCTTCAGATGACCTTCATTCTCAGACCATCATTCAATATTTGGTCATATTCCTATCATTGCATTTTAATCAGATCCTCAGTGCTGCTTTCTTATGTCCCCAAATTGGCATTGGGCTGCTTTGTCAAACGTTTCCCTATTTGATGATATATGAATCTAATAGTCCCTAATAATATCAATGTTGAAAACAGTTATTCTGCTTAATTTTTTTTTTTTTTTTTTTTTTTTTATGAATAGAAAATTCAAAAGTAACATTATAAATGTATCTGTCACTTTTGATCCGTTCCTTGCTGAAAAAAAGTATAATTTTTAAAATTCAAAATGTTAGTGTATATATAAAAATGTACATTTTAAAATACCTCAGTTTGTTACTTTCTGTTTCAGGGTCTGTGATCCTTTATGTCTTGACGTGCAGAGCACAAAATAAATGTAACCAACCTTATTTCACAATTTTGTTCATTTGTTTTTGATTTGTGGGATATAGTACAGTTTAAATTATTTTTAGATGTTTATGGTGTGTTTTTTTGCATAAGGTGCCTTTATAACCTGTTTCACATTCACTTTAGCTCTTTTAATCAAATTGTATATAACCTGAGATTTTTTCAATTGCGTGTAATATTGCATTTTATGTGTGATAATATAAAAATGTATCCAAATTTTGGATCATTTATCTGCATTTTTATCAGTTTTCAACATTTTCTTTGTGTACCTAAAATCGCACAGCCTTTTTTTATTCAGCCACAAGAAATGACATTTAACAAAGACACAAACCACCCATTTAATTCCCACAGTGCCACTGTAGATCTCCACAATCTGCATCATTTTTCAACATAATCCCAGATTACTGCAGTGAGTCAAAAGCCAGAAAATATCTGATCTAGTGCTTCCCCTCTCACTTCTTATCTTAGCAAAACAAAAACAAAGACCTCAGCTAACATATTTGACTGACTACGTCAAGGCCATCATCATATTATGATGAGGTCAGTAACATTTCCCATGGTTTTGTGTCGTTGACAATAGAAGAAGGCCAACACCTAACACTCTGATTCGACTCGAATCAGAAAATTGTTGTCCTTCCCAGGTAGCTCAGCTGACAGGTTCATATTACAATTCCATTGGTATTTCCTGTGATTTTTGTACCTCATTTTCACATTAAACCCAACCCAATTTATACCACCAATTGGCCAGTCACAGATTTCACCTCATTCGCTGTTGACTCAAGAATGAACAAGAATCCAGAAAAGATTTTGCTGTTTTGAAACTCTAATATTTTTTTGGAAACTTTACTGTTTGAAAAAATTCAGTATAGAGTCCCATGTTGCTTTGGACCCCATTGCCTTTCATTGGACAAAGAAAATAGAAAAAAATGTAAATTATCTTTTACTGACTTCATATTTTATTTGTCCCTTTAAGGGAAAATTTACCCACATCAATAACAATCACACAGTGGTGTCCTTTGCACTAGAGTTTAACAGCCATGTAGCCAAATGAACAAAATCATTTTTATAGCGGTTGTATCTAAGCCTTGGGATACGGAAACATCGACCAAATGGAAGTGGTTCGAATTCTACTGTAGATAAAGCATCCAAACCACTTCCATCTGGTCGACGTTTTCGTATCCCAAGGTTTAGATATAACCGCCATAAACATTGTGTTCCACAATTAATTCTTCAGCATATCCCTTTGACAATGATTGTCACAACCATCAAATAGGTTATTATGAAACATCACTACATGTGTGATTTCATGCAGTGTCCATCAAGACTTTCAGGTTACAAACCTCCAAAAAGGTCAGAGGTTACACTGACAGACTTGTAGGTCCAAAGAGAAGATGAGACCTATTGTGTGCTTCTTCAATGGAATTTGTACCAAGTACATTAAATTACATGTTGATATGTTTCAGGGTGTACAAAATGACAAAGACAATGGTCATTGTTTATGGTCTAACTTTAAAGGTGATGTGTAAGGTTTCAAGTTTTGCCTCAAGGTAATGGTACCTTATCCACAAAAGTGAATTGTTCTGGAGAACTCAAACAACCATACCAAATGGCAAATGACCTTGTTTTGGTCCAATCCAGCGGAAACTAACTTTTCTCTGCACACACACACACACACACACACACACACACACACATATATATATATATAAAGCACAAACTGAAGCCTGTCAGAGTTAATCCAACAGGGACTTTGAGACGTAACGAATCTTTAGCAGTAAGGATACCTTCAGGAGCTCTTCAAGATTTACTCTGGGGTGCTGAGAGTCATACGAAGGTTATTTTTGGACATTGATGAAGAGCAGATCTGACATGGCTCTACTCGGCCTCTTGATTTTGGGCGCGTTGGTTCAAGGCCACCTGGCTCTTACTTATACTGACTGTGGAGCTGCCCTCAGGCGTCCAGGTAATACCCTGCATTTTTTGTCTCTAAAAACTAAAATAAGTGTTATAAGAAATAGCCTACATCAGGGAACTTGTCTTTGTTTTACAGAGTACAACGACATCGCAGTGTATTGTGGGACTGATTCTATAAATTTGGCAATCCAGGTTTGCCCGGTCATTTACACAGGCTATAACGAGTCCTTGTTGATTTTAAATCAAATGTTAAATGACCCGTGTCGGGGAACACTGGATGCGACTGCGACTCCTCCGGTTGTGCGCTTCACATTTCCGCTTAGACAACTGGACGCCTGTGGCAGCATCTTCCGCGTGAGTATTACTGCATCTTAAACTGCATTGATGATGCCTTCCCTAATTAAAAAAAAGTTTAAACCAAACTGATCTTGCAGTCTGAGGAGTTGAGAAGTGCCTAAGCTAGCAAACCATTGTGGTTACCAGGGGGCAGTGTTACTCCAACTCTCATTAAAGGGATAGTTCACCCAAAAATGAAAATGTTGTCATCATTTACTCACCCTCAAGTTGTTACAAACCTGTATGACTTTATTTCTTCTGTTGAACACAAAAGAAGATATTTTGAAGAATATGGGTATGCAACAATTGATGGACCCCATTGACATCCATAGTCAATAGGGCCCATCAACTGAGATTCTTCAAAATATCTTATTTTCTGTTCAGCAGAACATAGAAATTCATTCAGGTGTGGGACAACTTGAGTGTGAGTAAATGATGACAGAATTTTCATTTTTGGGTGAGCTATCCCTTTAAGAACATCATTTAGTTGAATAATAGTCAAAACACTCAATGTATTTCGTTCTCTCTCTGTGCAAGTCTTTTTCATTTTATTGCCTCACTTTCTAGACCACCAGCGCTCCAGGCACCGGGATCTTCTCGGACTTCTCTAACATCCAGACGGTCAACATCAGTGGGGTGGTCAGATCTTTCGACCCCACATTAGGAACAGTGACCTACAACGCTGAGCTGAAGTATTTTTACTCCTGTGCATATCCACTCGAGTACCTGGTCAACAATACACAAGTTGATGTGTAAGATCTTTAAACTCTCTTAATAGATTAACCCTGATGAAATAACAATAATAAAACATCTTAAACCAGCCATTTGGTCTCCCAGTCTAGTCATTTTAGTCTGACTTTTTTAGTCTCAATCAGCTAAAAGGCTTAGGCCAGTTTACATATCTACATAAACATAAGCAAGGTTCATAGACCATAGACATTTGGACTGAAACACACACATTCTGACATACACTACTGTTAAAATACTTTTATTCAGTAATGATGCATTCAATTGATCAAAGGTGTATTTATATACTGATTAATAATGTTGCAAAAGATTTAAATTTCAAATAAATGCTGTTCTTTTGAACATTCCATTAATCAGATGTTTAAACGTATAATTGTTTCCATAAATATCTTAAGCAGAACAACTGTTCTCAAACTTGATAATAATAAGAAATGTTTCTTGAGCAGCAAATCTGCATATTAGAATGATTTCTAAAGGATCATGTGACACTGAAGACTGGAGTAATGGCTGATGAAAAATCAGCTTTGCATCACAGGAATCAATTTAATTTTAGTATAGTAACAGTTATTTGAATAATAATATAATAAATTTGAATAATATTTCAAAATTTATTACATTTAATATTACAATTTTAATGTGTTTTTAATCAAATAAATAATCAGCGTTGCTGAGCATGAGACAAAATCGTACAGACGCCAAACTTTTAAACAGTAGTGTACACAGTATTAAACATCTGAAAATGCAGCTTGTTGACAGTCTTGAGTAATTATTATAACCAAATGTTAGAATCCAAGAAAACTTGAAGTATGTGGCCCTTGTAAAATGGAACCTTTCCTCCCTCTACAGGTCATCCTCCTCCATTGCAGTGAAGGACATCAACGGAAGCTTCATCAGCACTTTAAGCATGCAGCTCTTCAAAGTACAAACACACCCACACACACCCACACACAAAAAAAAAACCTGTAGCTTTTTCTATTCTCCATCAGTTTCCTGAACCCATATTTTAATTGTGCCTCTAGGATGTAAACTACACTTCTCCGCTCGTTATCCCATCTGTGGGCATTGAGCTCAGAACCAAAATCTATGTGCAGGTCATAGCAGCAAACTTGACTTCACAGTGAGTAACATTTGCTGATGTTTCTTCAAAGAAATGCCTCTTAGTTTATGTAGAAATTGACTGATTCTGTACTCCTTTTCCACAGGTATCATGTTCTACTGGATCGATGCTATGCCTCTATCTCAGCCCTACCCTCCAATTCAACCTTTTTCAATCTTTTTGTGCCGTAAGTCCAAAAAAAGGGCAAAAAGTCATGTTAAACATATACATTATTTAATATTTTTGATAATCTATATATTTGTCAAATTATTATTTTTTAAACTAATCATTTTAAGAATATTTCATTAATTAGAATTGTTTTTTACTTCAACCCTAAAACACAACTCGTAATACGGAAAATTTCTTCTTATCAACAGTGCATTGGCCCCTGTTTGTACAGGCTTTACTTAGAGTGTGTAACATGCTTGAGATTTACCTTTTCTCAAAAGGTGCTCGAAGGATCTGTTCACCACCATGTTGGAGAATGGAAACAGTCAGAAGGCTCGCTTCAGCTTCCCAGCTTTCCGCTTTACCGAGCAGCAGAACCAGACCATTTCCACCTACTTCCTCCACTGCATCACCAGGCTTTGTGAAACCAGCACCTGCGCCACGTTCAAGGTACAAGCTCTCAGACTGGGGGTCTTAACTGAATGAATAGAATGTTCAAATAGGGATAAGTGGTATAAGGCAAGCCATTTTGACTTATATTCATTCCCAGGATATGAATTCTTGATATCAACAATTAAATTTTAGTAAGAATTATGGCAGGCCGCTTAAATTTTACCCAGCGTTACTCATCGTAATTGCATTTTTACAAGTAATAATTGAATTAGAGAGCTCTTCAATTCAATTCTTACTAGTAGCAATTACAATTAGAGAGCTCTCTAATTCAATTATTACCAGTAAAAATGACAATTAGAGAGCTCTCTAATTCAATTATTTCTAGTAACAATTTCAATTAGAGAGCTCTACAAATGAATTTTTACTAGTCATATGTCTCCATTGACTTCCATTCATTTTTAATTACGGAACTCTACAATTGAATTGTTACTAGTAAGAATTACAATTAGAGAACTCTCTAATTCAATTATTACTATTAAAAATTACAATTAGAGAGCTCTACAATTAAATTATTACTAGTAAGAATCCAATTACAGAGCTCTCTAATTGAAATTTTACTAGTAAAAAAACAAATTAAAGATATGTATAATTGCAGAGCTCTGTAACTGAATTAAAGAGCTCTGCAATTGCATTCTTACTAGTAACAACTGAATTAGAGAGCTCTCTAATTGGAATTGTTACTAATAAGAATTGAATTAAAGAGCTCTGCAATTGCATTCATAGTAGTAATAATTGAAATAGAGAGCTCTCTAATTGGAATTCTTACTAGTAAAAATTCAATTGTAGAGCTCCGTAATTAAAAATGAATGGAAGTCAATGGAGACATATGACTAGTAAAAAATTCATTTGTAGAGCTGAGCTCTCTAATTGTAATTGCTACTAGTAAGAATTGAATTGCAGAGCTCTCTAATTGAATTCTTACTAGTAAAAATGCAATTACGACGAATAACGCTGGGTACAATTTAAGCTAAAACGGCTTGCCATAAAGAATTGTATTTCTGAAAGTGAAATTTTAACTAGTAAGAAATCAATTATTGATATCAACAGACAGCCTATGGTGACATTTAACTATTGAATATACAATTACAAGATTTCGTATTTCTGCGAGTGATGAATTTTTACTATTGGAAATGTAATTCCTGATATCAAAAATTGCCATTGTTACTAGTAGACATCTAATTCCTAAATTCCTTAACTAAAGTAAAAATGTTATTGTTTATATCAAGAATTCATATCCTGGGAATGAATAAAGGTCAAAAAGGCTTGCCAAAAAATGTGTCCTGCTGTTTTGTTTAACCCTCATTCCCTCTTCATTGATCAGCAATGCAGGAGGAAGAGACGGGACATACAGACAACGACAATTAAAGATGGCCTCTCAGACACCACCCTCATCACCTCAGGACCCATTAAGACTCGAGCAGACACCCGTATGGCTCTCTTCTACTTGATCCTTGTCATAGTTTATGATACTGATGGAAAAAAAAATTAAGAGGCATAAATGTAGTCAGATATTAACTCATAATTGTTCTTTCTTTCAGCTATTACTACTAATGAAGGAAGTAAGTCTCCCTAATCAATGCAGTTCATTTACAGAAGAGTGCCAGAAATCAAGTCATTTAGGTAATAACGTGCTGTCTCGTGTATTCCTCTACAGCCATGAGCAGTGCACAGAAGGACAGTGGTAACGGGGCGTCTGTAGGACTGGGCATTGCTCTGGCTGCCCTCGTCGTTGTGGGCACCATCGCTGCCCTCATGGCCGTGTCATTTTACCGCAAACTCAGGATGCTTCGTTAACTGTCTATGATCCCAGAGAATAAAACTGCGCTGGTGGAGGTGGGGACTGGGGACACATAATATATTATTATTACTTGACTTTTTAAAAGAAAAACTGTCAGCATAGCAGATAACACAATTGGCATTTAAAATGCAAATATTGCAACCCAACAAAAAAAATATATAAAATTGAAAAATCGCTGAATTTTTTCATTCATTTATTTACACATATACTTCAGATACACATTTTTAATGGAGCTATACATTTTGAAGCAAAATATGTACAGAATAGGCTGAAGCATTTGGTGTAAGAAAGAGGATTACACAGGGAGCGATTGCAAACAAGTGATTTTTGTGAGGATAAAACATATTTGTCATAATGGATCTGTGCTAAAGTTGTGCCACATTAAAGCAGGATTGAAAGCTTTAGGATTGACAGGTTTAAAAGAACAGGTGAAAGAAACATGCTTCATAAAGTTATCATAACTGCTGCATGAAGAGCCTTGCTTTGATTTAGCACACTTGTATCTTATTAATGTGGAAGGAAAGTGTCGTTTTGGAAAAGGGATTACAGGCATGCTTATTTTATTTTGGATACTTCAGCTTATTCAGACAGTTGATCTTGTGGAACCTGTTTGTTTTCAAGAATCACATTGTTTCTGAATTGTATTTGTCTAGTTTTTACTCTTATTGCACGCAGTGTCATTAATAAAGGCTTGTAGCATTGTGAACATTTTTGATGATTTCCTCTCGTGTTAACACGCAACACCACTAGAGGGAGCCTCACTATTTGAAAAAACAACAACACACAGCAACCTTCCATAGACTGAATAATCTTTTAGTCGTGTTGCTTAAGTGAGGTTTCTTTCTGGTTATCTTAAAGAACATATTACAAAGCACTTTTCTAGGTTTAAGGCTCCCACAACTGAGGCTTAAACCAAATAAAGTCTAGTGGTGTCTCAAAACAAGTGGCCTAGGCTAGCCTACATGATTTTTATACGTAGGCCTACTACATACATATATGTCTAGGCTACTTTCTAAATATAATTTCGTTTCTGCATGGTTTCAGTAACTGCAAAAGTTATTCAAGGTTTGTTTCACAAAGCGCTAAGTCGCTCGTTAAACGCTAGTAAACAGAAGTCGCATTCGACTGTGAAGGGAATGGCCATATTCACGTAATTGGAAAATGCTGTTTGGCGATTTACTTTTCCGATTATTGTGTTAGTGAGGACAATTGTTTGATTATTGAAGTCTATGTAAGCAAAGCTCTTGTTTCAGATGAAAGCACAATAGTCATATTCTGCAGTAGGCCTACAGCCAACTCTCTATTCACTGTGGTAAATGAAAAAGTGTAAATTACTGTTTGTTCATTTCATTTGCAGCATTTAGTACAGTAGTGATTTTAAGGATTCCTTGCTCTAATGTCAGAGCCACTGCATATTAAAAATTTACATGGTGCTAAGTAGGTCATGATAAATGCACCGAAAAATGACTTTCATTATATGATGATGAGGATAGTTAATACGTGAGAATAATATATGAGAAGGGACAGTGGGGTATAAGAAAAGTAAATACGCCAGTCCTGCATTGGGTAAAACTCTAATTAATGTGAGAGTGGGGTTTCATCAGAACAATACCTGAGAAATGGGAACCTCTGCTACAAGACAAAAAGGGCTTTTCAGAGGATGCGGGTGTGGCCTTATTAGTTCGAAAGATGACTTCATTTCAATTGCAACGCAATGTGCTAATTGCAATGGCTAAAAGTAATCTGTGAGCGGTGATTTATTGTGTCATAATGGAATTCTCTATGATGCAATTTAATGTAATGTTAAATTGCATGGCTGGGTTAAACTAATTAATGGAATAGATATATTTAAAATAGACAAGTAATGTCATTTTGGGAGATGGAGTTTGCAAGAAATTACCAGACAGGAAAGGAAGCATCAAACATTTATGCACTGTACCATATCTAGACAGATGGGACTATCTATCTCTGGAGACTGTGGGTAAAACATTAGCAGCGAATTAAACTCTCAGTCTAGATACAGTGTAATATTACTTTGATGTTGGGATATGTTTTTTTTGTTTTTTTTAAATAATGGCAATTGTTTTTTTGGTCAGAGGAAATGGGAAAATTAGCTCAGGAAAATTAACTGTTTTAACCGAACAAAAAATCTGCAGATGGAGAGTCCTAAATAACAGTGTGAATGAAGAGTTACAATTTTCCTGAAAACAGCCCACAGTTTAAAAACTTTACTTTAAGCATGATTTTGAAGGATTAGTTCACTTCAAAATGAAAATCATAGTAATGGAAGTCAATGGGGTCCATCAACTGTCTGGTTACCGACATTCTTCAAAATCTCTTCCTTTGTGTTCAACAGAAGAAAGAAATTCATACAGGTTTGAAACAACTTGAGGGTGAGTAAATGATGACAGAATTTTCATTTTGAAGTGAACTGTTCCTTTAAGAGGAAAAGTACTGGCCCTAAACTTTTGAATGGTACACTCTCAGAAAAAAGGTACAAAAGCTGTCAATGGGGCGGTAACCTTTCAAAAGGTACACCTTTGTATCTAAAGAGTGCATATTAGTATCTAAATGGTAGAACCTTTTTAAAGGGGTACCAGTGACAGCTTTTGTACCAAGAGTGTATTATAATTTTTGTATTACAAATGTACCTTTTCAATGTAAAAATGACATTACTCAAATTCAGCTATAGGGACAAATGCCTTTTAAAGCATTAAAAATGCACCACAGTCTCTGCAATAATTTTATATTACAAGACACGAAGTTACGATGATGGCTAGATTACTAATAAAACATACTTTTAAATATTGCAATCACATTCCGCAATGCAGAAAAACTGGTAGTTGTGTAACACTAACAGGCTTGTTGGAACATCATTTCTATCACCAATTGGTATTTACAGTTATGAACAACACAGGAAATGCCACAGATTTTTTACAGATCAGACCCTTTTCTTTTTGATCATTGCTTTGATTTTGGACAGCAGCAGCATGTTTTACCAGTGGAATGCAGGGCCGTTTTTACACCCTCTGACCCAGATACAAAGGAGAGTTCAGGGTTGAAGCGCCAGACCGTGCCAGCAGTAGGGGATGGGACGGTTGAGTGAGTCCTATAGCAGACCCCCTGCTGAGCACAGACCAGCCCCAGCCACACGTCTCTCGACCTGCTCCAGCTGTAGAGGTGCTGCTCATCTTTCATAATTCATTACAGGGGCCGAGACACAAAGCAGGCTGCCTGGAGGCTGTGCTATGATGTAAAATGTGCTGCATTATGCATAGGATATGTTATGTTCTCTGCTTCAGACCGAGCAAAGGTCTGCCCTTTGAATCACTGAGTGATTGGCAAAGAGGGCAAATGTCAATGTGTATTGTGGTGACCCGAATGATTTGTGAAAATGCTCCTCACAAATTACACACCAGGTCAGCATGAAACTGTCACCGCATTGAAATCTACGCAAGGACGGAAATGCTAACAAAAATATGTTTGAAGAACTATTTGCTAATGTTCCCATTAAGCTTTGAAAGATCTCTGAACATTCCAAACGTACAGTTTTTTTTAAAGAAATGTTTTAAAAATGTTTTTTTCTTGGTAATGCGAACTTTAGGGGAATATTACTTTTTATCATTTTGCAAACATTATGGGAATGTCACTTTTAAATGTTGAACCTTCTGAAACAAGTAGCCTAACGTTTGAAGCCTAACGCCTAACGTTTCTGGGAAAAAAAGTTCCATGAACACGATGAATAATGATTTTGTGCCAACATTTTGAGGACATTATTAAAAACCAGATAACTCTGAACGATCGTTCTAGTAACGTTAGCCTACTGTAAAATGTTTGTTTCAAAACTTTGACTTTTCATTGTATGGACGATGCACCGATTAATTGACATTAACTTTCCTGAGGTAAAAGCAACGTTAAGTGACATTTTGTTCACAAACTGTTTTATTTGCATCTTTCCGCGGATGAAACACAGATTGAGTGATTACATGAGACATGTTTTCGGTAAATTGTACGGTATCTTTCAACATACCTTCTGTTATTCATGCACGTGTTTGCCTGAAAGTGGAGGGAAAGACTCGCGATCGAAACTGCTGCTTAAAGGAGAAATGTGAGGTTACAGATCTGTAACGCCTCAGTTAAAGGAGAACTCCGGTTAATTTTAACATTGAGCTCATTTTTTTGTACATTTGGAGTGTTATCAATACAGAGAACAACGACAAAAATTGGTGTTGCCTACACCGAGTTATTCTATTTTTAAAATTTGCACCCTGTTGACTTCAATGGGGCAAGTACTAAACCTGCTTTTAGCCTCTTAACATCCTTGATGTGTCATTACAAGTGCACAGAAAATGTGAGTGATTCCTTCTGAGTGAACACGAGTGAATCTGACTGCAGTAGATGTGAAAGAAATGTATAAAAATGATGTTATTTAAGCCAGCGCAAATACCTCTGTTTACATCCTGCTTTCGGGTGAAGTCCAAAGTAGTCGATTGCCGAGTTCACGCGCATAGGTTTAGTACATATGATCACGCGCGTGAACTCGGCAATCGACTACTTTGGACTTCACCCGAAAAACAGGATGTAAACAGGTATTTGCGCTGGCTTAAATAACATAATTTTTATACATTTCTTTCACATCTACTGCAGTCAGATTCACCCGTGTTAACTCTGAAGGAATCACTCACATTTTCTGTGCACTTGTAATGACACATCAAGGATGTTAAGAGGCTAAAAGCAGGTTTAGTATTTGCCCCATTGAAGTCAACAGGGTGCAAATTTTAAAAATAGAATAACTCGGTGTAGGCAACACCGATTTTTGTCGTTGTTCTCTGTATTGACAGCACTCCAAATGTACAAAAAAATGAGCTCAATGTTAAAATTAACCGGAGTTCTCCTTTAACTGAGGCGTTACAGATCTGTAACCTCACATTTAAGAGAGTCAAAACGGCAATCATTGTTTGAATATCGTAATAAAATATACAGACTTTTAAGGAAGAGACTGTTGGATGGGAGGCGCGCAACAGTTAATGTTTGGTGTAGGGAAAAATCCTGGCAATCCTGGCTTCAGGGTGATATAAGGTCAAATAGGGCCTGCTTTATTTATTTTTTACTTGCCCTAAATTCTTCACACACAGTATGAATTGCAGGCTGACCAGTTTGCACCTTTTTGACTCACAAGAATCAGGATATCCGGCCCTGATCATCGTCTGTTTTTAAACAATCGACAAATGGATGATATAGTGAAAATAATAGCTTTTATCGGCCTATGCCGATTATTGGCCGATACATCGGTGCATCTCTAACATGGACAAAAACAGTTGAAACATAGCCTACTTTGAAATATCTTCTTTTGTGTTCCAAAGAAAATATTAAAGGTTTGGAATGAGGGTGAGTTAATGATGACAGATTGTCTTCAGGCAAAAGTGGCCTACATCCAGTTGGCTTCTTTTTCCTGTAACATTCTTTACATTAAATTAGTCAAATATACTGGGGTGCCTTACCCGAACAATGATGTAACTCCCTCCTTAACTACCATACGATGCATCGTTGAAGAAATCTAGCTAGTCACAACTGTTTCCCGAAACAATATTGTCACAAATTTGTGGTTTAACCATGTTGGTTAATGATGTCACGCGGGTGGTTGAGTAATAACTTCTTATAATGAATCCGGTTAAGATCTAATTAATGCTAGATTTTTTTTATTTTTTTTTTGCTATAAATTACGGATATTGTATGTGAGGGCTTATTCTAAATTTTTCAGTTATTTTGCTTTATTTCCAGATTGAATCATAGGCTCGTTCTTATGCACTAGAGCTCTACTAAAAGAACAAAAAGGCATAAATTACATTTTTATATATGTGACCCTGGACCACAAAACCAGTCTTATGTGTAATTTTTTTTCAAATTGAGATTTATACATCATATGAAAGCTGAATATATAATCTTTCCATTGATGTATGGTTTGTTAGGATGGGACAATATTTGGCCGAGATACAACTATTTGAAAATCTGGAATCTGAGGGTACAGGAAAAATCGAAATATTAAGGAAATCGCCTTTAAAGTTGTCCATTTCTATTGGCGATAGTGCTGCATCCATTCCAAAAAATAAATGTTTTATATATTTAAGGTGGGAAATTTACTAAATATCTTCATGGAACATGATCTTTACTTAATATCCTAATGATTTTTGGCATAAAAGAAAAATCTATAATTTTGACCCATACAATGTTTTGTTGGCTATTGCCACAAATATACCCGTGCAACATAAGACTGGTTTTGTGATCCAGGGTCACATATTTGAAATTAAAGATATAGATTGTCCTGAACGTCAGCTTGCTTATTTTGCTCAAGAAAAGGGTTTATTAAGCCCACGTCATGCAAACAAGAAACTATCTAACCACTGCTCGAGAGCTGTTGTTCCAACCACTTTGCAATGCTGTTTACGAACGTTTGTTGGAACTATAAGGTTTCGGCAAAACACAGAGTCGTTGAACTATGCTGAGAACGACGGAAGTTGCGAGCATAGTTGGCTAACGATGCTTTTGGGAAACGCAACCCTGCATAGTTCTGAGCAGTAACATGCAGTCATTATGAGTCACTCAACACATGTCTTACCAGTTCACAAAGTGGCTTAGACACTCTTTTATTTTGAGGAGTGAAGGGATCTGAGCCCTTTGAGTCAGCGACAACCTTTTCATTAAAGATTTATAGCCTCAAGAGATGCAAAGACATTTCAGTTTAGAGTACAAACACCATATTGTCCAACATACCCCGAAAGAATATGTGCTCCATATTACTGAGTTTCTTGCAGATGTACTCTTATTTGTTGTCACAAAGCTTTAGATAGGCTATGGAAGAGGAAATTGTCTGTTTACGTGGACTATAATTTTACGGCGATCTATAATGATTATGTTTGTAATGAAAAACTACAGAGAGGGAGCATTAAAGACAGGGGGGCCGTTTACAGGACACCGTTTTCAAATAAAAACGAAAAACTTTTTATGCGTTTTGGCCGTTCATTTACACAAAAACTGGCGTTTTAGGGGGCCTGCTAACTCAAACTTTTGAAAACGGGTTTCAAAGTGCAAGGTTTTAATAAAATGATACCGTTATCATCTCCGTGAAAACTACAAAACGCGAATTTGTGACGTAATGCATGCATATTGCGTGTTCAGTCTATGGGTTTCTTTACTAAGTAACATCGCCAACTACTGGCCTGACATTCATAATACAGTGTTTTGTAGTCGTTTTCACCAAAAATGTACACTTATTGAGTAACAAGTGACAATTGTGATGATGTCTGGGCAGATCTTTGGCTGAGTATGTGTTTGAGGTATGGACATTTTGAGTGGTTTGACCCCGCTTATAGAATGTGACCATGTCTGAAAAGCGCAAAGCACTGTTTTTTTGTCTGAAAATTTGCCGGGGGGCTTATGAAATTCAGTCAATGGCATAACAGGATCTCAAACAGACCTCCACAGTTCCACAGCAGAGACCTGCAAAGAACTACAAACCCAACAGGACGAGACATGCCTCAGCAGAACAGCATATTTCTCTAATCTCTACAACATTTTCATGCTATTTTGTCTCAGTTATTTTTGTATTATTCATATAGTATTATATTATTTATTAAATTTTATGGGTTTTTTTTTGTGACTTTGTCATTTATTTATATATATATATATATATATATATATATATATATATATATATATATATATATATATATATATATATATATATATATATATATATATATATATATATATATATATATATATATATATATATATATATTATATTATATTATATTTCTAAATAACATTATTTTATGTTTGGTATAGTACTTCAGATTCAATTTATTTATTCCAGCTGCCAAGGCAACGTTTAAGAAGTGTTTCATCTAATATTTATATTTTATTTTATTTCAGCTTTATTTGAATTCAGCCAAAATGTGTTTTTTAAATTGTTTTAGTTAACAATAACAGCAATGTCTATATTTCATCAGACAGTCTGCAATCTCTGCTCTGCTATCTCAGTTTTTGTGTCACTGCATTTGAAAGAACAAAATTCTAGTGTTATCAAAACAGAAAAATGTACCCATTAAACTCTTATCATTTGAGTTAGTTCTGCATCTCACTAATTGAATGGGAGGAAACTTATTGCATTCATATTTTCAAAGAAATTCTTCAACCTCCCACCATGAATAAATCCATGGCATTAAACAGGAACAACAAGCTGTTTGACAAGTTGACTCGTTGCTTGCATTGTAGACGCTCATTTCATTTGTGTTATGACTGAAGCTAGTTAATAATTCATTTCAGGCCTTTTTATCTTGGTTTTCAGTGCTTTCCGTTTTCCATAATACATTTATTTTGGTAGAAGAAAGAGAGCAAGATAATGGATAACCCAGCCTGACAATTACGTTTTTTGCTAGTTTTATTAGCTTAGCTACACTCCGTTATCTCATCTGATTCTCCAAATGGTTAAACACACCATTACAAAGTAGTATTTGATACAACTACTGATCACTCGACGTTCTCCTGTCTAGACCTTTGTGATCAGCGGGCTTGTCGTCTCTGTTGTGTCGGTCTTGGTTTCTGTCACTAAAAAAGGCGGTGCTAATCAAAGAAAAACAACAACAACACCCTCTAACTGATACTGCTTCACTTGTTTATTTGGGCCTTGGTCTGTTTTTTGTCAGATCTTGGTTTCAGATATTGGGTCTTTGTCTGGACGTCGTCTGGTCTTGGTTTGACAGACTCCAGGATTCCAGTTATCAGGAAACCAGAGCATCTGAAATCTCTCATATGCTTTGATGCATAATGAAAGTGATAAACGTTATCCGGGGTAAGTGTGTGGGATAAAGGAGACTGATATGTCATCTGAGTGTTTCATTAGAATGATTCAAAAATGGGTTTTAGTGGCTCTGGATAATATTATAAAATGAAAATGGGGTAAAAAAAACAGTAAAAAAAGAGAAAGAAATATAAACACGAAGGAACAAACGCAGATATACAAAACTCCCCTCACACAATCCTTTTGAGGTTTTCTCACAAAACAACACTGTAAAAAATTATTCTGTGGCTTAGTAAATATTACAGAAATGTTTAACTTTATTAACTTAATAAAATCTCTGTATATCGTTTACTTGATTGTTTGAGTTAAACATACCAAAATAATTGAGTAAAAATCCAACAGTTAATTTTATCTAAAATTTACAGATATATTTAAGTTTTTTTCAATAAAATAATTTAGTATTTGACTAACCAATTATTTCTTTATAATATACTTAATATATATGTGAAATTTCTATCAAAATATTTGAGAATGTTTAATTAAACTGATCTGTTTCAAGAAACAAAAAAATTACTTAATTCAAATCAATATTATTAATATATTTAACACGCTCTTAAAATTGAGTAAGTTTACTCAATTAAAACAATGCCCCCCCCTCCCCCACCCTCTGACGTGACGAAAACTCGACGGTTGGAGTGAGCGTGGCTGTTTGAACTCTCCAGTCAAGAACAACAGCTCTCTTCTCAGCGTCGCAGATTTGGTGCATTTTCACTGTGAAATTCAGGTTGGTGTATGTTTTATTTTATCTATAAAATCATTACTGTGCTTTAAATCATATTTAATGCAAAACAACATAGCCTACAGAGGCGTAATTCGACACCTAAACGAGACGAGAGCCGCGTTTGTCTTTTTGCGTGATTGAAACGCTTTGCATAAACACATGACTGACTTTCATAATGATAATGAATATAATTATTATCATTTGGATGATAAAATGTCCTCAGAACTATCACTTTTTGTTTATTGGCAGGTTATGTCAGTCGCTCGCAGTATATTTCGGCTGTGCCTCAGACAGTGACTGTGAGTGAAACGCAGGACGGCGGTATGAAGTTCAAAGTTCACCCGCAGAGCGCGAGTCTGTCTCCGGCACGAGGACCAGCGCAGATTCGGTGGATATTGGATAACAGAGTGGTTGATTACACTTGAATTTGGCTACCTGAATGTTTAAATATTTCATTTTTACTTGTTAAATAAGTATAAATGCAGGCAATATTGTATACATGAAAAAACAGTCTAAAATGTGCTGTATTGCTGTACTCATTGAAAATAAAGGCCAATGTAATGTATAATGGTGGTTGTCTGGAGTACTATTTTTACAAAGGTTTAGAGAAAATAAAAAAGTTAATATTACTCATTAATAAAAACAGTTAATATTACTCATAAATATTGTTTTTTTAATGTTTAAATGTTAAATTATTTCTACTCAATTTTATTTGTTAATGTACCAGATGCAGTTACTCAGATTTACTTAATTTTTTTACTTGCATTTACTCAATTCATACAGTATATTTCATTGATTTCACAGCTTTAAAATTTACTCAATTTTTTTGAGTGTAAAAATGTTTCACCAATAAAATTGAGTAAATAATAGTTAAACTTTTTACAGTGAAGGCTTTAAAAAACTTGTCTGAATGTGGAGATGAAGCAGCAATTCGCCATAAGCATTTGTTTAGGAGTTTCAGACAAATACAGATTTCACTTCAGTACTTTAGTTGTCATCTTATCGAATATTAGTTCAAATGAAATACTGTTTTTAGACTAGCAATCACAATCATCACAAAACAAGTCTGTGTAAATGTTGAGAGTGTTTTAGAGCAATTATAAACCACACATGGTCAGTAAGGCATGAGATGAGTCTTTTTAACTTGTTACAGCAACAATGTTCAGCTAAATCTTGTCAGAACAGAAAAAACAAAGAGTCATCTCCACAAACATTGTTGTTTCGTTAAGGGATTGTGATTTCCCATGCATTACGGCATGAATCAATTATTGAAGGATTAATGTTTTACTATTTTATGCTTTTATGGTTGTTCTTGTCATCACGGTTAGGTGTTGATGTTCATTGCTCATATTTTTTGCTTTATTATATATAACATCTTCATGTTGTAAAAAGCCTTTTCTTATGGCAGACAATTGATATTGATATTTTGAGTTTAATTTATTTAATGTATTTATTACAGTGTGCTGAAAGGTTAGTATAGTGTGAAATATAATATATTATGCAGTTTAATGTTAATGTTATGACTAGGAAAGATTATACTGCAGGATGATGTCTTTAAAGTATCAGAACATCAAAGAAATCAAAGGTTCTCTACATGTGGTCTGCCTTTTCCTTTCAGAAGTTATCAAATATTTACATGCCCATACCATCATAATCCTCTCATAAAGGTTCTCATATATTACCTCACCACAAAAAAACAATAAAAACACTAATTCTTTGCCCTTTAGAATTTTACAAAAGAATCGCAAGCTGTTTTATGTTACATTAAATCGTTAAACCTTTTTTAAAATGCTAAATAAATGAAAAGACTGAAAAGGAAAACACCTCATAATTGTAGTGCAAGTGCAGGTACAATAAAAAGGCCTCATTTGAAATGTTATAATGGCACAGTTTGATATGCCACAATCTACAAAGAAAGGGGGGGAAAGAACCCTGGGGGAAAGTGGGGCTATAAACTCATAGTCTATATAGAGCATGAGAAGGCGGGGGCTCTTAACCGACACTGTGTTAATGGACGCTTTGCATTTGCTGGGTCATGCTGAAGCTCTCACAAATTATGAGATGGTCTCCAACCATTACGGACCACAAATTGATTGATTCCTGTAAGCATTAGGAAGCTTAAATTACTTAAGTTACCGAAAAGGGCACACATGCAACAATTACTCCCTCACTTTCCTTATGAGTTCTAAAGTCAATACTGTAAAATTCACATACTGAATATGGATTCACTCACCTTAATGGTGTTTTGAACACAGTCATGTATGTGTTTTAGATAACTTCACTTAAGTTAGAGCCATGAACACTCTGACCCGACTGTTCCGGTTTCCTCATTCCTCATTAACATGCTTAAATGTTATACGCAATCTGTTGAATGTGTATGCAGGAGACACCTTGTTATTCAAAGCATGAGGCTGAGAGTCGTTCTCGCTGCGACTGGAATATCTTCTAAAGATGACCCAAGGCTGTGGGCTCTATCTCTGAGATGTGTGCATCACCTGGACCAGGTCTTGTGCTGGATCTGTCCCTCAGAGCTAAAACAGTACAGTTTAGCTTATAGCACAGGCAGGTAATGTCAAGAAACTGCCCAATGAACCTGTCATTTTTCATCTCTTTGAAATAATGTGATTATTTTAAGCCCCTCAAATCTTCAAACCACATCACAATAAGGAGAAAAAAGAACCAAAACTCCCTGCCCCAAAGAAAGTATCAAAATGATGGGTAAGTAACCTGTTATTCTCCTATTTATGTCTTTATGCTCTTTTTTTGTTTGTTTTAACAGGTCTCTGCCTCAAAGCTCTGAAATATTATCTGATTATAAAGGTTCAGTGAAAATGATCTGTTGCACTATTTTCAGGCCCAGTGAGGTCATTTTCTTTTTACGCATGGATGATGCAATGACCTGAATAGTCACAAAAACTTTCATTTAAATACCCATTTCATTATGAACAAGCTCATAAACAGGGTTGTGAAAGTTCAAAATAAATTAATAAAAAGTATCGGATAAAAATATAAAAACTATATATAATATGTATTAGCATATAGAACCACTACTTCATAATGATATGTGGGACAAGATTAAAAAAAATATATTTTTTATATTTAATAATAAAATTAATAAAACAAATAATAAAATCATAAATAAAATAAAATAAAATAAAAGTGTTTTATTTATTTGAGCAACTATTGCTAAAAGCAAATGCAAAGTAAAGACCAAGCTAATCTGCTATGTTCTCACTGCCAAACCCAGTCAGATGAACTAATGAAGCATTCATGCATTTGAGTTTGGCTATTGACTGACACTGGGCAGGTCATTAAGGGCATCCACACCTCCCACAGACCTGTAGATTACGTCAGGGTCAAAATGTCATCCTCCACTCTCGGCCCCCACCCTCCATTACATTCAATGATACATATATTTAATGAGGCTTTGCTGCTTAGAGACTCTCATTCACACTCTCTGTCTCTTTGAGCATATTGAAGGACAGCTTCCCTCTCTCACACTTATAATTGCAGACAATCTTAAGTGAAGCTCACACA
The DNA here is from genome assembly GCF_964197995.2 of Scardinius erythrophthalmus. Taxonomy (NCBI): domain Eukaryota; kingdom Metazoa; phylum Chordata; class Actinopteri; order Cypriniformes; family Leuciscidae; genus Scardinius; species Scardinius erythrophthalmus. Next base: position 15,799,631 of record NC_138227.1, read on the forward strand.
TGTTTTTGGGCCCCTGATTGTACTAATTTGAGGCTATAGCTTCTCATCAGCATCATTTCACCCTGTCTGAGGTGTCACCATTAAAATTTTCCACAACTATTCATGGGACTTTGCAACATCTGCTGAATGCACGCAATAAGCAAAAAACATAATCATTTGTGAAATTACGTCTCTTAGCAAGGGGTTCACCACTATAGTAACAACACAGCAAACCCCTAAAACAAAAATGTGCATTAAGATAAATAATGTGCCCTGTTTATGAACTCTCTCTGAACTATATAGGCTCTCCTTTGAGAGTGAGAATCGTCATGGTTTGCCTTTGTTCCTCATGCATTCAGTCTCGTATCTATCAGGCAGGCCATTAGGAGGTGTGAGGTAGAACAATACAAGCCGAATGAAATGAGGGAACACCCCACCCTGTGTGCCCACCTGCCACTGAGATGTGTGTGTGAGAGAGAGAGAGAGAGAGAGAGAGAGAGAGAGAGAGAGAGAGAGAGAGAGAGAGAGAGAGAGAGAGAGAGAGAGAGAGAGAGAGAGAGAGAGAGAGAGAGACGGGGGATTTCAGCTAATATTGGGGCAATAAAATGCAAAGGAGGAGAAAAAAAGTGGTTTGGTGGCTAACAGGGAGGAGGGGTATATAATGAGAGAGAGAAAAAAGAAAAATGCAAATGATTCACTTCTCTTGATTTACCAGGTTTACTGTTCAATCAGGCTTTGAAGGAGATTCTCTAAAGGCTCTTTCATTCCCGGTTTAACCTGTTCAACCGATTTTATGTATTGCACATAATTTGTTTAATGAAATAACATTAGCACGCATAGCTAATATTATTAGCTCTATATTACTGCAGCCTTGTAGTCACACACAGCTGCGATGTCTAAAATGTATGTCAAGGCACGTATAGATAATTTGTGCCAACAATGGCCTAAATATTAGCCTATTGATTGTTTTTGACAGATAAACCTAATAATACTCAGATTTTGTTTTATATCCATAGACTAGTGGTCTATTCTGACTCTGAGGCCTATTCAAATTTTTGTCCGTTTTAAAAATTGCTGGGTGTGGGAAGAAAATTGCAAAGTGGGATGGCAAATCATATGATTCAGGCCATTTAGGTCTGGTTTATTGTGGTTTTTAGTCTTTTAAATAAGTTAAATTATTTGCAAGTCATTCTGTGGCTCTCTTGGAAGTTTACTGAGAATCATTCCTTAACTTTTTGAGGAAGTCCTAAGCATTCCCATAAGCAAGGATACAAAAATTAATAGTGCATTTCATATGAACCAATGTTGTCTTCCATCCATCACAGCATGGTTTGATGTTGCCTAATCAAACATTACGAAAATAATACTATAGCAGGCTAGCCTAAAGTAGAACCGCAGAACATAGATAACATAACAAGATAAGAGATGTGTCATAAAGTGTTTTCTAGTAGGTTATGTCCACAGCAGGGGAGGAGCTTGAGGACAGACCTATAACCGCCCATCACATCTTCAACAGATGAGACACGTGGGGAACAACCTCAAAGTTTGAATTTTACTGACGTAGCCTACGCTGCCTATACTGTAGTTTCCACATCATTTTCCAGCAAGGACGCTCTAACTCAAGGATATTATTTCTCAAGATTAAGTGCAACACAGTCCCAGACTGCCGAAAGATGCACTGTACCGCCTTTTTATCGTGTCTGCTCACCGTATGCCTGATAAATCAAGGTAGGCTAATTCATTTTTACATATATGTATTTTATTTAAATTTTAGAACGTTCGCAAACGTAATTGTAGACGAGATGGACAAATGAAAGAACTGAGCAGTTTTACTTTTAAGATTATTTGCAAGACTTAGAGAATAATCGCACGACGTTATGAAATATCACGTCGTATAAGAGAAAACGCGCGCGTCAGTTTCACTTGGAATTCTTTCCAAAGCTTTGATGAAACTATTATTTACTACCATATCAGCAACATAATATCAATTCGTTTCTATGATCTTCTCCGTATAAAAGTAACATTTATTTCGATACACGCTTTTTGTCCCGCCCCCACCTTTTGCTACTTTTTGCTTGCACCTGTTTCGCTTGTGAAAAAAAAAAAAAAAAAAACTGTCGGATGTTACGCGGTGCAAGACAAGTTAAACCTTTATCGGTAGTTAAAATCCGTTAATAATTAATTTAAGCCTATATCTAAGTGTGCCTGTGTGTGTTTAATTTTCGTGTGTCTCTCTGTTTGTCTGTCGCGTGTTTAAATGCTGGGGCACTGGTTTTCATAGCGCATGTTGTCGTATAGTGCAGCAGTAGCGTATTCAGGTAATGAAATAAAGGACACAAAACAAAGGCTTGTAAACATCTGTTATTGTTAATCACCTGTGTGTATATCAGTGCAACTTTACAGAGACTCATTCGCCTTTTGGGCTGGAAAACCAAAAGCATAATGATAGTGTGTCATGTGCTGAAAGATTGTTGGGTTTGAAGACAAACCTAAACGTTGTGTAAGAGAGAGACAGACAGAGAGAGAGAGAGAGAGAGAGAGAGAGGAAAAAAAGTGTAATTCTATAAACCAGTACTGGATAAGTTGGACTTTACTAATTAAAAGTAGTGGTTAATTATACGTCGAATACAATTAGTTGTTAAACAGACTCTTGCTAATTTTCTTCCCAGATTTGGTCATGTGTCTGTTTGAGTCATTCTTAGTAGTCATTGTTATTTCATTTTCACCCGTGACTGTTTGAGTCATTCTTAGTAGTCAGTGTTATTTCATTTACACCCGTGACTGTTTGTCTACTAGATTGACCAAACTGAGTTTACAACCAGTAGTTTAGTGCAGCATCTGTTTTTTGTTCTCTCTCTCCACCCCTCCCCCACAACCCCCCTCAAAACACACCATCTGCAATGTCACACCCTGTGTTTCTAGTTTAGCTGGTGGGTTTCTGTCAGTTTGCTGCAAAAATCTCACCTTTTTTCCATTCAAAATATGCCCTTCAGTGATAAACTTTGCTTTTAAGACAAATATTGTTGAAAATGCAGTACTGAGGTCTCCGAGTTCAGGCTTATTTTTGGTGAGAAATTGTCTTCAAGCAACTTTGCTTTTTTGTATTGCAGAACTAATTAGCATATTCTCATTATCTTTATGGGGATATGTTGAATGGAAGTTTAATTCTAATTCTGATTTCAGTAAATTTAGACTATTTAAAGAATTTTATTGATGTATTAATATGAGTCTTTTAGAATCTTTTATTCAAAGGTGAATCAGCCACTTACCCGTCTGCAATATTGCACCATCAAATATTGCTCCGTTTTATTGTCCCATTATAAAAGAAAGCAAATATAGTGCATCAAAGGGCTGTTTACTTTGTTTAGAGGTCCTCTGCAATTTATAGGGCTTGTCCATTCATGCATTTATTAATATGCTTCCCTCAGTGAAAGTACTACTGTGGAAATACTATTGTCATCCTCTAGCTTGTACTCTTCTTTTTACTGCAGAAGGACCTCTTTTTCATAGTGGCCTTCATAGGAACCAGTTTATCTGTCATCAGGCAAGACAAGGAAGCAATTGTCCATTCAAAAGAGAGAAGACACATTGTTTTACAACAGGATAGGCGTGTGTGTGCTTAACAGTGGCACTCTTGACTTGCAGAAATGCGTCCATTGAGATGCATGAAGTCCCCCATGGTTCTCTGCAACCTCCAGTGCACTTTCTTGGATCTACCCTGCATTTCGGGACAAAAAGTCAGGTTGTTTCACTCTTGTTATTCGGCTTCGTCAAGACCTCCTTCGAACCCCTGCTGACTATATTGTTCGGCAGGTTTTTTTAACTAATGCGTGTACGATCGTGACATCTCCCACAGACTCTTCTCCATTTGTAATTAAATTCAACTGTATACTCCCCACCGAGAAGCCGTTATCTCACCCAGCTCCTTTACATGCACTTCTGTTGAAAAAGACATTGGGTTACATATGAATTACTGCAGTGCATACTTCTGTTCTCTTCATGCATTTCAAAAGCACCACTGAGACTGAAGTATTAAACTGTATGTATTACATGGATGTTTGTTAAAGGGATAGTTCACCCAAAAATGAAAATCGTCATCATTTACTCACCCTCAAGTTGTTCCAAACCTTTATGAGTTTCTTTCTTCTGCTGGACAAAAAAAAAAAAAAATATTTTAAGGAATGTTGGTAACCAGACAGTTGATGGCACTCATTGACTTCCATAGTATTTTTTCCCTACTGTAGAAGTCAATGAGGTCCATCAACTGTTTGACAACCAACATTCTTTAAAATATCTTTGTGTTCAACAGAAGAAAGAAACTCATACATGTTTGAAACAACATGAGGGTAAGTAAATTATGACAGTTTTCATTTTTGGGAGAACTATCCCTTTAACCCCATTGAGGTCTAGGCAAATGTATTTGGTTTGCAAATACTCGTGTCTGTCTTTAACCTGAAAACTTCTAATATTTTTGACTTCAGGTAATTTTGTAAGATAACTTTTTTTTTTTTTGTGCAGTTTTTTCACAGTAGCAGCTGGGAGGAAGCATCTGTACTTTATATGTTCATTTGAGAGCTTTTAATCCTGCACTGTTTGCGCCGGGATTCAGGAAATGAAACCACCATTACAATAAAGCCGCCTACCCCTCCTTTCCCGCCTTCTCTCCCCCCACCTCTGTCTCTCTCTTTATCTCGGGTAAGGTGAAGCCAGAGGCAGAATTCGAAATCATTTTTACTCCTGCCCCTTCACTTCTGCTTGTTTCCTCGTGCATCACGTTTCCTTCTTAAGAACCCCCTTTAGGCATAACCTGACAGAATATTTCAGTTGTTTTAAAATGTTTACTTTTATTTGCATACTGCAGAAGTGCTGTCATAATCTCATTGGTTTCCGCCATAGGATCCATCTTTTTTTTGGTTGCATTTCTCAGCTGTTAGCGTTAAATGCAATGATTGATTTAGTTTGATTGATACTGATAGCTTAAATGGGAAAATCTGGCTAATTATCAGTTAATCATGCAATAGTTTTTAGAAACAATACTGTGAATGAAAACTTTGCCCTTAGTGTAAAATAGTGCTGAACCTAACATTGACTTAACAATGAGAATGCTTTGTATTTATGAAATATATATGCTACTGACACGCTGATTATTTTATTGTTGTATGAAATGTATAAATAATTTACAATGAAAAGAGAGGAAAAACGAGACAACCACGAATACTGCTAATCAGCGTATAAATTAACGGTGTGTGCATCTTCTGAAGCATGTGATCAGATGTGCTCAGGTAGCACTTTCTTTTAAACCTATTAAACATATGTTTTGGTTAAAATCTAAAGGTGTGGCCACATTTACCATTGTTTGGTGAATTTTCTAAGGAAAAATGCAGTCATTTCAATGCAATCAGGAATTTTGCGTGCATGGAAAAGGTTTCCCCTCTTAGATTTTGCAACTGGTTCAAGTTTGTCTCATGGATTTGCCTTGTTGACCAACAGAAAGCTGCTTGGTTTGAAAGTGACGTCTGTGTTAGCTGTGCTTGATATATTGCTAAGCTTTTGATAATGGACCTGTTTTCTTATGAAAATTTACCGAAATTTTGCTTATGTGACCACACCTTAAAACTTATCAGTCAACCTCTACTTTGATTCTTTGAAAGAATTGGTCAGATCAAGTTCTGGCACTATTGTAAAATCACAGAAATCTTAGGAGGAACCCTGAGAAGATCCTATCTCAATAAAACAGGGCTATCTCAAGCCAGGTTTTCAGAGCTGCTTTAAACAACTAGACATGGGTGCTATGTTTTGCAGCAGTAGGCTTTATTAAACCATGATCGGCTAGCTTAGTGATGTCATAGATGTCTAAGTGGTTAGCCAAAGTGTGGGTCTCGTTTTAGCTTCCTTAGCTGAATGTTTTGATGGTTGGTCTTCAATAATGAACATTACCCCAGCTCATTTACCTCACGTACAAACATACTATGCTTTTTTATATACTTTATGTTATGACTGTCTCCTGCTGAATATTCTAACACCCAGAATTCTACATCCTGTTTAAAAACTGACATAATATGTCAAGTATTTACAAAGTTTATGTTCATATTCACAAATGTGATGAGTTCTTGTAGAAAACACAGTAGTACAACTCTATTTAGCATGTTGTTGCATATAAGTGCAGATTGTGTTTCTGTTTCTGTTTGCCAAATTCATTGATCGCCCGCCCTTAACATTTATGGGCCGTCTCATCTGTGCGATTGGCCTGTTTCTTATCAAGCTGGCAATTTGAATATTTGAATACCGATACAGGGAGGGTGAGTTCACGCAAAAATGAAAAACTTGTCATCAATTACTCACCCTCATGTCATTCCAGACCCACAAGACTTTTGTTCATCTTCAAAACACAAATAAAGAGTGAGCTTTATGTCCCTCCATTGATATTCCACACAAGTACCTCTTTGTCACTTCAAAAGATTCATAAAACGAATCCATATGCATTGTGCGGTTTAGTCTATCTTTTCTGAAGAGACACAATCGCTATATATGATGAACAGATTGAATTTAGGCTTTTATTCACATAAAAACATGAAGGTGAGTATTTGATGATGATGATAATTAAAACATTGTTTTACATTCCCGCCTAAGCTGCTTTAATGAGTCATGATTCCAGTAAATGATTCACTGGTCCATGCTATTCCAAATAATAAGAATGTTTGTCTTTGTAATCTTTAAACAAAATGTAGCTAACTTGCTCTTCCACTGAAACGACTTCACATTTCTGCTGATGTCACAGATTTTGTGGACTGTTGGAAATATTCATCAGATTATATGCAGAAGATTCTGATTCCTGAATCTCAGCACTTTCTGATTCCCGAATCTGAGCAGAAGCCGATTAATCCTGGATCAAAACCCATTCGATCAGATTACGGAAGTAAAGCTGGTTGCAAAAAGCAATCACATTGAATTTAAAAACAAACATCTTTCAGTTCAAAAGTCGGCGTTTAATGACCCACTATAATGTGGTGAGGGTTAGCGCATACTGATAGTGAAAAGGCAGACGCTCCGATTGTTTCTTTGGAAATGTTTCCTTTTTTTCAGCACTTTTGGCCTCTTTCCAATAGTCCTTTGACATTATAACTTTGAAGTTTCTTTTTTTTTTTCAGAAAAGAATAATCATTTCTTTTGTGGGAACTTTGATGTTTTCTGCTTTTGAGCTGGCATGCCTGCACAGGTAGTGAACAACGGCCGCACCTGTCCCAGATGTCTGTGCTCTCTGTCAACATGAGAGCTATACCTTGTTGCCTTCTGAAATGGCACAGATTTCTAGTGTTCTCAACAAACGCAATTTATATGTAATATACTAATTCTAGTGGCATCAAAGAGCATTGGAGTATACATTTGCTCTAAAAAATTGTTGTATCCAATAGGAAGGCGTTATATTGAGTTGCGTCATGGTTGTGACCGCTTCCTTAAAGTGATTGGAATTGAATCCATGTCATGTACTTAAAGAGGTGGGAATAGATTGAAACGTCTTTTACAATGTGAGACTTTTCGGATTTATACAGTTAAGGGTACTAAGTTACCTGGAGTTAATGATTTTTTAAATTTATTTATTATTATTGTGACTGGAAATTGTGTGGGAGTTGGTTGGTTATATCTACTTTCATTTGTGGCTTACACTTCCTGGATTGTGGGTCAGTTGAAGCTATACATTTACATTGATGATTATGAAGATTAAAATCATCTAAAAAAGGTATTTTCTTTTTTAGCAGCTATTAGGATCATGTCTTCTCGAATATATGTAGAGAGAAAAGGTCTCTGCTCTGGTAGTTCATCAATAAATACCCATTTTCAATCCAAGTAATGGTTTAAAAATACTTTTTTGAAGTTCCTTCAAAGTCTGCAGTGTATATACTGCATTTAAGATGTTTTCTAGGTAGCTTTCTGCAGATGTAGACCCTTAGGCTACAGGAATAATGAAGGAGGAGACAGTTAAGGACCTTCGTGACCTTTTTTTTACAAACCTGGCAAGTCCCTGAACTACACAGGAATGTGAAAAAGATCTGATTTGTTGTATCACAGCATCATAGTGGAGGAAAAAAAAAAAGAAAGAACAGCCTCATTAGTAGTGACATACTATCACGTCAGAAACTTTTAAACCTAACATAATTCCTGAGAGTTAATCACTCAGACAGAAAAGGCCTTGAGCTAGTACTCCCTAAGTTCCGCTGTCTATTTTTTGTTGTTTCACTCCCTGCAGAAGGGAGTTCACAGTTGCACAGCACACACCCACCAGCCATGCTTTCTGAAATCAATATTTGCTCTACTTTTGTTTAAACGGGTATAAAGGGGGTCTATATATAGAGCCAGTGCTTGAAGTGGGGAACAAAAGTGCCGGTACTCCTGAGGGGGGTGGGTTGTTGGTGAGGTCGTTCCCCCTCAGTCCCCCCCCCCCCCCCCAGTTGCAAGGGCATAGTTTTTGGTTTGAACATTGTGGGGGTTGAAGTGTGAACAGTTTAACGGGGTCCCAGGGCATGCTCCCTCGTGAGGGTTATTTATTTGTTTTATTTATTTTTGCGAAATGGCCTTTTGTGGTATCATCCACACATGGTTGATGTTGGTTGATAACATACCTGCAATGAAGTAACAACCTAGTTAACAATCACTTGTTTACAAAGTGCCAGGTAAAGTCAAACTTACTTAAAATCTTTACTTAAAATTTTGTTATTCTGAAAATGTTCATTTCCTGTCATCTCTTGGAACATCTGAAAACCAGGGTTTTCCTGATATCTGTCATTATTAGCTGAGTACATTTTACACAACTGTTTAGTCAATAATTCAAGAAGGTCCAGACTTTAAAGCTCATCTAACTTGTATTTGGCCTTGTAAAAAAGTAACATAGTTCTTGTAATTGTTTAACTATAGAATTTGTTACAATAATGATATAATTACAGGTAAGGCCATTGATGGCTCCTCATCAAGCAAGCTTCCCATGCTTAGGCCAATGTTAACTTTGTTCTTTCTTTTTTTATCTGTAGTATTTATGAAAAATAGCAACCCATTTAGAAACTATAGCTACAACATGCCACAGTTGTAATATAAATCTTTAGTGAAAAATCTATTCCCTTAAAGTCCCCCTGTGGTTGAAAATCAAGCTTTTAATGTGTTTTATGTCTATGTGGTGTGAGTATTTTCTCCTTAAAACTGTGGTGAACCAAAGACAGTCTCAAAAACACGGTTTGAAATCGCTGGTGTTTCTGACGTCACAAACTATCTTGTAACCAATCACGTCAACGAGTGGATCTCTGAGCTGGTGTGAGTGAGTAGGGGCGGGGCCAATTTGCATATTCATAGAACCACGTATACTAAATGAGACAAGGGTGTAGAGTTATATTCAAGCTATTTTAAGGCACGAATAAACATTTTTTTTCAAAGAAAACAAACGTTTAAATGTCATTTTGATGATCAAAGATGAGTTTTAAAGCATTCAATTATTGACTACAGGGGGACTTACTACAGACAGATTATCTATTATAAATTCTACAAGTTAGTCAAAATTTACCGCAATAAATACAACAGAATGTGATAAATTCTAATAAGGGTGGTCATGAGGAGTTAAAGCTTTAGACTTTGTTGGTGCAAGATAATATTTTCTCCTCTTTTCATCAGTCTTTTTAGTTTATGTGGCTGTTTTAGGTCATATTTGACTTTCTCCATACGTTTTAATGTGGTAAATTCAATAGAATCATCATCGCGATAGGAACAGCTTGAGTAAATCTTATCATACTTTTGGAACGCCCCTACGGTGATTTGCGCGCCACTCATGCAAAATTAAACAATTGGGCTTCAGTCATATTGGGCAGATAATTGATCAGTTTAGGTCGTACAGCCTACAAAAGCTCAGAATGTGCGATGTATATGGTTAATTAATAGTTCTATGTTTCGATGTGGGCGGTCAGAGTACAGACAGCATTGTCGTTAAGCAAGAAAAAGTGAGGGTACACGTAGTGGAGTTTTGCGTATCGCCCCATCTCAAGCACTGTATAGGATTGAATTGTTGTGGGCCCTCTCACAACTTGAGAGCCAGCCCTTTTAGAGCCCAGAGAAAGAGCTCATTTAACTCTCAATGCAAGCTCGCTGACCTCTGTGTTTTGGCACCAAATTTGATTGGTATTTCAGTGGCTGCAAGCAAATGCTGATGTTGTGAACACAAGGGCCCCTCCAGGATCTTGTGGAATGCAAATGCCCATAGCCTTGAGGCATCAGGGAGCAGGGAGACTGGTTTAGGAAGAGATAAAGGTGCTCTCTATGTCTATGCAAAAATATACGAGACAACCTTGCTGTCTTGTGAAATGCTTTTGAGATATGTTTAACTGAACACCTTTGATGTTAGGGAATGTTGTTAATCAAAGACCACACGAAAACTTCTGAGTCTAATTGCTCGAACATAAATTTGTGAAGATTTGAAGTCAAGACTGACTGCCTCAACGTGCTCATTAGTTTTACATTTAAAAGTGTCTGTTAATTTTAGACTGCGTGCCATCATGTCTAAGTGTGTTCATATCTTGGTTAACTGATAACCTGGATGATCTTAGAAACTTGCTGTGTTGACCTTAATTCCTCAAATGCTACCAGGATCTCATAACTTACCTGATATAATCGGGTCAATGACATGAGACATGACATCTTATTTGTTATCTAATAATTTATTACAAAATACATTAAAATGCAATTCACATATCTTCTGTCATAAGAATGTTTTTAATTTCTAAATGAAATGAATCTTGATATTTGTTTAGGCCCGTAAAGTCGAAATATTTTGATCTAATCATAATGAAGAAGCCACATTAAAAGAATGAACTTCTTGAAAAGGAATTATTGTAACAAAAAAACAAAAAATTCATGTAACAAAACACATTTTCAAATATTAATTTCCTCATGGCGGTGAGTCATAGTCTCTAAGTCTCTTGAAATATCAGTTAATTGTATCTTTTTATGATGAGGGAAAGTTAGTTCTGATCATCATTTGGTGCAACTTTTCATTTTTGTATATTTATCAATATCAGTTAATAATTTAGGATATTTCTAGCAAAACTTTCAATAAATTGAAAGTTTTCTTGAAAATGGTGTGCACGTTTTTTTTAAACCAACATGAATACAAAGACTTTGTTTTTAATAAATCTGCACGTTTTAACAAAATTTTTAAAGATTTTTTCTTTTCTTTATCATCGCTCTAAACATGCTGGGTTGTTTCAACCCATGTTTGGGTAAAATATGGACAAAAACACCCATTGGGTTTAAAAATTAAACCAATGGTTGGGTTTGTGCATATCTGACCCAAACATAGGTTGAAACAACCCAGCATTTTTTTAGAGCTTTGAATTTAAGATAAGATAAGATTCTGCAGCGGCAGCAGATTGAATAGTCTTGTCATAATAACCTTGAACTAGTAAATTGCTTTTGGGGTTAATGGACCTCTACAGAAGCTGCATGACTGTATTTTGTTAATAGTTCGCTATTTAGTTTAATAGCTGCTCACGAATGGGGGGCTGTCGGTGAATCCTCTGGGTCACTTTTGAATCTGCCATGATCTACTGTCAGACGCAGACATTCTTTAAGTTCCCCAGGGGCCCCTGCTATCAAATACATAATTTAGAACTTAATGGATGTGATTTCTGAGTGCACTTATCACTTATGAGTCCAACCTGCTTGATGAGTTTTGTTTTGAGAGCCATTTCAGGCCTGCCGTAGACGTAATTTATGGCATTTTCAAGGAAGCCTAATGGCTCTTGTATGTTGGAGTGAGTAAAGAAGGACATTTGGTGTAATAAGACAGACTCCAAATCAATTCCCGGGTCGTCTGTGTCTCCTGGATAATCACCATGGTGGCGGGGCTGTTCTTGGCAACAATGGACACATGATCTCTTAACTGACTCATCCTCAGGTTAATGGTTTACGAACATCCTCTTGGCCTGTGAGAGCCATTATATTTCTTTGAGCCTTAAATGGCATTCAATTTGAGTGCTAAAATTAATTAATTGTTGATTTTATTGAAATATGTCAACAATTTTCATTTAAACATTTAATGTTTCTTTAGTTATAAACATAGCATAATTTCTTTAATGTATTAAATAAGGTCCACAAGTCTGAAACCACAAAATTATTATTATATTGTTGTTAATTAATTTTTTATTTTGGACATTTTTCTGATTTTAATAGATGTTTTCCATCAAGAGATTTTCAGCAACATAGAGTTTTAACAACAGGTGCATGGAGAAGCTCCTGCTGTAGCACCTGTTCATGAAACAAAGAGCAGAGGGACAAGGGGGTTGGGAGGCCTGTGCCATTTGTTTACTTCACCTGGTGCTGGTTTTGTAGCTCTGAGGGCAATCTGACACTCAATCCTTTGCTTTTTTTAGAGTGTCAGCCAGCATCCATTTGCTTTATGCTACTTCTACTTAATGCTCCAGTTTCACCCAAGTCAACATATAAGTCATGCTAAAAAAACAGACAGCTGTTTAATTGAAATCTAATGGTGTCGATCCAGATTGTCCATTCCAGGTCTTACAAATTTATTGTTACAGTTAAGGTCTTAATCACAAAAACAAACCTGGCAGGTTTGTCATCAGGGTCTTGTATGATCCTGAAGGGGTTTATTTTTTAGCACTGACCAGCTTTACTGTACATAGTAATTTATTTTGTGAGGGGAAAAGAGACTTCAGAGTGACACAGGAGTTGCCTGGGACAGTGGTGAAATTGTAGGGGCCATTATAAAAAATATTTAAAGCTGAACTGGAAAGTCACCCTATTTATCTTCTAAAATCTAAATGCATGTTATTGATTTATTGGGATCAATTCATCAGTGCATGTCTAATTTTCAAAACTGTTTTGACCTCGTAACATTTAATAAAAATGTCTGGATCTTCTGGACCTCTCTCTAGTGATGTACAAAGGACTTTTCCAATCATTAGTCCACTTAAACTCCACCCCTGCTGGATTGCATTGATCTGCCTTCACTTTTGAGTGCAATGCCCAATTCTCAAAATTCAGCCATTGCTTAGGACCAAGTCCCTGTCCTACATTTTTTTTATATCTCAATATTGAAGAACTGATCTGTTGGTACTTGGGTTTCTTTGTGACTTTAAATACAGAAAGGCGCAATTGACCATCAGAATGAAGTATTCCAAAAAGTATTCTTATAATAATGATCCATGTTCCTACCATGCATATTAACTTCCAGCCCATACGATACAAAGTGGATTAGTAGCATTATAAATTATTACAATGTACATCCCTGCTCTTGCAGGTCTTGTAAAAAACATGGCCAGGAACTGAATCTAGTTTTATGACATCTCCATACATCCGGACCACACTCCACTTAGCAGTAAGACAGAAATGTATCTTAGCATAACAATGAAGCTAATAACTGTGTGGCCACAGGCTGCAGTGAGGGCTTTGAGCACAATCTTTTCTCTCCCACTGTGTTCATCTGGGCCCGTATTCATAAAGATTCTAAGAATCCTCTCAGAAAACTCTTAATTTAGCTTAAAAACTTTTACATAGGAGTCTTAGCTTAAGAGCAATTCGGGACTGATCTGAGAGCAACTCTGAGTAAGGAAAAGACAAAAACTTTTATCTTAGTAAGAAGGCGGGGTTGACCCCGTTGCTATGTATGACACAATCTTTTGAAGACTGTGATTGGTTGGTTGTCCAAGAAGGGGAAAAAAGTGATTTTAAGTATAGGGTCTATTCTAAGCCTTCACTTTGAAATTACATGCGTAATTTTTCCTATTTGACCGTTCTCACACACACACATTATATAAATCCTTATTTTATTAACCATGCTGTTGATTTCCTATAAGGTATTTGCTTGGCTTAGAATGATAAAAATTGTTCCACTCTTTCTAATTACACTGATTGTTGGCATGTCTATTTAAATGGTGGTTTGAATGTTGGTTTTAATGTATCAAACATGGAATTTTCCCAGTTGCCAAATATCGTAATGTAGTGATTACTTTCATTTCGGGCGCTATGGCATTTCTGCGCTGTGTTGGAGATATTAGCGTGTCTCTAAAAAGATCTGTCACAAACATGATCCCTGCATGATCTAATTTAAAGCGTCTTATTAACTCACTGTCATCCATTGTCTGCAACACATTTCTTCTCCTTCTTCGTCTTTCTGCCATTTTCTCCTCTGCTAAAGAAACTCTTAAGCCTCTTAAAAGTCCTCGTCCGTGCTCATAACAATTTTGACCTTAAGACCTCTTTTAAGGGTTAAGATGCTTTCTGAATTACTTTTTTCTTTACTAGGATTTTTTCTTTAAATTTAAGAGTAAACGCCCACATTTCTAAGAATTTTCTTAGAATTTTGTCACTAGGAGCTACTCTTTGCATTAAGATTCTTTATGAATACGGGCCCTGACATTTAGGCTAATGAACCTGTACACTGTATGCTTTTTGTTTTTCCAGACACAAGATGGAAGTTTATGTACAGAAAACTTGCTACAGAATAATTAACTTTTACAGTATATATGAAAATTCACGTCACAACAACCACAGATTTCTGTTTGTAAATCCTAAAGGAGTTGTGTGGAAGGTTCAGTCAAGCTTTACATTTCATGATGCATTTTCAGAGGAATTTTGTCAGAAGGATGGGGTTTTGAGCCTCAATCTTATCTCATACTTTTATCAGGCCTTCTGTTGACAGTTATCCATCCCAACTGCTGAGGTCCCATTCTCAGAAGTGCAGTTGTGACACATCAAACCGGTTTTACTTGCTTTGGTGTTTGTCTAGAAATTGGATTCGAAGCCTTTTTCTAATTTGAATATTTAGTTTCAGGTGAATCTCATGTCAAATTAATGTGTACTGAAAACCCAAAGAGTCTGATTGAAATGGCCAACAGAAACGTTCATTTTTTCATTTAAAACATGAGTAGCATAAAAGTGTTTTTTCCCATAAAAACATCTATTAAAAATCTAGAGATAAAAATGTTTGAAACAAAGTTTGTTTTTCTGTTTTTGTTTTTACCTGCCGATATTTGCGTCATTAAATTGTTAAACAAAACTTAAGTTATTTTATTTAGTGACTGTTTGTCAGAGAACAAGACTTCTCTCTTTCAGCAAAGACATTCTCTCAGCAAAAACTCTTTGAATATTCAAATCACCCAGGCAAATTGTAATATTTAAATAATATTAAAATATTGAGGATCAGAATAAAAAGCCACTGCAAACACCCTATTGACCTAAAATCAAGCATATTAGTTGCAAAATACAAACCTATAACAATATCAGAATATCATTGTACATATGTCTATTTGATTAGGTTTACTTTAGACTTTGTGTGTTCCTTGATAGGATGTTTTCACAACGCATTGCATTCACTGTCAAACTTTTTTTTTTAATTGTGCATTTTAGTGAGTGGCTTGGAAACTGTCACTGGAAAGTATGGAGACACTGTTGAAATCCCATGCAACAATGGCCGTGTCATGGAAGGGCTTGTTAAATGGAAATATGTAAGTTTGAGATTTACTTATTTATTTTTCTCTCATAAATTTACAGTGCGTAATTTCTCTGGAACTTAAAAAATAAGTTTCCAAACTGGTATCCCAGATATTTCTATTGCCACTTCCCTCTCTATTATTGTTAAGACAAACTACTCCAATTCCTAGCAAAAATGGCTTATCACAAGAAATCCCGCCCCCCAATCAGTACAACTGTGGACAACTAATGATAGTGGCTTATTTGTTTTAAAAGCACTACAGAGCCGCAGTGTTTACACTTGAACATGAATGTCAATGTATGAATGGCGTAATTGTCGTTGTCTCTGTTAAACATGCTTTTTACATGCACTAGGACAATGGCAACATTCTGGTGAAAAATGCTGGTGAGAATGCCTCTATTTCAAACGATGCGAACTACATGAACAGAGTCGGTATCAAACAAGATTTTGGCCTCATCATCAGAGAAGTGACCATGGCAGATCAGAAAACCTTCACCTGCATGGTGGCGGGGAAAGAAGACATTTTTGAGTACCCTGTTCAACTGGTCATTTACAGTAAGAATTGTACACCATAGAACATTTTCATATTTATAATGATAGAAGTTCTGATAACTAAGTGCTAATATTATTGAATGCATTTATGAACTACACTGTCTAACAGTTTCCTCTCTTTTCAGAGCTTCCATCACAACCTCAGATTACAAACCAAACGACTGCGATGGCAGTTGGAAAACTAACTAAGGTATGTGTATATATTAGACACAACATGGGAGCACTGAGCACTGAATGAAATATTATTTGCCGTGAATACAGCATGAATGTGATTTACTGTGCACTGGAAGTTTCACATAAATCTACATATAAGTCCTCTTAATATCCGCATTAATATTGTTTGGGGTGTTTATTTTTGTCTCATCAGTTAGCGCAGTGTCGTACTGAAAGTGCCAATCCAGCTGCCAACATCACATGGTTCAAGAACAAAACTCCACTTTTGTCTGATGGAGCAGGTATAGTGAAATATGGTGAACGTTGCAGTTCACCCAAATATTTGCCATCATTTCATTCCAAATCTGTGTGACACAAATTAAATAAATAAAAAAGTGTTTCAATGCTGTTTTAATAATGGGTAATGATGCTTTCCAACTTAAAAAAAAGGAAAAAGCACCATAAAACGATCATAAAAGTGGTTCTCCAGTTGTGTGAAAATCAAAAAATTTGTAAAAGCATAAGAGTTAGTTTCAAATTATTAAAGTAAATGGTTACAGATTTTTTTATTCTAAGGTGCTATTTCTTTACATTTTATTTCCCTTTATTAATTGTTTTCTTTTTTTTCAGCCATTAAAATCAGTACAACTGTGGATGTTGATAAAGCGACGGGACTGTCTTCAACAAAATCTGACCTTGAGTATACAGCAGTGAAGGGAGACATTGGTGCCAATTTCACCTGTCAGATTCAACACATCCGGTCTGCTAACATGGATTCCTACCCTCTTATCTTCACTGTGAACTGTTAGTATCTTTCTTATACTGCTTTCTTATTCTTTCTTATAGTATTTGGATAATATTATTCCTAGTTGTGCCTTTTTGGCAAGTTTTTAATCATAACTTTCCTCTGTATTTCAGTTCCAAACAATCTCACTGAAAGCAAATGTATTCAAAACTGAAGTGGTTAATTGTCTAATGTTGAGCATAATTCACAGAATTATTCAGAATAACCCTCTTTCCATTTGAAGTAGCCATGAAAAAGAGGCCTTATCAGAATCAAATGGCTTGTTGAATTTCGTCCAATAAGATATGTAATTTGGCCTTTCAGGAGCAGGCCGTTTAGATGTTGAATGGGGTTTTGTCTTGCCTCTGGCTATTATTGTGAAGGTACTAGTCCACTGCTAACTCTCAAATGCATTTCACACCATGAGAGCACTCCCAAAGCCTCAACTCTTGAGCTGAAGGGCCTCTTCTGGTTTATAAGGAGCTTTTCTGAAGTGCCCTTATCTGCATGGGCTCTGGCAGGGCTTTTCTGTGCTGTGCTGTCCTCCCTGATTTACACAAACCCTCTCTCCACAGACCCTACCGAGAAGGTCAATCTTCAAGTGGTGTCCCAGGGTCCTTTTAAGGAAGGGGACAACGTGACCCTCAAATGCACTGCAGACGGAAACCCTCCACCTTCTAGCTACATCTTCTACATAAAGGTAAATCTTCTCAGATTTTTATTTATTTATTTATATTTATATAGCAGCTTTAACCAAGGCTCAAGGTTAACCAATTAACTCAAGGTGTTAATTAGTCGTCAGTCAGGAAACGATGGCTGCGTTTCGACTCAAACTGCTGCTAAATCTGTCTTTCTTTATCTGTAGGGAGAGAAAAAGACAGTGGAGAACTCCAACACATACACCTTGACCAATGTCACCCGAAAAAGCACTGGAGACTACAAATGTTCTCTGGTGGACAGTGAGGATATAACGGATTCTGTACCCATCACAGTTGAATGTAAGGAAATACTTCAGGATTCTTTCTTTTTTAATAACTGAGATATTTTGGATTGTTTGATTGAGTCAAAAATGTGACCGTTTGCTCTGTCTTTTTTCCAAAAGATCTTGATGTGGTTCTTAGCACCGCTGGTAAAATTTTCAAGGGACTTGGCGAGCGTTTTGGGATGACCCTAGACGTTAACGCTTCAGGAATACCACAAACATCTTGGAAAAAGGTAGAAAGTGAATATCTCTTTATAAAATATTGTCATTAAAAACTAGGGCACGCATGAGTACTCACCCCTATAAAAACCAAACCTTATGTTGATTTCTAGTCATTCATAAATGCTGAAACTTTTTTTTAGGGCAATGACAAGCTGGATAGCCATCCCAGGTTTAACAAGTTGAAGTACTCTGACTCTGGTGTGTATGAGTGTGTGGTTTCCATGGCTGGCCTCAAGAAGACACGAACATTTGAATTAATAGTTCAAGGTAAGATAAATATTTAATTTATAAAGTAGAGATGCATCGATCGACAGGCCAGGGACCGGAATCGGCAGATTTTTCCCATGATCGGCCCGAACCGGTAACTGTCTTGGCAGTCTCACGTCTTTCCGATTCCGAACCAGTCCGTTTTGTTTCCAGCGGCACAGGCAATAAAGTCAGCTGCTCATCGTTCTCTCTCTCTTCTCTCCGACGGCGAAGTGACACACACCCGCCTCCTCTCACTCACTCGTCTCATTCGCTGCAGAGAATAGTGCTTGTATTGTGCATAATTTGACTAATTCCCACAGGTTTCGTGCTCATACAAAAAGCGTGCACCACTGATCTATATAAGTGGAGCGCACAAGCCGCCTCTCAGTCTCAAGCAGCTTGTGAGTCACAAGTTCCAAAATGAGTGGCTTACTGCGCTTAAACGATCAAATACACACAAAATTATGTCAAAATGCCCGTCTTGGCGAGTATTAAACAGTCAGTTTTGGAACCTAATTAGTTGGAAAAGATAATGCTTGTTGTGTAACAGTATATTGGATCCCATAAACTCTTAAAGTGACGGCGGTCTAATAAACCTGTTGCTGTCTGTCATGTTAATAAAAGAATAAAAGACAAAGAAAATCAATCTCTGCTCTTGACTGAATAACTTGTGTAACTAATTGTATGCATTAATCTGTATTTAATTTTTACAATTCCAGTGTTATTTTACATCTGATTACTTGAATTTCTTAATATTTCTTACCTGAATATTCTGTATACCCACCTGAAAAATTAAATCTGTATTTATTTCATATTTCTCTTTATTCTATTCAATTTATTTGTGCTGTTGTTTGGAATGTATTTGTTCTTATTTTATTACTGTCTTTTTACTTTCACTGAAGAAAGACTTTTGTTTGTATATGCTGTCAATTATAGTTCTTTGAAAGAAAATCGGAATTGGCCGGTCACACTTAAAAAAAAATCGGGATCGGACAAGAAATTTGAAGTCGGTGCATCTCTTTTATAAAGTATGCATTTGCTTTAGCTGTTGACCACATTCCAAATGCGTTGTAACCATTGTAAATCATAGAAATGCTTTTTTGGATGACCTTTTTTGATAGCTGATGACATAAGTGTTTTTGCAGGTTCTCCAGTGATCAAGAACCTGAGCAAGAATCGTGTTGTTGGAACCGTGAACAAGGTCCTCACTTGTGAGGCTGAAGGCTCTCCAAAACCCACAGTACAGTGGAGTGTCAATGGCACAGATGTAAGTCTGAACTATCTGACACACTTCATTCTTGTTATGAAGTAATATGAAGAAATATGCTCTGGTCAAGCTAGTTAAAGGTTTTCCAACCAACTCACAAAACATCACAGAATTCATCAAATATTTGCCATTGCTAATACTTAATGACTTTCTGGAGTAGGATGATGATGATGATGATGTCATTAGAGAGCTGACTTGTGTTATTAAACAAAAGTTAAATTGAGGACACAGGAAAAACCTAGGTAATTCTCACCAATAAAAACAATATTCCCCAGAAAGCATGTTTTGTTTAGAAAGGAAAAAAAAACCCTGGAATATTTCTAAATAAATTTGCTGTTTTCATATTCATGAAAAAACAAAAGGCCATTTGCCAGGTGTTCATGTTTTTCAATGCAGATCAATGGGGGACAAGGCAACATGGCATCATTCTTTCAAAGCAAGGAGCGGAATTATATTTGTTCACTGTCAATCGTGATGCTGTGATAGAAGACAACTAATATGATTTCCATCTGTAATATTTTTAAATGTATCTATATTTTTATATATAAAAAAAACACTGCGTAACAGTCTTAGTCTCAACCAATAACTAAAGGACTTTCTTTGGCTTTTTAAGTATCTTTATTATTATTATTAAAACCTGAAACTAAGCCTTCCTTAAAGCTTTTGTTATGACATTTCTGAGCATCTGAGCTCTTTTAGAATTCATCTTCCAGGGTTTATTGCTGCTTTCAACAGTGAATGAATCTGAAAAGAGTAAAACTGTGCATCTCTTATTTTGAACGAGCTAGCAGCACATTTTTGAACTGATAAAGATGTTCTCACTGTGACAGCAGTAACAATGGGTCAGAATGTATTTTGTTAAACAAAGCAGTTATAGTACCCATATCAGGATGCACTAGGAGAAGGTCACTATTCAAACACACCAGACAAGTAGTGCGCTTGAGTGGCTGCAGGAAGCGATTAAAAATGATGAGGCTTTTACATACATCCTGTATTATGTGGTTCTGTATTGGTAATTGAGCTGTCAGTGCAACTCATCAGATGTGCATTACCTCATTGCCTGTGTACCTTATGCTTTGTCTTTGTCTAAGTACAGGCCTCCTTAAAAGTGAAACTGTTAGTGCACAGGGCAATAGCGCTCTCTAGTGGTGACTGTAATCCCTTACAAAAGAGCTTGTACTTCTAATATCGTTGTCAAGTTATAATAGCTGTGAATGTTTAATGTGATGTCATGTGCTGTATTTGCAGGTTGGTGAGAGTGCTTATGTGGATGGCAAAGTCACATACAGCATCACTATCATTCCAAAGGTCAATCTCACTGTGTCCTGCACGGTCTCTAATACCTTGGGCTCTGTAAATAAGAGCGTTACTGTGTCACCACGTAAGTGTAACCTCTTTCCACTCTTATCTGACTTCCGAACCCTCATGCATCACAGGATTTTTCCTGTATAGTTTATTGAAGTTGTTTAATTCATTTTTAACAAAATCATTAAGACAAAACTTTTAAAAGAAGAATATTTGTAAATGGCAGTGTTTGACATCTGAAATGACACTTATTTATTCAATTCAAGTCACATCCCACCAAGATCAAGTTTGTGTTTTATACATTATTCAGCATCTAATCTAATAATGGTAACACTTTACAATAAGGTCCCATTAGTTAACGCATTGACTAAAAATAGCTAACAATGAGTAATTTATAATCTTTAATGCTGGTTAATCAAAATACAACTGTTCATTGATTAGTTCATGTCAGCTCAGGTCCATTAAATAATGTAATTAAGATTTAATAAATTAACATTAAGATAAATAAATGCTTTAGAATTTTTTTGTGTTAATGTTAACAAATGGAATATTGTAAAGTGTTACCATAATAAATATAATAGAGTAGCAAATATATTTTTGCGTAGCTTTTATTTGTTGACCTTAGAATATAATTTACAGTACAAACACACTTTTTTCTACTTCTACTTGTTTTTAATAAAAGTTTTGTCTAAATGGTTTGGCTGGCATTAAAGGAACACTCCGACTTTTTGGGACTTTAGCTTATTCACAGTATCCCCCAGAGTTAGATAAGTCCATACATACCTTTTTCATTTCTGTGCGTTCTGTAAGTGTTATTTGACGCACCCACCGCTAGCCTAGCTTAGCACAAAGACTGGATGTAAATGGATAAGGTAGCATACTAATCCCAATAAGTGACAAAATAATGCAAACATTTTCCTATTTACATGTTGTGATCTGTAAAGTCACAGCGTGTACAACTAACAAGGCTATATGAGACAGAGACCATTTTTAATCGTATAAATACTGGGAACTATATTCTCACTAGGCGTAGGAGCACAGCTACTTGGGCGGAGTGATTAGCGCAGCACACGAGACGCCCTGTGGTGAGGAGCAGAGAGTTCGCTCAGAGTTGGAGTAATAGAGTCAGCAATTACTAGATAGTAAATTTATAGTTTACAATCATGGGTGTTCGCTGTATCTTGTCTTACAGCTTCCAAAGTTTGTAACTCCTCGTCTGTGTATTCTGGCTCAAAACTGTATGGTTCTGGATCTTGGTTTGATACCCAGTAAAATTCCTCTGACAATTCCTCAAAGTCAGCCATGATCACGAGTCACGTTCGCTACTAACTAGTTAGTCACGTTTGTTTTGTTTACGGAACCATCAACAGGGCGTCTCGTGTGCTGCGCTAATCACTCCGCCCAAGTAGCTGTGCTCCTACGCCTAGTGAGAATATAGTTTCCAGTATTTATACGATTAAAAATGGTCTCTGTCTCATAATGCCTTGTTATTTGTACACGCTGTGACTATACAGATCACAACATGTAAATAGGAAAATGTTTGCATTATTTTGTCACTTATTGGGATTAGTATGCTACCTTATCCATTTACATCCAGTCTTTGTGCCAAGCTAAGCTAGCGGTGGGTGCGTCAAATAACACTTACAGAACGCACAGAAATGAAAAAGGTATGTATGGACTTATCTAACTCTAGGGGATACTGTGAATAAGCTAAAGTCCCAAAAAATCGGAGTGTTCCTTTTAATATCCAAGTGTTAGATGATAACATTACATCATGAAAACTCTTGCATCTTTTATTAGAGCTCCTTTTTCCTCGTGCTCGTCTTCTGTTCTGTTTGTCGGGATGCTGGTCTGTGCTCTGACTAACACATGCTTTCACTTGACTGAAAAATCTCTTGGTTAACCTTGGACATATGTGTTTAATTCTAAAACTAACCACAGCAGGATATCTGTATTTACATGCATTGCTGTTTCATTTAGGGTTGTTTAGGCAAAACCCTATATATATATACACACACACACACACACACACACACACACACACACACACACACACACACACACACACACACACACACACACACACACACACACACACACACACACACACACACACACACACACACACACACACACACACACACACACACACATACGTGTGTGTGTGTGTATGTGTATATGTTTAGCCACATATTTGGGTATATCATTTCTTCAGTTCTCTATGCTGTGGGCTTTTCATTCCATAAGAATTCAATACGAATGCAAGTAAATGATTTTTATATCTGATTACAGTTCCTGAGGACCTGACAATTTCAAAACAAGGTAAGATGTTGAGCTGTTATCTACAGTCAGGTCTGGCACTGTGTACGGCTTTGCACTACAGAGGAAGAGAGCATATGCCAAAACTCAGTGCCTGTACTCAATTTCATAAATGCTTTCAGTTTGTACAGTGTAGAAGAATACATGTCTATTTTTTTTTAAGAAAGCTAAAACAAAGGTGCTGAGATGCCCAGCATCCTGACAAATATTGCTTCAGCATGTTGTTTATTTTTGTTTAGTTAATGAATGGTTTATATAAGTATTCATCCAGTTGTTTGTCTTCCCCTTTTCCTTTGTTGTCCATATGTTATTCTGACTGTTTTATCTGTTTCTTAAGCAGATCAGAAAGAAGACAACAGGGACCAGGCAACACTAGCTGTTGGCATTGTTTTTGGCCTGATTCTGGCCGTTATTGCAATCGGAGTAGCCTATTGGCTGTATATGAAGAAATACAGGTACTGGCATAACATCCACGTCTCAAACAGTAAAGCTATATTTACACTATGCTTATGTCATTCAGATTTGTTTTAAAAAATTTCATTTTTGATCTGAATGTAGGCAAGGATCCTGGAAAACCGGAGAAAAGGAAAATGGATCAGCGGAGGAGAGCAAAAAGCTGGAGGAAACTCAAAGCCAAAAAGCTGATGTGTAATGTCAAAGGAGCCAATCAGGGTGAGATTTCTGAAACAACTGAATATATGGGAACAATATTAATTATTTTTGTTGTGTGTGTGTATATATATATATATATATATATATATATATATATATATATATATATATATATATATATATATATATATATATATATATATATATACAATTCATTCATTATAATACACTACCGTTCAAAAGTTTGGGGTCATTCTTGTAACTGTTGAAAGATAAAATAAATAAATAAATAAAAGCACAAGGCTGCATTAATTTGATAAAAAAATAAAATAATAGTAAAAACAGTAATATTGTGAAAAATTATTCTAATTTAAAATAAATGTTTTCTATTTTAATATATTTTAAGTTTTGAATTTTCGGCAGCCATTGCTCTAGTCTTCAGTGTCACGTGATCCTCAAGAAATCAACCTAATATGCTGATTTGCTGCTCAATAAATATTTCTTATTATTATTATTATTATCAATGTTAATATTTTGGGGGAAACTGATCATTTATTTTCTAGATTATTTGATAAAAGAACAGCATTTTTTTTAAATAAAAATCTTTTAGAGCATTATAAATGTCTTTACAGTTACTTTTGATTTATAAAAAGATTGTATATGTGGATCCTTAACGACCAGCTAAACTCCTCTATATTATGTATCTTGTCTTTCCTCAGGGTTAATGAGAGATCCTGTGAGAGAAGGAATAGAAAAACTGGTGGAATCTGTGAAAAATAAAAATTTCAGAAACTGTAATAAAGGTCCTGAGTAGCTGTGCCAGTTACAATTCCACCATCATCTGTAACTTGCTGTGCCGGGGGATTTAATTAATAATGTGTGTTGTAAAATATGTGAATCTTTTGAGGTGAAGATCAAGCCTGTTCAGAAACCCATGTCTGTAAAGTGTTCATCCATAATGTTGGGTTTCATATTTGATCCCCTCTGGAGAAAAAATACTTTTTGTTTTTTTGTGTGTGTGTGTGTACCAGGTATTTAGTTAATGCAAATTTTCATTTGCAATTTCACATGGTAGAAACACTGTGGCCTTTAGTATCTGCAATGGACTTTTCCTGTAGAATTACACACAGTACCTAATCTATGGCATGATGTGAAGCATGATTTTCAGATTTATACTGAGCACTTGGCTAGTTTTCAGGTCTTAACAAGTCAATGAGCAAAATTTATATCCATATATTATACTTGTTTGCATCTAGAAGACCATTATTTACCAATATTTAGACCGTATAAGCATTTTAATAAAGACTGTCCTTCAATTTGAAGTTAAAATGTCTAAACCGGACAAATTGCATATTGTGATTTCAGAAGTAAGCAGATGCAGGGACCAATGCTTGTTTGTTAATGAAAACCATGCCTTTTGCTTAAATTGTTTAGCATACCGTTTTCAATAACTGAAGACCATGTTAATTTAGAATCTTATTCAGATCTCAATGTATATTTACACTCCCTTTTTTCTCAGATTATCACCCGTTTCGTGTGTTCTTTGTTTCATTGTTTTGTGGCAGAATTGTATGTGATCTGGTTTAAGCATTACTTGTAAATATGGTAAACTTTTTTCTCTATGTTCTATTTATATTGTTAAGGTTTAGCTAAATGCCAGTGTTTGACATTACGGTAGCTAGTTTTAGTAAATTTGTTGAATGGTACAGTACAATTGATGATATTTACTTGCAGGCTTTAAAACTGTGAAAATCTTTCAGTTTGCATAGTGGTGTTGCTGTATTCCCACACTTCAGTGCTTATTCTGTGCATTTACTCCATCAAACCAAAGAGGCTGAATGTGGTCATGCAAGTATTGTACATACTGAACATTGTTTTGTACTCCTAGTTCAAATAAAGTGTACATTTTTAGGAAAGTGTTAGTTTATTCTTTGCTGTTTTGTTGACCGTCCTTCCACAATGTATGCTCACTGTTCAAAAGTTTGGGGTCTGCTCCTTTTTTTGTTTTTGAAAAGTCACCATTTATTTGATCAAAAATACAGTAAAACTAATATTGTGAAATATTACAATTTAAATGAACTTTTTTCAATAATCTGCAAAAAAAGAAACTTTGCTCAGGATACTGTATTTTAAAGATAATTGAGTAAAATCCAAATAAGCTTTACAGATAGGTCTTTATTGGAAAGTGTTTAAACAATGTTTTCATGATTGTACAATGAACGATAAACAATTATTGCACATGCATGTAGAGCAGTCCGTAAGACACTACCAGTTAACTTCGAGGACACTAAAGAGATCTTTATACTGATCCTGAAAAACACCAGGAGAATGATGTCCCTGATCACCTGTGTGAACATGCCATAGTCCTGCTGCAGGGAGACATGAAGACTGCAGATGCGACCAGAGCAATAAACTGCAACGTCCGTAAAGTAAAACACTTAAGACAGTGCTACAGGGAGATAGGAAGGACATCATCCTTGCTGTGGCAAACCACGTGTAATATGTCCCCCCCAGATGTGTTCGAGAACTTAGAAGTGACTTGAACTGACCGATTTGGTAGTACCGTCGGGAGCATGTCTAAGTTCCCACAGACCTATGCTCCCACAAATGGCCTACTCCTGACCCCACCCCTAAACCTACCCGTAACTGGGGTTTAGACAATGTTCCCACAAATGGCCTACCCCTGACCCCACCCCTAAACCTACCCGTAACTGGGGTTTAGACAAATCGTAAAAAAAACAAACATTCTTTTTTTCCCCGTGGGAACATAGGGCTGTGGGAACATAGGGCTGACCCCGCACCGTCATTTGTTCAAAGAGTCGTTATTCAATTTCTGTTTGCAAATGTCTTTAAAACTTATTCATTTTATGTCTCAGTTGTTGAATTTTTATGTTCATACAAATATTTACACGTTGAGAAATTTGTGTCACACATTAGTCTCACATGATCCTTCAGAGACATTCTAAAAGAAACATTTGACGTTATATCAGAATCTCAGTATTTGTAGCATTAGGTGATGACTGCTCAGTTGTAGCACATTACAACAACATTCCCATAAACACCACCTAATATAATGGGTCATCATGGACCATGGGTCATCATGGACGTTGCAAACCATGTCCAAAATATTCCATATTTCTTTAGTAAAATGACAGACCAAAATTATCATTGATGGAGATGTGTTTGAATACTTTTAAAATTAGGCAATAGAAAATATAGAATAAAACAATAATATACATTACAAAAACAAATAGAAAAGTTTAACTATTTTGTGGTTGAAGAGGTAATTGTTGAGGAACCCTGCTCCATGGACTTTGTCTTTGTCTGGTAAGGTAAATTGGAGAATGGTGTAACCTACATTCAAATGGTTAACACCTGTTAAGTCTCCCCCAACAGTTTTTATTTCTCAGTGCAGCTGTTGCTGTCCATGGTGCTGTAATAGGCAAAATATTGATATATTGCAACTGCGATCAGATGTGCAGGTTTGATAAGAACAAACTCAACATTAACATTACATGCATCATTTTTTTTTTTCTCAGGACTATCAAATGACTGTAAAAATGACAAGTCTGACAAGTGATGATAAGCACAAAATGAATCACACAGACCCGAGAGACACTGCTAAGTAAGATGTGCATAAAGTTTTAATAAATAATAAACTTTCAACATCATAGCTTGACAAAACACAATGAGAATCAGGATAAACTTCCAATGTCCTCTGATGTTTTAGAATGTTACTGATCCTAAGCTTTGTATCAATTGTTATATATATATATATATATATATATATATATATATATATATATATATATATATATATATATATATATATATATATTTTTTTTTTTTTACTTATTATATAGTATGTTTTACCTAAAATAAACAGATGTTTAAAGCTGCATCATTATTGTGTAAACATAAGATTTTGCATAATGCATAGGCTAGAACAAACTCTGTGTAAGCTGTCAATAAAGCGCAAAATAAAAAGCAGCCCCATGTGGCATTAAATTGTTCAGCGTTTTGAAAAATTATTTTCTGTGTAAAGGTTTTATGACAGTTTTACTTGATTGACACATTGCGTGCAGCAACCTTTACTGTCTGCTTCCCCTTACAAATCGTCATTTGAACATCCGGGTACTGGGTTGCTTGATTGACAGTTGCCATAGCAACATCCCAGGCTGTCGCCATTTTGTCAGTTGCTTTTTTAATCTTTCAAATGTTTTCGCTTCCCGCCGGAATAATGCAGTCACGCGCTCGTAACAGTGGCGATTTTGGAAAGGCTTCGCCAACCGCGTCGGACTGAAACCGACACCGGGACAAAGAATCGGAATGTCAGGAATATATTTAGTGGGCTAGTCGTCCGTGTCTCGGGTCCGCCGGGCCGGTCCGCTGCGCAGGTTTGGAACGCGCGCCATTTTGTGAAAACTGACAGAAAAGCTTAACGTTTTTTTTTGTTCACCTTTTTTATGCAGCTGTTTCTATAATATCTGCACGTCGTTGTTTTTAGTGATTAAGTTTGCTCTTGAAAACAATAACTTTGCGCCTCCACCTCTCCAGAAGCGAATAATCTTGAATGTGCGTTTCCGACGCTAGCTGGTTAGCTGCGTTCGTTAAAGTCCCTGAGAAAGAGCGCTAACTAGCCGCTAGCCTTCACTTCACCACCTATAAACCATTGTAAATACACACATGAAGACTGACACAGGCAAAACTGAACTGGAAAGACGCTGTTTTATCTGCCAATTAAAATAAAAAGCATTTAGCCCCGTCTGGCTCAGTAACGTTACATTAGGGGTGTCTCATCGGAAGCAGCGTAGAGAAACTGGATCAGTCGCTTCACTTTACTGGATCTGGGACTTTAAATGAAGATCACACCATCAAAGGTGAGTCTTTGACATTTGTAGAGGTCTTATAGAAACATAGGGGGTGTGTAGGTTTGTTTACAAATCGCTTGTTTGGTAAGTTAGAAGCTACAGGCTAACGTTAGTTTGATTTGGCCTAGATGGCTAGCCGATTAAGAACGTCCCTTACGTTAGTTAGCGATCTTTTTTGATACACCAAATAGCTTATCCGATCATCTCTGCCGGATTTTACACTCCTCAAGCCTCAGTCGTGAGCTTTTGTACTGTTTTTAGAAAAGTCTGCTAGTCGTTTAACGGGTAATGTTAACCCCCGTGTAACGTTAGCTCCGCTAGGTCAGACTGCAGGGGCAAATGTGGTTTGTTCAGCCTAACGATTTTGTATACCAGCAGAAAGTCGGCCAGCTGGTCATTGCAAAAGTGTATCATCACATCAGTCTGATGGGAGTGCTTGACTGGTAACTGTGTTGGTGGTGGTGGTGGTGATGATGATGATGATGATGAAGCCCCATGACTAGCGTGTTGTCAGTTAGCCATCAGGCTGGTTTCCTGTCGGGGGAGGGGGGCTGACATTAGCCTGCGATGTGATGCTTAACCATAGTTATCCAGCAAACATTGCTCAGTCATGTAGTACGGGTTTAGACTTTTGCGTGACGATGGAGGCGTTAAACGAGTCCGATCGACCCCGATGAATGGCTAAGCCAGCTAGACAGGTAAGGTTCGCTTTACCTGTCACTGTCAATCAGTTGAACTCTGCTTAGTTTTCTAGGCTAGCTGAGTATTCAAGGGTTTATATCAAGTTATTATGGTTAATGTGGAGGAATTGATGGCACGCTACTCAGATTTGCATTTGTCAGTCTAGGTAACGTTAAAGCTTTCTGAAGGATGCTTTCGCCTTTGCTTGATGAACAATGATCTCTGACCAGGTAAATACAAGGCAGGCTGTAAGATTTGCCCTCACTGTCACCTGAAGGTTCAGCTTTAGCACTGTTATACTTGCAGCCCTAATAAAAGTACAGTTGGTTCAGATATGAATGTAATATATACACACAGAGATGTCCCTTAAATAAGGTCATGGTTGGATGCGTCTGTTTCCCAGAGGTAAACTTTATTCTGAAAGTTCATAGGTAGATCTATGTCAGATGCAATCTTTTTTGTCTATCACTTCCTCCCACAAATGTGATTGACAGTGGCCTCAGTATAACAGAGGGTTTTGTGCTTATTTTTAGGGATGCACAGATTTTTTTATAGCCAATACCAATTTTAACAAACTAGTAGTAGCCGATTTTAAATACCGATATTTGTTACTTGCTCTCTTATATGAACTTCTGTCATTAAAATATATTAGTGTTCTCATCATGTATTAAATTAGCAAAGTTCAAAAACGTATGCATTAAGGTATATGAGAGAGTTTTATTGCTGCATCATCAAATAATTTCTATTGAACATGGATCCATTTAACATTCAAAAGGCCAACATAAATACAACACAACAAAGATACTCGTGAAATAAACTGCTTTTCAGGTAGGTCTAGCAGTAGTTTTCAGGCACAGAAATAAAGTAATCAAAGTAAAATAACATTGCATACGCTTTACTGTATGAATTAAAATATACTGTGGTACACAAGCATATCATTTCTCCACTGTTTATGTTCATGTTAAACCTAACGTCTATGTTTACAAGGATACTCGCCAAGATGTGCACTTTTTTGTGAATTAGAAAAAGCAAAAGAGAACTCAATTTAGTATTTGCATGCTGTCTGAGACGCAACTTTGTGGCTTTTTAAAAATAAAACTTCTCACACAGTGAGTAGAATTGAATTCTCTTTCTCTTCTTGCACTTGAATATTTAAATTCGCAAGACTTCAAAACGTGTAACGATAAACTTCACTGAAGATGCAGCACTAGACTGATCAGGACAGTGACCGTTCCGTCAACTGTCCCGAGCGTCGTTCACGCTGGCACCGATCAGTCCTTATTTTCAAGCCCTGCTGTATTTTGTACAGATTTCATTTTGTTTTGGGAAGTAGGCTATTTAATTATTTTACCCATAATCCAAAACAATCCAATCCAAAACATTGGATTATGCAACAGACATGATACAACTCAATACCTTCACACAATTAATAAATAAACAATTGATTTGTTATATCAGCTTTTTTCATGCTATAGTTGATATTCCAATGGTTGTAAATTGATCAGAAATTGGCTGATAAATATCAGCAGCCGATAAATCGGTGCATCTCTGCTTATTTCAATCACACTATAAGATTATGTGTGAATTTTGCTACATATGATATGCAGAAATAGGCCTACATGCACAAAGGGACCAGGATCCATACTTTCGCTCATTTGTTTTCTTCTCATACTCCATAGATATTCCCATATCCCTTTCCCCAGCATTTTATTTGAATTGTTTTTGAGTTGTATCGGTGCTGAAATCCAGCTAATCTGCTGGAGTGTCATTTGAGAGCTTCTGTTTTGATTAGCTGTTTAGAAATTTATTTAGATTAATTATATCTTACTTTAACTTTTAATGGGAGAATTGGAAGAAAGTTTTTACTTTTTGAACGCCTTCAGGTATCCTTGGTTAAATTAGGCAAAGTTTAGTTAGAAGTTTTGAAAATTTAGGCTTACTGGTAGAAGTAGGAATTTATTGTTGCCCAAGTTTAAAAAACAAAGTACACATGCATGCGCACTACATGCCCAGTATTGATTTGAGTAATATTTTCTTTAATATGTTTTGTCCGTTTATTGCAATGTTTTTTGTTTTTTTGTATCCAAGTTTATTTGCGGTCCTTATATCCATGCAGTACTCTTAAGGAAACGATTAAATGTGTTGGATAAGTTAGTTAACACTTATTCCAATGAAAGAAAATGTTTTACAATTATTAAAGATTAAATAAAATAATAAATGATAAATAATGCATTCAGGTTAGAATTTTTTATTTATTTATTTTTTGAAGCAGAAACTATTGTGCAATTATGCACCTCTTAGTCTATTCATCCCTGTGGTATTTGTAAATTTCAGTATTCATATGTCTAATGGTTAAAGTTGACTATTGCATGGCTAGATTAAGTCACTTTAACATTTATTAGTTTGAAGTGGAATAAATAGGCTAGTAAATAAGCAAAAACCAACTGCTTTTACTCTTTGTTGCTTAGTCATAACTTGGGTGCAGGTTTGTCTTTGTTTGCTGCACTTTTTTTTTTTTTTTTTGTTCATGTGCTCCATGCCAAATATTAAGAGGAATAATGTTTTTGAAAATTTAGCACATATGTTTGCAATTTGAGAAAGGAAGGTGTCAGTGGCTATCATGAACGCCGTTAAAGTACAGGGAGCTGGCCTGCTATTAAACTAAGTAAGGGCCAGTTATGTTGATACAGAGCTTTATTATTGATCGGAAAATGTTTTATTTAAAGCCATAACTTTTCTAGGTTCTTTTTGCATGTGCATTCAGCATTTGTTTAATTCAGTTTGGCATTATTGAGAGATGGTAATTTAGTGATCACATTTCCCCACTGTACAATAGTCAAAGGAATTTGCTGTATGTTTACCCGGGCATGTCATAGGATAAAATGACTTAAAAACGCTGAATTAAATGAGTTTTGGATTAGATGTCAAAAGCTCATGCGAATGATTTTATTATTCATTTATTTATTACAAATCACATCACAAGTTTGTTGTTAAAAAGCAAATAATACTTAATTAGTCCTACTTAATTTTATTTATTTATGTTTTACTTGATTCCATCCTTTAAAACAGGATAATCACAGATCAGTAAACAGTAAAGTTGAGTGACATGCAGAATAGTGAAATGCACTGCTGAGGGTCATGTTGAATGTTTAGCCTATATTTGCAAAGGCTTGTTGACATTTTGTATGCTACCAACTTTATAATTATAATACAGTCCTAGACATTCTCACAAAAATTGTTGCATTTATTCTTTGAATTATAAAGGCAGCTTATAAATCACACAGAAACAGCACTAGACATACATTTAGAGGGACTTACATAGTGCAAAATATAATGTTGTTTCTGTTTGTATTATGACATAAATCAGTTTTCTCTTGTTGAATTGCATGCAGTCCTTGATAGCATGAATCATCAAGCCTATATTGAAAAATGTGCCATAGCAGAACAGCTATATATATATATATATATATATATATATATATATATATATATATATATATATAAGAAGCATCTGCATTAAAATTTACTGTATTTTTAATTATAGAATCAATTTTAAATATTTATATTAGCAAATGTAAAATGTGCTGTGAAATATGTATTATTATTTCATAGGCTTTTGGCTTGAAAATCTTTTGAAATGGTTGTGTTTTAGGCTGTAGAAGTGTTTCCATCCTCTGATATTTTGTGGATCACATGAATTCTTTGCCCTGCCTTAGTTAGGTCAGCTGAATCATTCTCTGCTCCTACACCATGAGTGGGGTCTGAGCTGCTATTTTGCTGTCAGGCTCCAATGTGGTGGATGCTTCATCTAAGTGTGCCAAAGTTCAATTTTATTTCTTCTTTATTTCTTGTTTTCTTATTGGAAAATGGGAGCAGCTCTGCCCTGGCAACAAAAGTAGGCTATTTGCATACTCTTCTGTGATTGGCTTGAACATTGATGGGCTTGCCAAATCACA
Organism: Scardinius erythrophthalmus; assembly: GCF_964197995.2. Taxonomy (NCBI): domain Eukaryota; kingdom Metazoa; phylum Chordata; class Actinopteri; order Cypriniformes; family Leuciscidae; genus Scardinius; species Scardinius erythrophthalmus. Next base: position 15,833,047 of record NC_138227.1, read on the forward strand.
CTGTATCTTCTTGGTGATAGGCTATGCTAATTAGGTGCTGTTGCTGGGATTCTGAATAGTGGTGGGATTCTGTGTGGCTGTGGTGCATTGTGTTGCCTGGCAAGAGATGCTGATATATGAGCAAGCTCCTTATAATTATCACAATTTACAGCTAAAAGAGGACTGATTTCTGACCAAATTTTTTGCTCTTGACATGAAATTTGCACTGTACTCTTTTCTATTTTTATTTAGAAATTGAGACGAGAACTGTTGTATTTTTCTTTTCTTTACAGCTATATTAATCGATTCTATGTATTTTTGCTCTTTTTTTTCTTTAATTGCTAGTGCCCTAAGTTTTCTGGCATTTGCACTTAATAGGATATATTCTGATAAATAACATTACATAAATACACACATTTTTGTACATAATATATATATTTGCTTTCTCTCCTGTTTTGTGTTAGTTCTAGTGCTATAAGCCTGTGCTTCACTTTGGTTACATAAAAATCTCAGGGATGGGTTTGCTCTCCTAAAACAGAGAAAAAAGGATACTCTTATTAACCTGAAAGAGGTTTGCAATTCAAAGGATCACAGGGAGAGAGGAGAATTTTGTTCTAACACACACTAATTTAGCTTAAATTTCCTCCAGGGGGAGAGACCTCAGCATGCAAACCCTCGTCTGTCCGGCTTGCACCCTCTCTTTCTTTCCATGCTGCTGGTCTTCAGATGGCTGCTCCCATGCCTCATTCGCACCAGCAGTACAGTGACTGTCACCAGCAGAGTACAGACCAGTCTGTCGCTGTACTGCCATACAGTGATCAGACACAAGCACTCACTGCCAGCCAGGTACTGAATGCTCCGCTTTTGTTTATTCACTTAGTTTTTTTTTTTTTTTTTCGTAAACACGCAAATCTGAATAAACATGGATGGAATATGCTCAATTATTGCACTTTGTAAAATTAATTCTTACTGTTACATTTCACCTTGTTTATAGATTATTTTTCCTTGTTGACAAAAGTAGTTGGATTTGTTGAGAAATAATAAATATCACCTATTAAATCTTTGTGTTGCCACTTTTTTTTTATTGCAGAGGCACATGCCCCAGTGCTTTCGTGACCCCACTTTAGCTCCTTTGAGGAAGCTCTCCATAGACCTGATCAAAACCTACAAACACATCAATGAGGTGAAGTTTCTTCATTTTAATCCTATTTCTGTGTTTTGCCAGATTACTGTCCTTGTAGTAGTTAAGCACCAAATGAAGATGAAAAGTAGTAATAAAGAACACAATTAGAATACTATATGTTAGGGCTGCACAATTAATTGAATTTCTAATCGCGATTACGATTACGGATGCCACGATTACGTGATCGTTCAAAGCCGTGATTACAGAAAAAAAGGTCCACTTACATTATTCTGCGTGCTTAAGAGGTGTTTTGTTATTTTGTGAGAGGCGAATCACAACTACTTAAGAGTACCCAGCACAATAGGTACTACCAGTGACATGCGAAACGCCAGCACCTGCCATTTTTAAAAAGCCATGTACACAGCCTAAATATTTATTCCACAAACTAACTCTATGAACATGGAAAACAGTGATAGATGCGATCACTTCAGAGTTCCTACTGGCAGTGCGAATACAACCAGGAAAACGGCCCTAGTGGAATATTAGTTCTCGGCGAACCACCCTGGTGGCTACTGGCTACTTCCTATAACTACGTTTCTAGGTCTACACCGGTGCGAAAGCCCATATTAAACCATGCATATTATTTTTACAAAAAAAAAAAAAATTATTAAAGACGAAACCAAACCTATATATAGTTGACATTTGAGACTTAATGCTATAGAAAAGCAATAAAAGTTTTTCAGGAAGAGTGTTTTCAGCTTGTTTTTATTTATTTTTTTAAATAAAAATATGGCATGCAGTTGGTTCAAACATTTGTATAAAGCTTTTCAAAACATCATTCAGTGTAAATTGTGATAATCGTAATTAATAGGCCTAATCGCAATTACAATTTCAAGGGAATAATCAACAATTATGATTTTTGTCATACTCGTGCAGCCCTACTATATGTGAAGGTATCTATGAAAAGTCTTTTAGGAAGTTCTCAGACTAAATAATAAAGTTATGAGCACAACTATGCTTACGTATTTGAGACTGATGCTGTGAAACTTGCTTTCACTCCTTTGTATAGGTGTATTATGCAAAAAAGAAACGACGGCATCAACAGGGTCAAGGTGAGGACTCCAGCCACAAGAAAGAAAGAAAAGTCTTTAATGATGGCTATGATGATGAGAATTACGACTACGTTGTCAAGAATGGGGAAAAATGGATGGACCGCTATGAAATTGACTCTTTAATTGGAAAAGGGTCATTTGGACAGGTATGATGTTTTTGAGTCTCTTCAGATTTATTTTGTCAAGGAAAATAATAGTAAGAAATATCAACTTTTGCCATGATGAAACATGTTAAATTATTGTTTTGGACTTTGAAAGCAAAATCCATATGTAATCAAGTTTTCAGAGTAGTTTAGATATTTTATAAGTGAATGAAACTTAAAATGATTGTCTTATGAATGTAATTGACACATGATTTTAGGTTGTAAAAGCTTATGACCGAGCTGAGCAAGAGTGGGTAGCAATTAAGATCATCAAGAACAAGAAGGCCTTTCTGAATCAAGCTCAAATTGAAGTGCGGCTTCTCGAGCTAATGAACAAACATGACACGGAGATGAAATACTATATAGGTAAGTTGTAACTGTTCAATTCTTTGATTTATTTTCAAAGTCTTTACACACAGTGCATTACTTCAATTCAAAATCTAATGTTGTTGTTTTTTTTCTCAGTACACTTGAAACGGCATTTCATGTTCCGGAATCATCTTTGCTTAGTATTTGAAATGTTGTCATACAACCTGTATGACTTGTTACGAAATACGAACTTCAGAGGTGTCTCTTTGAATCTGACACGGAAGTTTGCCCAGCAATTGTGTACAGCACTTCTGTTTCTTGCTACACCTGAGCTCAGCATCATCCACTGTGACCTAAAGCCAGAGAACATCCTGCTATGTAACCCCAAGAGAAGTGCCATCAAAATAGTGGACTTTGGGAGCTCCTGCCAACTGGGACAAAGGGTATTACGAACCACCTTGTTTATTGCTTGTGTGGAGAATGTTAAAAATGACTGTGTGGTGATTGTCACAGTATGCTTAATTTAATTTTGTATTCCTCCTCCCACATCAGATATATCAGTACATCCAGAGTCGATTCTACCGCTCCCCTGAAGTGTTATTAGGAATGCCATATGACCTGGCCATTGATATGTGGTCTCTGGGATGTATTCTGGTGGAAATGCATACAGGAGAACCTCTCTTTAGTGGAGCAAATGAGGTAAGCTATATGAAATTGTATTGATTATTAATGATCATGATTATTCTTACTAATTTACTTCCATAACATTCCATTGATTCTCAATCTTTTAGACTCAAAAGTCATTTTAAAAGTAATTTTTTACTAAATTTCTACCTGATAAAATATTTTAATTAATATAATATATAAAATGCCTGAGGAGTTATAAGATTTGATTCATTTATATGACTTTACCAGAATCACACTTTTATAATTCTTCAAATTATGCTCATTTGTAATTCGCTTTGGATAAAAGTAGGGCTGTACTGTCCTAGTCGATTAGTCGATTAGTTGGTCGATACGTTCTGGTTCGACCAAAATTCTGATTGGTCGATTTTCTGCCGCGTTTATTTCATCAGTTTTGCCGCGCTGAGGCGCGCTCATTTCATCAGGTGGAAAGCACTAACTGCTAATGGGGGTGTTTTCAGAGTACCCTTGTTTCACTGTAACAGTCTGTCTTCAAAACACCCCCCTTGTTTTCACCTTTTTTGGATTAGTCCAACCCAAGAGAGAGCGTCGAGCATAGAAGGTTTGATGCTGAATATTATTTATTTAATTGTGAGAGCGTTTAATAGTCAGTCCTCTTCTAACATGTCAACAACAAAGAAATCGACAGTGTGGCAGCATTTTGTTAAAATTGATAACATGAAAAAGGTCGAATGCAAAGTTTGCAAGCAACAGTTTTCCACAGCTTGACGACAAACATGACATATCATCTAAAAGTGGTAACGTTAAGCTCACTTGTCTGCGTTTGCCCTGTCTGTTTTGAGTAGGCTATGAACATATCAGAATTTGCATATTTCAATGTTTTAGTGTGATAACCTAACTTTTTTATTTTTTATTTGGAGCCTAATGCGCAATTGCGCTGTGCTGTTGGTTGTGTTAGTTTTGAGCCTAGGATGCTTTATTTTTCAGTTATGCACTTTATTTCGTTTCTGCTCTTGATCTGGTTTGTTTAATAAATATTATTTTTTTATTAAAGTGGACGTGCCTTTTGTGTTTATTAAGAGTAAAATCTTTAAGTTAATATTAATAGTCTATTCGTGTCTCAGCTGCGAAGCTGAGCTCATGTTCAGCCTCGCTCGGTGCGAGGACATGCACGGTGAAATGATAGTGTCTGACAGTTATAACTTATTATTATAACATATGACAAAAATAATTGTCTAATTTTTGTTGCATATTCCTCAACAGTTCTTGTGATGATATCACTAGTTGACAACATAGTACTATTTTCGGAAATCATGATATTGCGCAGGTGCACGTGATGCAGCGCTGTCAGAGCTGACAGACTCGAGTGTCAGACTCATTTCAGTGCAAAATAATTAGGTCAAAAACGATTTAATATACTGCAAATAGCCTACTAGTTGTTTGTTTATTTATAATTCATTTAGGCGGACAACAAGGCTACCAAGTACTGCGCACAGTGCGCATCTAATTAATTTAATGTTTTTGTTTTTTTCTAACGTCATTTTTAGTCGATTTTAGTCGATTTTTAGTCGAAAATTTCAGGACTTCAGTCGACCAAGATTTTCTTTGGTTGAGTACAGCCCTAGATAAAAGCGTCTGCTAAGTGATTAAATGTAAATGTTCAAAGACAAAAAAGAGGCTAATAGGAATATTATCTTTATTTTTTTTAGTTGTTTAGGCTTATTTAAAGCTTGTTTTGTCTTCATTTGAAATTATTTTAAGTTATCTTGAGGCCCCGTTAGAGGTTTGCTTAGGCCCCCTCAGTTGAGATCCACTTACTTCTTGTTTAATGTGTTACAGAATACGGGAGTCACGCCATAGTTGATTGTGGATAATTCTACCTAATTAAAATTGACTGTTATAGTAACAAATAGTCTGACAAAACTTATTTTTAAAATGAAACCCCAATAGGTGGACCAAATGAACAAAATTGTTGAAGTACTTGGGATCCCACCCAATCACATTATGGACCTAGCACCAAAAGCCAGGAAGTTTTTTGAGAAGTTGTCAGATGGCACATGGAGCATTAAGAAGACCAAAGATGGGAAAAGGGTATGTGTTATTGATATTTTGAAGTGGAATCACTATCATGTGAAGTTTTATTATTGTTGTAAGTTCTGTACTCTGCTTTTCTGTGAGCAGTACAAACCTCCGGCATCTCGAAAGCTCCATGCCATCTTGGGAGTGGAATGTGGTGGACCAGGCGGTCGTCGGGCGGGAGAATCCGGCCACGCAGTAGCTGACTACTTGAAGTTCAAGGACCTCATTCTCAGAATGCTAGACTATGACCCCAAGACGCGAATTCAGCCCTACTATGCCCTCCAGCACAGTTTCTTCAAGAAGACGACAGATGAAGGAACAAATACAAGCAGTAGTGTGTCAACAAGTCCTGCACTTGAGCAGTCGCAGTCATCAGGGACCACTTCTAGTACATCCTCAAGCTCAGGTTCTAATATGTTTTAATCTGTTCTGGATTCTGTCTAAACTCTTTACTGTCACTGATTTGATAGTGGTGTTTCTGGGTAAAGCTTAACACAGTTCCTTTGCTTTGCCTTAGGAGGATCGTCTGGAACAAGCACCAGTGGCAGAGCAAGATCCGATCCAACTCACCACCATCGGCACAGCGGCGGGCATTTCGGCACAGCCATGCCAGCCATAGACTGTGACAACCTTTGCCCTCAGGTGAGTCCCCTTGGCTTATCTTGTCAAGTAGTTAAAGGAATTCAAAGTTTGGCCTTCAAGATTGATTTTTTTTTTCTTTTCTGATTTGCCTTGTTTGTGCAGGCGAGACAGCCTTATCATCCACCAGTAGTATGGCCTGGAATCGTAGGACCAGAACCTGTCACTGTAGAGACTCATCCAGTCCAGGAAACCACTTTTCATGTGCCTCCCCAGCATCCCAAGGCATTGCACCCCCATCACCATCATCACCACCACCACGGACAAGTCATAGCAACGCGACCACGGCCGCGACTCTACAACTCGCCCACTAACAGCGCCTCCACCCAGGATTCCATGGAGGTGGTGCACGGTCATCTGTCCATGACATCCCTGTCTTCCTCTGCATCCTCTTCCTCCACATCTTCCTCTTCCACAGGAAACCAAGGCAACCAGGCTTACCAGCTTCGCCACCTTCCTGCCAACACCCTGGACTTTAGCCAAAACGGAAGTTTGAGTATGAGTATGGGTTTGGGTGCCTTCTCAAATCCTCGCCAAGAGACTGGTATGGCTGGACATCCCACGTACCCTGTTGCCACGAACACAGGAACTGGTCACTTTATAGCAGAGGGACACCTGGGCATGAGACAAGGCATTGATAGGGAAGATTCTCCAATGACTGGAGTCTGTGTTCAGCAGAGCTCGATGGCCAGCTCGTGACTTTAGCTGAAATGGGTTTGTTTTTCTGTGTGAATTTTGTTTATTTTTTATTTTTTATTTTTTTCTTCCTTTTTTTATGGTGGTGTTTTCATTTTCTCCTGTTTTTCAAAAGGTGCATAGAGAATAAAAGCTGCTCACTTCTGAGGGGAGATATCACTGAACCGCTACAAATTGAAGAGTATTTAAAAAAAAAAAGTATATATGTATTTCCATCCTTTTACGTTGTCAATTTCTAGATAAGTTAGTAATACTGCAAATAACCATAGTGAAACTGAGACGTCCATATGCCGATTCACTCACCTGCATAAAGTACTTATTTACCATCTGTTACATTTGAAACTAGGAGATTTAATTTAATTTGTTCAATACAGTGAGCATTTCAGATCTGTGAGCTGTCGTACAGCTTTTTATATGTAAAGCAATGCAAAACATTTGTTTAGTTCAAACAAGTGAAACATTAGACATTATAATTTGGCTGGTCGTTCTTTTATTTACCCTTTAAGTGAAACTTCTCTAAAGAGCTGTGTGTTTAAACCTGTAGCGTGTCAAGGAAGCAGTACTTGCAGTGATATTTCGTGTTGTCGGTATCGTGTAACTCTTCGAGAGGGGGCACAAAGCTGCGGAGCTCCGGTGGCGAGCGCTGGCCTAGCGGCGGGGAGGAGCTGTTGTTAGGGCCCGAGACAGGCAGGTGCAGTACTCTTCAGGCCTGGAGTCCTCCAGACCGTGCGGCTTCGACTACGTACATCAACTGAGGAGTGACGGGGGGTGGGGTGGGGGGACAGATCCGGATCCGGATCCAGATGGATCTGGGGCTGCTGTTGAGAACCCTTTGGCCTTATGACTTTTGGACCTTGACTGAAAAGGAGCTGGACTTTATCATTAAATAGAGATGATGGCTGTCCTCTATTTTTAACATTTAAAGAGTCCTTAATTGGTTAGGGAAGGTGAACGAGAGTGGTTATTCAGAGGCCTTTATTTAGCCAAGATTTCTCATTTAAGGGACTCCAAATTGCAGGGTCTTGTTCAAACGTCCCTTACATGACTTCCTAAAATTGCTGAAGTGCGATTTCACATGGAAGGTATTCATTCCCATTAATTGTCTTTTATTCCTTTTTCATTTCTTAATTCCCGTCAAGCATGTGGTTCCCACTGAAAAACATCCGCAAAGATTTGCCTCTTTGTGTTGAACACAGAAGACATGTAATGAGATTTATGTGACTGCCTTTTTTCTCCTCTTGAATTATGCTGTGAATTTTACACAAATCAGTTTTTCTTCTTTATTAGTGTCTTCTTTCTTTCTTTCGTTCTTTTGATATACCAAAGCAGTTGTTTTTTATAGCACTAGGTGTCTGTAAGAAATAATGTAGCAGTTCACCACTTCAGCCCAAGGTTCATCAACGTCCATTTTAGTCTGTATACTCTCTCAAACTGGAACTTTTGCTGAACCACTTTGTTTTAATGTTAACAAAATACTGAAATTCTATGGATAAACCTCCCCGATTTTCATTCTTTTTTCCTGTCAAGGGGAGGGAAAGGACTCTGACGGTTACTCTGCAGGCTACAGAGTAGCTGAGAGATCACAAATTATTCTGAGGAGAGAAAAGTGTTTTGTTTTGTATTTACCTGGTCTATCAGTCAGTGATGCTGCCTTTTATACCTAATTTGATGAACATGCTAATTTCTACCTTTTTAAATCTAAGTGGCTACTTAAATTTATTTATTCAGGCAGTCTACTGTAGCTACTGTGACCTCTGAGTCTGAGTTGAATTTGTTATCAAGTGATTGGTTTGATGCTTGCCTCAGATGTACAATTCAAAGGGAAACTAGGCGACGCGCTGCCACACTGACACTGGGCACATGCATGTTGTTCTGAAGAGGATAAATGTTTATAGGCACTTCAGTCATGTTAAGGATAGCTATGCTCACTCTGATTCTTATATTGGAGGTTGTGAGCCCCCCAAGACCCCCACCTAGCTTCTCACTTGCTCTCATTTCTTCAAAGAAACCTTGTTTGCTACTTCTCTCAATCTTGCAGTTCTTTACAGACAGTTGGACAATATCCTGCCAGAAAGTGTGTGCAGATTTTCCTTTCGCGAAGTCATCACTTGCAGCCAGAGTCATGTTTGGTATATTTGCAAATCTCGCAACGGCTAATGGTAATCGGAAAGAAGGTTTACCTGAATGTTGGCTGGATTTAAAAGTGTTTTTTATATATAAAAACATTTGAATGATGCAGTTTGATGACGTTGACAAAAACATTCCAAAAATCAAAATCTAAAAATTACAGAAACTTTTAAAGAGTGCACCTGTTTCAGCTGTTACTAAATGAGATCTGATTTAGCGCAGTTTTCATGAAATGCAGCCCCTTTTTAATAGTTGAAATAGAATTTATGTATATATTTATATTTTTTTAAATAAAGGAAGTATAGAACTCACTACATTGCTCCTGCTGGTATGTCAATTACATTGCCATGTTTTTGCTTACCTATTTAGTTTTTTTTTTTTTTTTTTTTTTTTTTTACCCTTCTTGTCTTACTCGGTCATTGGACCAAAATCGCTTTTAGTCAGAGGCATTTGACAGGACAACATTAAAGGTAGGGCTTATAACTTGTACCGAAAGAATCTTTCCACAGGGTATGACGCATGTATGTCCACACTTTTCTAATGCTCATGGTTTTGCTAGGTCTGTTTCTTCCCTTTCTCTTAAATGCATTAAATGTCACTGTTTCACAAGATCATGGATTTTGATTCAACATTCTTCTGCCTTTTGATTTTTTTCTTTTTCCAGATTTTCTTGACCCTTTTCATGCAACATGCACTATATAATTGAACAGCATGGGGAAAAAGGATAAGTGTCCACAGATTGTAAGATCTAGTCAAGACTTTGCTGTGTATATGAAAATGCCCTTTGTATTATATTCAAACAGTCTTATGTATGATATATAAAAAATAACTTAATTGACGCGCTCTTGGCTTTTTTCTTTATCACCCTGCTTGTTGCTTCAACACTACATACGTCTAATAATAGAGGACTGCCTAAACGAGTATTTCTGACGAGAACTATTTACATGCGTGACGTTTTAAAATAGTTGCTGTAGATTATCTAATAACAAATGAATAAACAGTGCATATAAATGTTTACGACAAGTTCGACAGACATGATGGAATCAGCTTTAAAACATGGTATATATCCCATTGTTTATTTGGCGGTATTCTCTCTATTGACTGCGCGGCTCGTTGGTCTAGGGGTATGATTCTCGCTTCGGGTGCGAGAGGTCCCGGGTTCAAATCCCGGACGAGCCCAAAATTTTCTATCAAGCATAAACTTCGAAGTCACAGCGTTCAATATAAATGTCCCGTGTTGAATTCTGAATACAGTACGCAGGTTTTAATTGCGAAAAAATAATAATATTTAATATGCAAGCACCGAGCAGTGTTTCTATTCTGTAGTTCAACTCTATTGCAGCGATCCTATTTTGTAATCTGTACAACGCGGTAAATTGTGATTTTATGATAATATGTTTTAGAGTCTCTACGCGTGACATATTAGGTGTTTGAATAGCCTATTTGGCGTTAAGATTATTAGTGAAGAGAATCCGGAATCGGTTCTTTTGAACAACTCGTTTCAAAGAATCGGTTCAGATTCAGCGATTCTTTACGCCATAACGTAGTTACGAAATCTCATGATCCATATTTAAAGAGCCATTTGACAGGTAATTTAAAACAAAACTGGAGTATTCAGAAATGAGATATTCTAATGATACGGCATTGTAGTTTTAGAGACAACTGATTTATTTTAGTAGCCTAGCTACCTCTAATTCAATATATGAATTAATAATAAATAATGTGTAATCATTGAAGTTATATCAACATTGTTCTCGATTGTCACAAATTCATAACTAATATTTTATGTTAGGGGGGTGCTTGACGTTCAGCTCCCTCTCTCTGGACTTTAGAGGTGGAGCTTACGGTAATCCCTAAACCTTATTAGGTTAAGATCCACCCATTAGGTCCACAGAGGTGGAGCTGGACGTCATTTGGCTCTGCAGTGAGCAACACCACAACGTTGGGAATTTTATTGGGAATAAAAATGCCCGGTCTTTGCTGCCATCTACAGGATATACGGCTTTAATGAGAGAATCCTGTCAGGTGCCATTCAACTGAATGATTTCGACTCTCTGATGAACTCCGGAAGAACTAATCGAGTTGGGTTTTTGAACATCGTTCACTGATGACTTTGTGCATTTACATCAGTGAAAGATAAGGCCGATTTTCAAAAGGGAAAACTGCTTACAGACTCTCAACAATTGAGCTATGGAGACTGAAAAACGATTGACGTTTATTCAGTAAAGTGTAACATTACTGATTTAGCTGTGCTTGAAACCATAATAAGCAAATTAACTAAATTGACCCAAATAATGACACGTATTATCTTAGATAATAACAGATAGTCTCATCTTATAGAACCATTTTTTTTGTTTAATACACTGTTAACATTTTAGAAAGACTAAAATGAGAAGAATTAAACTTAGAATTCGTATCGTTGTGTTAAAAAAAGACGACAGAATTGGGTACAAACAATATTTATATTATTATTATTATTATAATTATTGTCGTTAATTATTGTATTTTATAACATTTTAAGGTAAAATGTAAACAGTAAAAAAAAAAAAAAAACGCGTTTATTTAATCCACAATCTCCATACCGGCGGACTCTCGTCACGGACCGCATATACGCAGGAATAGATTGTGGATTAAAAATATGAAAATGCACGCATAGCATTGGCCTGCTATTTCGAATCAACAAATGAGTAAGAGCCGTTTACTCGAGAATCGTTTGGAACGATTCAGACCGGTTTTGTGAACCGGTTGAAAAGATTCATTGAAACGATCTGAATCAAAATTGATTCGTTCCTTTCAGTATGGCTGATGCATTGTGGGATTGTAACGAATTGCATTGTGGGCTGGCACACCAACAATACTGGTGCTCTATACTTGCGCGCCTTTTTCATTTCTGTAATGTTGAAATTATTATTAATGACAGCATAACTAATATAGTGCCTAGAAGGCTGTAGTAAGTTTTAATCAGACATTCAATGCACAATGCCAAATTTTTGTGCCGCTCCCAACTGTACCAGGAAAAGCACCCAGTCCGATTTAGCTTTCTTTAGGTTTCCAAGGGATCCGGAGAGGTATGACTTTTTTAAAAAGCTTCATAACACTATCACTGCCGTGTTGTGTTTAAATGCAGTTAATTTATTCTGACGACTTATATTAATTCTTCCTGGGAAAGGTAAGCCAAAGTTGCACCTGCAAGTTACTGATGTTTTCTCAGTGCAGTTAGTGCATGTTAACATAATATGACACTTATCAGTGCGACTAACGAGGCTTCTGCTATTTACACGTCTGTCTGCGTCGATGTGATGTAATTTGCTGAAATATTTGGTGAATTTCAACAGAAGTTTAGTACCTAGTGAAGACAATTCATGTGCTTCTGAATTGAATTTCTGTTCTTTACTCTTTAGCTAAACTTTTTTCATATTGAATGTAGATAGACTAGATCCTCCTATATATTTGTATTGTAACTAATATTTACTTAAGAATATATTAAATACGCTTGTATTATTATATTAGCAATACTGTAGTGTTTTCTTGAAGGTGTTTGCCTCTCCTAACCTAAAGAAAACTTAACCTTTCACAATTTCAAATGCAAAAACACATTGTTAATCAAAATCCAGTGTTTGAATTGGAGAGGGGAAAAAAACATATGCCGTATTTTTCATCAACAACATCAACAAAACATATCCGTGTAAATGTCAAACTAAAATGTGTTGCAAGAAATGAATAATTGTTGATTTGATAAATCTGAACATGCTTCGTTGTGTATTTGCGCAGATGTAGGTTGTGGGTGGAGAACTGTCGGCGTGCAGATCTGGAGGAGAAAACGCCTGATCAGCTGAACAAGCACTACCGACTGTGTGCAAAGCACTTTGAACCGGCCATGATCTGCAAAACTGTAATGCAAAGAGTTATCTGAATGTTTTATCATATTATCTAAATAGTTAAAATTCTAAGATGTTCTTTTTCTCTGTTGAATGTGTTTTTCAGAGCCCTTACAGGACAGTACTAAGGGACACTGCCATTCCCACGATTTTTGATTTAACCAGTCACCTCGGCAATCCTCACAGCAGACATCGCAAACGCATCAAAGTTCTGGTACAATACTAGTTTTGTTTTTTCAGGTGTTCTCATAAATATTAATATTCTACCACTGTGTATTCTTTTGAATCTTCTTTATTCCTTCTTTTGAATCTAAACTACATGATAATAACAGATTTTTTACAGTAAAGTATCATATTTCACGTTATTAGTGATAAGTCAGTAAATGTAACATTATAAATCAGCTCAGTAGTTATTATATGTTTGTTATACAAGTGTACTTAAGTAATTGAATAGTTAACATTTAATATAAAATTATATTTTTCCTCAGACAGATGAAGAGGTTCGGAAAATCAAAGAAAGACGATGTAAGTAAGACATAATTGATTATTACTTGGCTCTCTGGAGTATCTGATTCTGATTCAGCGGTCAGATATTTTTAATATATACTGTCATCAATGGCAACGCTGATATCACTCTGCTCATTTGGGTTACTGAAACCTTCGCTACTTTCATGTCTCTCATATCACTCCGCCGACTCGCTCGCTCTTGTTGTTCATATAAACGCAACTGCCGCCATCTTGATCTCAGCTGAAGTGAAAGTGTTTGTGAGTAGTGAAAGATTGTTAGTGTTTTTCTTCTTGCTTGGCCAATTACTTTGTAGTAATTGACAAATTTCTACGTTTGTTTGGATCAACGATCACCCAATGTATTTTGTAATATTGACTGTTTGACTGTGCGTTAACCCTTACTTAACTGATTAATGTTTGTGACTTTATCTCTTTAGTGGAGTCTTCAATCGAACAACTGCTCTCGAAAAAAGACTGTGATGCTCAAGAAAACAGCGAGACCACTGACGACGTCCCTCAGCTGACGCCCGAACAAAAAGACCTGAGAGAGTTCTTAAGATCTTCGTTTGAAGTCATGGTTTTGATAGGAAGGCAAAACTTTCCATTCAGTTGCAGTGCTGGAGAAGATGAGATTAGCTCTAAGGAGGAGGAACGGCTCTTCACGACAGGTACCTTTCAAGCGCTGATTGAGAATCGGATCAATGCGGGCGATGAGTTTCTTGGAAGGAGGTTCGAGGCAGCGGCTGTTAATGAGGACTATTGCCCGGCTGTTCAGCAGAAGCAGCTGCTGGAGGTCTGCGAGAGATGCGTCCGTGAAGAGATCCTTCAACAAGTCCGAGAATGTCGCTTCTTTTCGATCGTCACAGGGGAGTTAGTGGACTTCCCAGAGGGAGAACACCTGCCTGTATTCCTGCGCTTTGTAGACCAAGCCAACACTCTTCGAGAGGAATTCATAGAGTTCCTCTCATTTGAAGGAGAGGAGGTTGCTGTCGCTGAGAGATTGGAGACTCAGTTGACGAAGGGATGGGGCCTGAGTATGGAACACTGCAGAGGACAAGCGCATGCGGGATCTGGTATACTTGGGACCAAGATGAAGGTCATCGCTGCCCAGCTCAAGGAGAAATACCCCATGGCGGTGATCACGCCCACTTCCACCTGTGCACTTAATGTTCATCTTGCGAACGGCATGCCGATGACCGGGGTACAAGTCGTGATGTCAGTTCTGAAAAAGACGAATGCGTTTTTTAAAACATCTCCGTTGCTGCAGACCGAACTCGATAACGCTCTATCCATCCTGTGTCAGGGAGACATGGAAAAAGAAAACCTTCTCAAAGAGGGCTCGCGTTCAACCTGGACCGATCTTCATAACGTGTTCGAGATGGCCGTCGATTTGATGGAGCCGCTTCTGCTGTGCATGGACAGCATACATGACAATGAGGATCTGAAGTGGAACGACCAAATCACCAATGATGCTTACGCTATTTCAGAGGCCTTGGCGGACTTTGAGTTCATCGTGACTTTGGTTATTTTGAAGAACGCCCTGTCTTTCACAAGGGCTTTTGGTAAGAACTTACAAGGAGAGACCATTGATGTGTTTTTCGCTGCCAACAGCCTAACAGCAGTACTGCATTCGTTGCACGAGGTGTCGGACAATCTGGAAGTGTACCACGAATTCTGGTTTGAAGAGGCTGTCAGTTTGGCGACTGCAATGGAGATCCCTGTCAAAGTCCCGAGGTTGTTTCTTCGGAAGCAACAGGCGGTAAAGACCATGGAAATCCAGGCGGAGTCGTTCTTTAAGGAGTATCTTACGCTGCCGGTTATGGAGTACATCACGCAGGAGGTCAAGGACATCTTCTCTGAGAATCATCTCAAGGCGCTCAAGTGCTTGTCTCTTGTCCCCGCGGTCATGGGCCAAATGAGGTTCAATACTTCCGAGGAGACCCATGCGGACATGTACAGGGGCGATCTGCCCCATCCAGACACATTGCCGGCTGAACTGCATTGTTGGAGGATAAAATGGAAACACAGAGGCAAGGAAGTAAGTTTGCCATGCACCATTCACGAAACCCTTCAGCACTCCGATGTGAAGTTCTTCCCAAATGTTAATGCGTTTTTGAAAATATTAGCCACGTTGCCGGTGCTGAAACTTGATGGGAGTCACGGTGAAACTGCCCAAAGACGCTTACAGGCTTACCTCACAGACACTGCGGTAAACCAAAGGTGTAAGAATCTGGCTGGGCTTAACATCAACTACCATATAAAGACAGACCTGGAAGAAATGGTTCAGTGTTATATAAAAAGTTACCCAGAAGAAAGTGAGAGTGATTAAGCGGTAAAACATATAGACTTTCCAAAGTATCAACTGAGCTGGAAATGTGATGTTGTTTTGCATAACATTTTGTCAGTTCCCTTTGCTTTTCGTCATGATGCCAATTGTTTATTTTCATGTTTTTCCCCCTCTGGAGAAATATAGAGCTATTTTTACATTTGTGAGGACCGTCAAAAAGATTCACCATGTGAGTATCTACATCAAGATGTGGTCTTGCTTTGTTTTGTTTGCTTGACTGACTATAGTGTGAAGCTGGACTGGTAAAAGACAAAACTGACATACATTGAAAATCAACTATTAAAGACAAGTTTGTGTTTGTATAAACTGGTCCAAAGGGTACATTAAATAAAAACACTTTCGATGCTGTCTTCTACAATGATGTAAATTATTTGTACTGCCACAGTCATACATTATTGCGGTTACTGTATAAATTTACAGTAAGATCCCATTAGTTAACGTTAGCAAAACATTTGTTACTTTTGTTAGCGTTACTTAATAAAAATACATTTGTTTATTGTTAGTTCGTGTTAATCAAGTTCATTAAATAAAATGAACAGGTACATTTGATTTTAATAACGTATAGGTACATTTTTAAATTAAAATGAACTAAGATTAATAAATGCATTAGTGTTTTTCATTGTTAGTTCATGTTAACTAATGCTGTTAATCACTTAAAAGAAAATATGTGACTACATTTCTGACATCTGTCATTAAAAGCATAACATCAGCATAGCCTGTTGACATTATGCCTACTTAAATCATGTTTGTCTTTCATAATATTTAGTAAATATTAAGTAAACCTTACAAAACAATGCAAATTCTAAATGCATAACATAAATTGTAAAGTAATGTTTAAGCGTAATATTGCATGAATAACATCTGTTGCTCTTTGTATTTATAGTTGATTCAACTTTGGTCCTCAAGAGAGCAGCACTTGTATAAAATCATGCCAGTTGGAACTGCTTGGGTGTCTGTAGATAGGTGATACAATTAGAATAAAAAAGACTTATACATGAGGGCTTGCAAAAAAAAAATGTATTCAATAACCAAGAAGCTGCTGCCGATTTAATACAAATCTCAAATAGACAGCATTTCTAGCGCACATGGAGATTCAAGTGGATTTGTATCCATGTGCATCTAATTTTAAAACATGAAAAACAGCAAAAAGTACACTGTTGTATTGTCATTCTATCTTATCATCCAACTGCGGATTAGAAGGAAGAGGCAAAAGGGCAGAAATTTGAGGATACCGAACAGCAGGCCAAACAGTGTGCATGATAGATCACTTTGAAAGGCTTGAATTAAGGTTTCTGATATCAGGTTTTTCCTCACTTGTCACTTAAAATCTGCTTCAGGAATATCTGACATAATATTTTAATTGAGGTACGGTGTTATACTTTCCAATTTGGCCATTCAATCAATGTTTAGCTGGATGCAAAAGCTGCATTGAGCTCACCATGCGAGAGTGCCCCACCCCATGGGCTACAATACACACATGCACAACACATACTGCTATCATTGCATGTACCACTAGATGGTATGTTATACACATGCACGAATAAAACAAAGGAAACTGGATGATGTAGCTTCATTAATGCTGGGTGGGTCCAATATTAACCCCAAATTACAAAAACACATGCACTCACTTGTAAGTGCTGGAATTTTCACAGAGTATCTTCTAAATTGCATTTAAATCAAATTGAAAAACGGATACCAACCACCATTGACTTCTAAATTTCCATAAGCTAAGAGAGAATGACGTATTTGGATTGACCAATAAAACTGGAGCTTTTAAAAAGTTAAAGAGAAAGCATGTTTTATTCATAGTCATAATTGTAACTGTAAACTAAGAGTCAAAATTTGCTTAATTGATCAATTGTACCCAATAGAAAGCTGCAAACAATACAATAGCAATTTTATATTTATATAATCATTAATTAATCATAACAATCATTCGATTACAATAACTTAGATTGTCCCACATGCTTAAGTGTAACCTGTTGTGCTCATGACATAATACATCAATAATAAACTATTTTAATATTGCATGAATCAAATCTGTTTTAAGGTGTTTTTTTAACTAAAATACACCACCAACTCTTTTTAGACCCGTAACCAATGCAATATATACATACGGGTCTTCAGATCAACAAGTTCCAGAATCATGTAGCCTTTGCAGTGGGTGGAGGATGCGCGATGTGTGTCAGTCTTGAAATGGTTAAACGAGCGGCGTCTCCACCCGATGCTGTCCAGACGCTGATGGCTGCAGGTGATAGTTCACTCCGCACATCACGACCGGGGCGGTGTCTTTGTCTTACAGCTGTCAATGAAGTCGCCTGGACGGTGTCTTCGCTTCACTCTAAAGAAACATTTCATTTGTAACTGAAAGAAAACAATCGCGTCGAAATTACTTAGCCGCAAGTGCGCAAGCGCGTGCGCTACGATACAGAGGATTTCGAGAGTCTGGAAGGATTTCTCGCATCACAAGGAGCATTAATAGGAAGAAGCATCCCTCTCCTGATACAATTTTGATTGTGTGCGTGCGTTGTATTCCTCATTTCTGAGTTTTTTCTCTTCAGATTCAAGCCTTCGCCTCGTCGTTATCGATCATGGCATGGCCCTGTATAACCAGGGCTTGCTGCATCAACCGCTTCTGGAGTGAGTTGGACAAAGGTGACATTGCAGTGCCTTTGGTTTTCACGAAGTATTCGGACGTGGCCGAGGTGCAACATCTGCACCCTCAACCCAAAGCAATAATATCACAGAAGCCGGTCACCTCAGAAGCTCAACCTGCCCATAGCGCTCAGCACGAGGCGTCGGCCAGAGCGACTCACGCCGCTCCTGATGCCGCAGCATCATCATCTCAAGATGGGTCAGGCGCTTCTGTGATGCGCGAGGATTTCAGAGCCTGGAGTGTGCGTCCGGAACGAAGCTGCAAACCCAGAAACGACTATCAGCCGTCAAAGACCCCTTTCAACAACGTCACTCAGTACCAGAAAGATTATAAAGCGTGGCCCATTCCGAAAAAAGGGGATCATCCATGGATTCCCAAACCCACTTCTAAGGCCGAGGAGGGCAAGGTCTCTAAAAAGGAGCAGGCCACTTCTGAGGTTGAAACCGGTGTGGAAAAATGTGAGATTGAGGAAAAGCAGCATGAAAAAGAGAGTAAAGAAAGTAGAAAGAAGTTAGACAAAAAAGAGCACGAGGGGAACAAATTGGAGCAAAATGTTCCAGTGGAGGGGAAGAGGAGGTCAGCTGCAGATGCTCTCAACAGGCAGATCAAGCAGGAAGTCACATCTGGAAGCTCATATAGGTACATATATCATTTTGTTTCATTTGTATGCAGTTAATAACTTTCTGATTGTTTTTAAATAATCCTGATCAAGAAAGTTCATGTCAGTATTCATATCTTTTCCTATTATTTTTTATTATTAATAGACTGATATTAGAATAATATATTAATCGTACAATATTTAGCTGTTTTGAGAATATTGGATGATACAGTTTTTGGCTCACAGAACATTCTAGGATGGTTGCAAAAATAAAACCTACTGTAACCATTAGAGACTGTTCTGAATGTTTCTTCAGGTGCAACTTTAATGAAAGGCTTATTTTTGGTTACCAAAAAGAGCCTACAGAGAACATATAGAAATGTTATTGTTTGGTCCCCTCCCCAAAATTCTGTGTCTGCTGGGTTATTCATTGATTAACAGGAATGTCATTTCCAACATCTGTCAACAATGCTCTTGTCAACTGATTAAATAAACGTTTTTATGTTCATTTTGAGTAAATATGAAAATAAAAAAACTAGGTGTTCTTTGCGCGCTTCCTTCAAATATTTCTTGATTACCATTAAATGATGATATTGATGATGTACCCAAAATCAACTCCCTTGTTGGGTCTGTAAATACAGTCTCGCCAATGTTACATTCAAGAGACTTAATCCTATATAGATCAATTTTTGCACTAGTTTGTTATTGTACATAGACACAAAGCTGTAACCAAATATTGAGATTTGGGAGAACCAAAAGCAGAACTGGTCATTAAAAAACCCTCACTGATCATCCACTGATCTGATTATCTGCTACTTTTCTATTTTTACATAAAAACAAGCCTATCAGATCACTGTAACCATGTAGCCTCTGAAACAGAAGATTTGATCAATGAACCTTATGTAAGAGCAAGATGTAAGGTGAGATTTAGATCCAGTCTTTGAAAAATATCACCAGTCACCAGTGTAAAGCCTCTGAGGCTTTTCAGCCTGAAATATGTTGAGTCATTCTTGAGTTTTCAGATCATTTTGTGCACACTCACTCTACTTTCATAAAATAGATGCACCTCAATGTTACAACCCTTTTGAAAAGAAAATATATTTCCCTATATATATATATATATATGAATGATCAATATATTAAATGGTTTAACAGTAAATTTGATGTATTTCTTATATACTTTGATAATTTACATTTTAAATGATTCATATTTTCAAGCTAATTAACAAAAGCACACCTGCATGTACTCAAGTACTTAGCTAAGATACTATCACTGTGCTGGGGAGTGCACAGTCATCACTTTCAAAATGTAATAAATATATTCTTAATGAAATTTGGCCAATTGCAGCCGAACCACAGGCTCTACTCTTCAGCTCAATGGTAACCCCAAAAACTCAGACATACTAGAAAACCTTTTAAATTCCAAAATAATACAACATTAAACACTAACAGATCAGATCAGATCAGATAATATTGAGCAAAACACATTAAATAACACTTCATTTTAACATTTGCTAGAAATCTAGAAATCTGTTGTTACTCATTCTGTGAATGTGTGTGTATACATTTATTTGGGAACATGTATGTGCAATATATGTACACAAAAAAGGATAAAACTTTGTGAATATTACATGTAATGCAATTTTTTCTTCATTTATTAATATTTTATATGTATTAATATATATCCATACATGGTCAATGCATATATTGCAGTATATTGACAAATATATGCACTAGTTTCTCAAATATGGAAATATATTATGTAATAAATCGCATTATATTTTGCAGTATAATCACATATATTTTTGTTCTGTAAGGGAAGGCATCAGTTTTGGTTGAGTAATGATGTTGAATGTTAACTTTACTCTCTTTAAATAGTCCAGAGCCTCAACTATTGATGTCAGCTAAATAATGTATATGTATATTGCCACATTGGTCTTCTAACAATGAACCATTAATCATATTTGATTACTTTGCCCTCATGTATATGTAGAATTATAAAAGCCTAGCATTCATTTTAAAAAGCGACTGTTTGTTTCTCCAGGACGGAGTTCAAGGCTTACACAGATGTCAAACCAGTGAAACTCATCAAAGCGAAATCTCAGTACAAACCCTTAGTGGAGGAAAAGACCAACCTGGAGACCAGTTACAGCTCCACCTTTAAAGGAGAGCAGGGCAAACCTCAGGCCACAGACAACAAGCTGATGGACCGCCGTCGGATACGAAGCCTGTACAGTGAACCGAGCAAAGAGTCCACCAAGGTATGATGTTTTTTCAGGTCAGCAGTTTATGTTGCCATGTTGCCCGGTTTTATTACCATATCAATGAAATCAACAACTCCAACATTTGTGAGTCTAATGCTGTCGATTCTTAAAGGTATAGTTCACCCATCATTTTACTCACCCTCATAACAATCCATGCAGTATAACTTTAGTATTATTTATAAACTATTATAGAACTTATTTATATTTTGATTTGTTGTGTTTAGTTTTAGTAATCTCTATGGAAGCTTGTGTCCGCCACTGAAAAAAGAAGGTAATTTAGATTTTTCTTCCTCGCAATTCTGACTTTTCTTGCAATTACGAGTTTATATCACACAATTGTGAATTATAAAGTCAGAATTGCGAGATATAAACTTGCAATTGCAAAAAAAGTCAGAATTGCGAGATATAAACTCGCATTTGCGAGAAAAAATTCAGAATTGCACGATATAAACAGAAAAAAATCTAATTTGTGGGATATAAATTGACAATTGCGAGTTTATATCTTTCAATTCTGACTTTATAACTCGCAATTGTGATTTCATATCTCTTTTTTCTCACACAATTGCGAGTTTAGATCTCAGAATTCTGAGAAAAAAGTCAGAATTGTGAGTTAAATATCTTTTAATGCTAGTTAGTTTTAGTTAGTCGCTAAGGCAATATTTCTATTTTTTTAACATTAATAATTTTTTAACATGTTTTAGTCAACAATACACTGATTCCACAACTTATTTCCTTAGTGGACATTTTGAAGAATTGTTCTGTTCCTATTTGCCATTCAATTAGCCCCTATTGAACTGGAACTTTCCAGCTTTAAAAGAAAGCAAAAACACAATAAAAGTGTCTCTTAAGACTTTTGATGTCATATGAGAGTTTCATGTGTCAAAACAGACCAACATTAGATAATCTTCTCATCCTGTGAGCTGTTAACTGGATGGTGGATCAAACGATTCATTAAAAATATCAGACGATTCGTTCACAGATCAGTCAACAGGAGCTTTATTACAGAAACATGCTAACTCAGGTCCTATCTGTTTAGTAACCATGGTAGTTTCACTTGTGAAATACAATGTCCTCCACAGAAGAAAGTCATACAGGTTTGGAACGACTTGAGGGTGAATAAATAATAATAGAATTATTCCTTTAAATATAAAAGCAAATATGTTGCAAGAGGACAATTTTGTAGTGTTTCTGTGCATGTAATGTGTTGATGTAGCCCCTGCCTCTCTCACTCTCATAGGACTGTTCTGACAGTGACAGCAGCTCTGTTCTGTAGTCAGGTGTGTTCAGTGATTCTTTTGGACAGCATGGATCTAGAGTATTTCACCATACAGCTGCACCATCACTGAGATCCTCAGTGGGACAGATTCTGATTAATGAGGATTTGCTCAACACTATGCCTTTTCTTGTTTCTTTTTTGCATGAAACCAGTATCTTCACTATCAAGAGGGGCTATTTGGCTTCCATTGTAACTGAATGCAAATGATTTCTGCAAGGTTACTGGCTTCAGAAAAGATACTAATAGGTTTCTGCTCCATTAGTATCGAAAGTAAGCTCACACTGATCACTGCGATCATGCTATTGTGCAAGGCGTTTGAATGAAGTGCGATCTTGCAAAATAGCAGAAATTCTCCATTATTGGAAAGTATAGGTAAACGGGGATTAATCACAAATTATATATGTTATATATAAACTTTTGTGACAAGTTTTGAACTGCATCTCTTATTTTGAGTATGCAGAACAAATCACCTCTTGTTTTGAACACATCATCTACATTTAATAGGGCCTGAAAATCACATTCTAACACACATTTCTGTCATGAGATAACTAACTTGGATGCCACTATACTAATTGAAACATGATTCACATTTTTAGATGATTTTATTGACGTTTTAAATGTACAGTGTGCACTGGAGGGCCAATGATTATGTTTCTACTGTAAATTACACACTGTAAATTGCTGTTTATTTATTTGTTTCCTAACCGTATGGTGCTCAGGGGGTCCAAGCGTTTAGGTAAAAACTACACTACCATTAAAAAGTTTGGAGTTAGTAAGATTTTTGGAAGAAGTCTCTTATTCTCACCCAGGCTGCAATAATATAATGCAAAAATACAGTAAAACAGTACTGTAAAAAAATTATACTGTTTCTTATTATAGCATTCTTTTATGAATAGAAAGTTAGAAAGTAAAGAAATAGTTTGTAAAATTATAAATGTTTTTAATGTCAATTTTGATCAATCGAACGTGTCCTCCTTCTTTTTTTTATTGTACTCTAACTGACCCCAAACTTTTGAACTGTAGTGTATATGGTGAACGTAATCTTTTTAAAAACTTAAAACGAACATTAACAGTTAAATATATAATAGGCATGTGCTGTTTTGCAGATTTGAATAATGCACCAAAATGTCTCTTTTTTTTGTTCCTGTAGGTGGAGAGGCATCATTTATCACTTTCCAAGCCAAAAAAGACAACAAGCCATAGCAAAACAGTGAAAAGAGCAAAGGAGAAGCCAGTCGCTGGGAGTCAAGCTGCCAAGAAGAAAACTTCAGTGAGCAACCAGGAGCCAAAGCCAGAGGGAGGGGTCACCAAGAAAAGCAAAGAAATGATCAACAGACTAGCCGAGGCAAAAGATTAAGTGCACTTTTGTGTTTTGTGAGGGGGTTGAGGAGGCTATATTATGGAATAGAGGACTCTCATCCCCATGTTCATGACCTTACTCTAATGGCCCGACTCTGATGGTGTCTTTACCTACGTATTGTAGTAGATCAAGGCTTGTCTGCTTGATTTGTCTTGACTGTACGGCCACTGTCCTGTCTGTTATGAATCTATCTTTGCTTTTGCCCCGCATCTGGCTCCCTTTCCATGTACATCAATAGCTTTCTCTGTGGCAAAGATGATTACCGGATCCTTGTTGCATGCTGCCTCTGAGCAAATGGCCATAAGCCTTATTATATAAGATAAGGTTTTTGCTTTATCTTGCATTGAAAGATATTTACTGGTTGTTTCTTTCAAGCAGTCTCATTTAATGTGATATGGACTTCATTTGAA
The DNA here is from genome assembly GCF_964197995.2 of Scardinius erythrophthalmus. Lineage (NCBI taxonomy): Eukaryota > Metazoa > Chordata > Actinopteri > Cypriniformes > Leuciscidae > Scardinius > Scardinius erythrophthalmus. Next base: position 15,857,195 of record NC_138227.1, read on the forward strand.
GTATATGGACCACTCTAATTAGATGCACCAATAGCCATAATATTTTTCACGACACATTCAGATTATAGCAATATTATATGCCTCACTTACGGACACAAGAATGACTAAAAATCTCAAACCGCATGTTTAAAGATTGTGTGACAGTGTTACACTGGAAATTAGCAGGAGCTTCACGAGTCAACAAGTGCACCATGTTTAGCAAATGAACACGATTTAGATTCAAAATGAGTATTTCAGTACTTTCAACAACAGTGCCAGTCACCAGGCATGGTCTCTCTTAAAGTGTGATTGTTACCTTGTAGTGTAGAGCATTATATGCTATGGAAACATATTTACGCTCAGCTTGCTCTGCTCTCAATAAAGCAACATTCAGATGTGATCTCATATGCTCCGTGCAATGTAATACAGAGAATTTGCTGATGTAAACCTTAAAAAACTGCCTGCTTTCCTTGCATTTTAATTTTGATGATTGAATTGGGAAGAATGCTGCTAACCATACAGCTGAGGTCCATGCGGTTGACAGACAGAAGCATGCCCATCCTAGTCATCTGTATGTTAAACATCATTCTGACCCGATCTGTTTTGTGAGCGTGGTCCAGGAGGGGTGAGAGCCCTCTCAGTGTAAATCTACAGCCTCTTGGTTCCGAGCTTCTCCTGGGTTGTCCTACACGTGCTGTGCACACCATTAGGTGCTATCCTCAAGCTATGCTTTCCATAACAGTAGTGCCTGTATATTGAGCAACATAGGGCCATCAGATGTCCAAGTGGTAATTCTAAGTGTGATGTGTATGTTGTGAGCTTGCATTGAATGAAATTGATTAAAATCATTAAATAAAAACATTCTTGATGTGTTTTGTTTCTTTAAACTTTCAAGGTTGATCAATCTATTAATAGAAAAGCCTTTTCTGGATATGAGCCAAGCATATTATAGAGGAAAACTGGTTTTAAAGAGATAAAAACTCATTCATGTGACGCTATTGCTCACAATTGAAGCAGCTGGACACTTGAAACACACAGTTGAGGATGGTGGTACTGTTGGCCTTCCGTGTCAGAAAAGGAACATTGCAGATGCGCTGGACTCAGTCGTCCTCACAAAATTCAATAAATTATTCAAGTCTCAGGCTCTGCATTGGGCTGGCAAATTCAGGTCTCTGCACGAATATTGTTTGGGTGTGGTAAAGTGAAAATGAAGACAATGGGGCAACTTGTAGTAAAAATGTGAAAAAGGATAAATGAAATGGGTCCACCAGCACTGAATTGCATTGTGCATTGTGTGTAACATTCACATGAACAACACCCAATCTTTAAAGTTAAAGAACAATACAACATTTTTTTTTTAATTCTTAAATCCAGCTACTTTTGATCACATTTGAATGCAGATTAAAATGAATTCTCGTAACGTCCAGATTTTTGGGAATATTTATAAACGTCATCACTTGCCCTCCAGCGGTTATTTTAAGTACTGCACATTTTCCCCACTTGTTTTTCTAGTTTGAAGCGTAAATAAAACCATTAAAATTGCATTACATACATGCATTAATACATATTAACATAATACCGTTAAGAAACATTTCATTTTTGTAATTTATAAACTTTTCCAATAATATCAAGAATTGTCTAATAAACGTTTCCTCTTTTTCTATCCCATGGACATGTATATATATCATTACTTGAGTATATCATAACTTCACTTCCACCAGCAGTAAAACTATAAGCACTTTTTTCAGCCAAAAGCTCAAACCCTGATCAATTCGTGAGGACTTTTATTTTGCCTTTTACACGGAAACGCACGTCATGACCTTCGCCATCCTCTCAAACAAACAATTTACCCGCGTTCCTGTCCGTCCCCTCATCTGCTCGTCGGACATGAAGTTTTATGTAATTTAATTTCCTAAACAATGTCATGTTTTTACAGTACAGAGTCCATGTGCTCAATATATTTTAAGACTACGTAAATTTCCCTCTACATTAATGCCTGGATGTGTGCGCGCGCTTCTGAGCCACGACCAGTTAATGAAACTGAACTAGGTTAGCACCTGATCTTCAAACCAGCCAGTGACTCATTACCATCAGAGTAAGCGAATTTATTCATTCATAACCTCTTTGACAGTATCATGGCGTTGTAATAAGATGTATATTATTGTGTATGCTGCAGTAAACCACAAGCACTCAACGTTGTTTACATTACGAGTTGTTGAACGTTTGTTTACTTGTCATGAGCTTTGCTCAAAAAAGTCTTAACAGTTTTAAAGGCGCATTAATGTTGTTGTCATTCCCAAATTTAATATATTTAGCATTCAGAAGTTTTGTATTAATGTAGTTTTATGCTATCTTCAAGGTAAAAATGGCGAAAAGAAGAAATGTCTCTAAAATCGTGGTGGCATGCGAGTGGGCATCATGCACTTTCAAGAGTCAAAGCATGGAGGAGTTGAGTGATCATATGTCTCTACATTTGAAGGAGCATCTTGGGGAAGGAGATGCCATGGAGGAACTGGGTAGAAGATTGTTATACATGCATAAATTGACAATTAAATTAGGCAGATCTACAATGAAGTGTCTTTGACAATATTTGATTTGTATGTAAATTGCATTTATAGCACATAATAAGATTTGATATCGTCTCGTTTATAGAGGATTATCCGTGCCTATGGAGGGGCTGTGAGTTCCTGGCGATGGGAAGCCAGAGTGAGCTCATCGCTCATGCACATTTCCACATCTTCCACAGCAAGCTGAAATGCATCGGGACTCAGCTGCTTGAATCCCACCCCGAACTGGCTAGTTGCACTCAAGATCTCCACAGCAGCAGCCTAGTCCCGGATGTCTCTGAGGGATTTGTGTGTCAGTGGCAACACTGTGATGTTAGTATTAGTGTCACTTCTGTTTTACTTAAATATAGACATTATATAATGAGCTTATATCATTATTTTTGTGTCGCCAGAGTTCATTTAATAATCCGGAATGGTTCTACCGTCATGTTGACATGCATGCACACTGCACTGAGCTTCAGCCGCTTCCTGATCGTCAGCAGGCCCTCTTCTGCAGCTGGTCAGGTAAGCGCTTTCTGCAAACCAGGAACATTTTCATCATTGTTTATAATCCATTTGTCTGTGTGAAACATGTTTGCTCTTTCTGTAGGCTGCGATGCGTTCTTTAAAATCAAGTACCGTCTGCGGGAACACCTGCGCAGTCACACGCAGGAGCGGCTGGTCGCTTGTCCCACCTGCGGCTGTATGTTTTCCAGTAATACCAAGTTCTTTGACCATATTCAGAGGCAAGCAGAACCGGAAGGTCTGTTTATTTCACATCGTTCCTCTTCAATCGCTGACAATATAAAAACTCTGGCCATTAAAAGTCTTAGCTCCTTTCTTATAATACTGCTCTGCTGGCTGAAGTTTTTCCATAAATACATTTTATTGCAGATTTTCTCACATGTGGACATTGTGACAAAGCATTTGCCAACGAGAGGCTGCTGAGAGACCATGTTCGTCAGCACGGTGAGTTCATGTAGTTTGCACAATATATCGTTATCAGTTACTGCTGATATTAGAGATTAAAATGTATTTGATATGAAATTGTGCATTTTCACTATTTTTACATTTAGATTACCGTTGCTGTCGTGTAACAGTCTCTTAATCTTTAAAAATACTAATAATTTAATAAATAACACTGTTAAATTTCAGGATGAATATCCCATTCTCATACTGCCCGAGTGCCCATTATGTTGTAAAGCCTGAATTCACTTGTAGCATGTAAAATTATAGATTTTTTGTTTTAATGTTCTATTTTTATTTATTTAGACAAAATAGAATGGAATTTTAATATAATCCACAGCATGAAAATCATTTCCAGCTTATGATTATTGGCCAGAATACGTTCATCCCTAAAAATGTAAGATGGTTTACAAAAGAATGACACCTTCTGGAAAACAATATAGATTAAAGCTGCAAGCAGCCTCAAAGGGGCCAAGCCCTCCAATGGTTCCCTGGCTTCAAAAAGTAGCTAAAAATACTTGCTTTCAAAACTTTATAAGAAACTTTAATAACCAAAGTATTCTTAAAGGGGCAGTAAGTAGGAATTACTCCCATCTAGTGGTGAATTTGTATTTTGCAATCAAACTAATTTTGCTCTCCAGCGCCTCGCGTTTTCAAATGCGCGTTGCATCTACGGTAAGCGATATGTAACAAAAAGCTTTGACAGGATGTCTTCTAATAGCGCCTCGTCGAGTTTTCCTTCTGGTGAACTGGTTTGTTATTTCAAACAAACTACAACTTGGCACAACGAACAAACGAATGTTACAGTTTTGAACAAACAAAACTTACAACCTTGTTTATAGGACCTTCTCTACTTTACTCAATAGCTGCTATTCATCAAAGAGCCTGTTTAACTTTAACTATGTTCTACTGTCTATATCAGTGTTTCCCAACCTTTTTTCAGTCAAGGCACCCTTTGAAATTTAAAAAAAAATGTGTGGCACCCTACACTAGTGTTGTCACGATACTACTTTGATACTATACTTTGAAATGTGCTGGGTTTTTTATTTTTGATGTGCACAAATAAATGACAGGTAGGCTACCAGTACCATAAGATTTTCTTCTTCCTGTTCCTTTTTTTTTCTTCGTTCATGCATGTTACAAATTAATGAATGAATTAAACATTTTTAATTTTATATAATATATAATTTTGTTATAATTGCACAAGATAGCTTGTTTTTACTATATTTTATGTAGCCTAATAATTTCACAGTAAATCTCCAAATTAATGTAGAAACATCATAAAGACAGTATATTTCAAATAATTGTTTAATGGCATCTTTTTATGAATGAAGTGTTATTTGATTCTGATGTCACTGCTGCACTGTCACATGTGGATCCCACAAGCGTCCCATTTTCTCACAACTCTTAACGTTCATTTAAGACTTTATTTAACTAATTTAAGACTGCTCTCATGAGGATACTCAAAGCGAAAGCGCGAAAGAGAAGTCGAGTCTGGCGCGCGTCGTGTCAGCATCACAGGACAGCGCAACCGGATTCTCTTTTGTATTTTCTCGCTTGCATGGTTAGAAGCATTTGCATGAAGAAGAACGTGATTATATAATGTAACGCTAGCCAAAGGATGACAGAAAAAAAATGCTGCTTTAATTGCGTTAAATATTTTTAACGTGTTAAACTGAAAAATAGTTGACAGCAGCACGGACATAACCGATGTGTTTATGTGAATACGCGGCAAGACGGACGTTGTGACAATGTTTTCGTGTGTATTTGACTGTAAGCGCATCAATCAAAAATAGGCAGCTTTATGTTGACGCACTGGGAATAAGGCACGGGAATATATCACATGCAAGCGCAACCTCCGCAATTCAACGCCGAAAACTTATGATTTGCATTTGTATAATAAATTTGTGCGCATTATTTGTTGTTATTAGAGACTTCCGACGATCCGAGATTGATGGTAAAAATTTGTTTTTTTTTTACACAGCACCCCTGCTCTCGCCAGAAGCACCCCAGGGTGTCGCGTCACCCCGCTGGGAAACGCTGGTCTATATAGGCTAATAAAAAAATAAAAATAAAAAGCCTGTAATTAAGACCTTAACATTGACTTACCTGTCGAGAAGAAAGCAGGCAACTTCAGCGTCTCTTTTGAAAGCTTTCTCCTGCATTAGCTATCCCGACATTATAGCTAATAACCCTTGTTTTTGTAATCTCCGATCACGTTTACGGTCTTATTGTGGAGTTTTTCGACTAAGAGGACTCGTTATCCTGTGACTTAACCGTGCAGTGCAGCCTTTTAAACTTGCCGGGGCAGTGACAAAAGCGCCTCTCACTGCTCTGCTCCGTTTCTGCAGGTTTCAGTCACTTGACGCGGGCTCTGAACGAAAACGCGTTGTGGAAACGCGTTGGCCTAGTACTTTTTGTCCCTCTCTGCTATTATAGTTTTTCAAGATGGCGGAACTACATGGAAGCCTCCGTGGACCTACCTGTCCCATGTATGTAAAGATAATAAATTCTTCGTTTACGAGGATAAGTCAGATCATTGGCAGAGGTATTTGGACACCATTGAGGACATATTTATGAATAAAAATATTGATTTTAGATAATAAAATACCTAAAAAGTTACTTATTGTCCCTTTAATACAGCAGTGCAGAGCCAGAAGGAATTTAAATGACAACTTTATACACAATTTTAAAGTTTTACCACACAGGATTCGAACCCACGACGGCAATGGTTCGGGACTCATGACATGTCGTTTAGCAACTTGCGCCACTCAGAGGACGTGAATTACACAGCTGCTGAGGAGAGGATTCAGTGTATGAATGAGCACACAAAATCATGTTAACGAGATTAGCATGCTAAGCTAGCTTAATGCTAATGTAGCTTATGGTTATCCTGATAGCTGAAGAGCCACATTAGAAAGAATGGCATCTGGTTAGCATGTTAACCAATTATTATGCTAAGCTAACTAGCATAAGGCAACAAACACAGGCTATGTCAACTTTGGAGAAGAATATCTCGGGAACGGTAGCGAATATGAAAAATCTATTCAGTCATTTCTGTGCGGCTTGGTCCAAAGATCATCTGAGCAAACTTTGGGCAAAATTGAGCAAGATTTGAAGGAGGAGTAGCGAAAAAACTGTTTACCATTTGCTTCAATATGGCGGACAGTCACATTGTTGGAAAATGACAAATGAGATATCGTCGGAATCTGCATAATCCAAGGAATGTATTGACATAAAGAAATCCAATTTTAACCTATAGTTTTCTTTAACCTATAGGTTACTTATAACCTCTTAGTTTTTTTATAGTATAGTTTTCAAAAGTTATAAGCATATTTGCAAAACACCTTATACCTCTGGAACACTAGGTGGCGCTGTATTCAAAGTTCTCAGGTACCTTCAGGCCATGCTAATGATGATCCTTACCAATTTTTGTGCCGATATGTTAAATATTTTATAAGATACTGCAATTTATGACAAAAATCAAAATGGCGGACAAGTGGTTCATTCAATCCTGGCAAAATCGGTATCCATGGATTCGGCATGACCCAAGGAATCCATATATACCAAATTTATGGTTTTCTGACAAACTGTTCAAAAGTTATTGGCAAAAATAGCCATTTTCCATATCTCATGACCCGTAGGTGGCGCTGTTCCCAACTTTGGCATGGAACCTCAGGGCATACTTCCGATGAAGCGTACCAATTTTCGTTTCGATTGATCAATTTTTGGCCGAGATACAGCCTCTTTACCAATTTTGGGTCGACCTCGTTAACTTTGTGACACCATAACTTTTGAACAAACTTGAATAAAAAAAATCTGTTCAGTCATTTCTGTGCGTCTCAGTCCAATGATCATTTGAGTAAATTTTTGTCAAATTTTGAAAGAGGAGTAGCGAAAAAACTTAATACTGTACTTTTCAAAATGGCCACTACTGTAATGGGCAGTGTCTTAATGGATTATATTGGTCTTGATCACCATGATGAGAGGAATCAAGTGTACTAAGTTTAATTTTTCTAGATCAAATGGTTAAAAATTTATAACCCTTTGAATGTTGAATTTTTGAACTGGTGGTGGCGCTATAGAGTTGGTCCTAGAGACTCCAAAATTGGTCCAATTACTTTTCATGACCATATGTACCAAGTGTCCCAAATTTCATCATTTTCCTATGTACGGTTCATAGGGCTGCCATAGACTTCCATTTACGGAATAATAATAATAAGAAAACTAACAGATACAATAGGTGCCTTGCCCCTTCGGGGCTTGGCCCCTAAATATTGCTCTTTGTTGATGATTTACATGTCGTCAGATTTATTTATATGCCACTTTATACAATACACATAGTTTTAAAGCAACTTCACAGTAATATGAAAATAATAGCATTAATGTTGCAAAATTATTTATTATTATGTTCTTAAATTATTAAACAAGACAATAGTGTCATTACAAGACATAGTGTTGATTGAAGTCCAGTGTCGAATTCTGATACTAACTTGATTCAGAGTGTCGGTGTCAAATGATTTTCTGTGTTTTTTAAACCTATATAAGAACATTTTAGTTCAACTGTTCTTTTTTCTTCTTCTTCAGTGAATCATATAAAATGTCCTCTGTGTGACATGACATGCACATCCCTCTCCACCTTGAAGATCCATATCAAGTTTCGTCACTGCGATGAGAGGCCCTTCCCATGTGACTTCTGCGAGAGCAGGTGGCTGCCGGGATTTTGCACACTGTCCACGTACACTGAAGTAGGACTGAAGAATATATTACTAATATTTAATGGTTTGTCTCTTTACTTTTAGCTTCAAGAACCAGCATGATCTGCGGAGACACATGGAAACACACAATGAGGGGGCAGCGTACCACTGCACAGTAGAGGGCTGTGGATACTCTTCACGCATGGCCCACACCATGAACCAGCACTATAAACGAGTGCATGAGGTCAGCCAGCAGAGGGTGCTATAACCTCAACCACGCTTCATATTTAAAGGGACAGTTCACCCCAAAATTGTTGTTCCAAACCTGTATGAAACAGTTGATGGGGCCCCATTGACTTCCATAGTATTTTTTACCCCAGTCAATAGGCTCCATCAACTGTTTGGTTACCAACATTCATCAAAATATCTTCTTTTGTGTTCAGCAGAAGAAAGAAATTCATGCAGGTTTGAAACAACTTGAGGGTGAGTAAATGATGACAGTGATGACATAAAATAATATGTGTGATAACCGTCTTCAGCAGGACAACATGGTCCCGAGGTACAAGTGTCACCTTTGCGACAAGACCTTCTCTTGGTGTTATACTCTCACCCTCCACCTTCGAAAGAAGCATCAACTCAAATGGCCATCTGGACACTCGCGTTTTAGGTATGTTAAAAGCACTCCATAATATCTTTGTGTAATTAGTTCTAAGCTTACAATTAGTGATGTGACGTTTGGCACCGAGGCTTTGAAGCTTGTATAAAAATCATCTCACATTAAAGGTCCCGTATTATGCCCCTTTTCACAAGATGTAAAATAAGTCTCTGATGTCCCCAGAGTGTGTATGTGAAGTTTCAGCTCAAAATACCCAACAGATCATTTTTTACAGCATGTTTAAATTGACATTTTTGGGGGCTCAGAAAAACGCGCTTTTTTAGTGTGTGCCCTTTAAATGCAAATAATCTGCTGCTGGACGACACAGGGGGCGGAGCTTCATGAGCTTGCGCTCAGTCTGTCAGGACAATTTCATCTCACGGAATGATGATAATATCAGAAACTCTCAGTAACGTGTTCATTTCGAGTCGGACAATAATGCCTACAGAGTCAGAGTGCTGTATAGAGATGAAACAGGTATAGTTTAGTAGTTTAATTACGGTTATTATAACGTATTTGTCATCTGCTTGTATGTATCCATTATTTATTAATAGCCTACAAGTCTGCTGTCTGAATGATGAAACATATACTGATGAGTTTAATAAAGTTTATTGTACAACGAATTTCGGTAGAGTTGAGGGAGCATTCCTGTGGGCGGAGCTTAGTCAAAAAAGGTTCTAGTGACATCATTAAAGAAGGAAATAGAGGGATGTAGTCCAAACGGGCCGTTCGATGTAGGCGACTTCTGTTAAATAAAATATCTCGCTTGGCATTGAACTTTGAGCTTTATAATTTTACAGATATTATTTATACTCTAACAACAACATTACACACTAACTAAAGTTTGAAACATGGGATCACGAAGAAGATCATGTTTCGCAAGTCATTGCTTGTTTGATAAGAATAAATATTTACATGCATAGTGTTGTGCATGTTCAATTTGTATTAATCCCTAGTTCACAAGCACTTCAACTGACCATTCTGCAAAGTCATTTATTTTGACATGAGCCTTGCCTATGAACTCAAAGGTTTAGGTCGGACTAAGGCGAAAGCTTATGAATAAGGCTGTATGTGTTGATCGAAGCAGATTCATAAAATCTGCTACAGGACAAGTACTACAATATGTTAATTTGCCCTATTTTTAAAAAAAAATTCATAAGTTTTATTCTGACTCATTTGTTCATACATTGTGTTAGTACAATGACACGTGAAAGACTATTATTTATATAGACATAACACTTTTATTTCCTTATATGATATTTGTAGCACAAACTGATTTATTATATGAAACAATTGAAAAATGGCTGGGACAAAAAGGCAGCTTTTCCACCTTTTGACCACAAGATGACGTGTTTAAAAGCTTTGAGTTATGAGCCATTTTACGATACAGTTGATGGGAAAGCCTTGGTGCTTCGCAAAGCTTCATTTCACCATTGTTACTTCCAATTGCCTCTTGAACAGGTACAAGAAGGATGAGGATGGGTATCTGCGGCTAAATATGGTGCGCTATGAGACTGTAGAGGTTACGGAAGAGTTGATCAAGAACATGGCTGAAAAGCGCACACCTCGCAAGGTCTCCGGTTCAACCGGCCACTCCAAGGAGCCCATGATGCATCCCGACAGCGGCAACAGCACTCCCCAAAACTCTTCGTCGCCCTCTTCTCCTTCCTCATCTTCTTCCACCTCAGAGCTCTTGGAGGGGACTGACAGCAGTGCATTGAAAGGCGATGAAACATCTGTGTATTGTGTGTTGAACACTGTGACTGAGGTGATTGGGGAGCCAGAGGAAGTGTCCCAGCCTGGTGAGCCGTCAGGGGCTGTCAGAGCTCTGGCTGCAGTGGCTAGAGGTCTAGGAATGGATGTGGTGTAGTCTCATACTTATCAAATGCAGTTTCATCAGAGATAACCTGTGTAAGAATACACAATCTGTTTGACCTCCATTAGATCAATGTTTTTCTAAACTAATATGTACAGGTCAGAGGATGATGTTTAGCATTTACCTGTTGTTTAAAATTTTGCTAGTGTTTTATTTAAGGTTTTTTAAATTACCTCAGGTGTCTAATTCTATTTGTTAATAAGAAAATTCTGGTCTGGAAACGTGCTGGTTTTCTTTTTTTTTTACAAAAAGTTTTACATAAAATTGACCCTCTTTTTTATCTCTGTTTTAAAAGATGTTTGCTTTTATTTTATTTTTTTAAATAAATTTCCAGGAATAATTGAGTGAGTTTTTGAGCATAAATAGCTAACATCTAATTTATTTGTCTTGATACTTGTTGAATATTGTGCTGTATTATTGTTCCATTGTTGCCTGGCTGTCGTTGTAAATAGTTGTGTATTTTTTAAAAGCAACGTTCTAAAAGAAGAACAAGTAAAACCACTTTTCTCAGAAAAATCATTTTAATATTTTCTTTGACAAAAAAATCATTGCATAACTTTCCACCAATGTACATTTCATGACTACACTTTGTTTCACATGAAGTGCTTGATATACACGAGTCTGTCAGTTCCTGATGCAGTCCAGCTTACCGAGTATCAGTGTCTCTGTGTGGATGCAAAACTGGTCTATCCATAAGAGGGGTCATCCGTCTAGGAGACCCTGATCTTGCCAGCAGCATTGGGAAAAGTGGGTGTGGTTGGGTGTGTACATAGGCAGCAGGTAGAGTCCTACTGAGCGAGTTGTAATGTGAGAGCCCTGCGCTGGGGTAAGCTGCCGTGAGGAGTCCTGGATGCGGCAAGTGAGGGTCCAGTGCAGCATGGTGCATGGCCAGTAGGCGACCCCGCTCGCTCTCCTCTCTCTGGAGGGTCAGGCGATGACGCTCCTCCAGCTGACTCCTTTGCTCCAGGGCCATGGACTGCAGAAACGGATCTCGTGGGTAAGCGGGGTGCCCCATCATGGTGCGTTGCAGGTGGTCATTTCTCATTAAGAGGTCCTTGCCCAAAGAGTCTCTACGAGGAAGGTCTAACCCCCGATAAACATTACGCATAGACTCCCAATGTTGAGGCGAGTAAGGAAGCCTTTCGGCTCCAGGTAATGGATTCATTCCAAGAAAAGGTGAGATCAGCCTAGCCCTGTCGAGACCAGGGTGGCCAGCTGGGATTCCTATTGGCAAATGATGAGTAGAAAGAGGTGAAAGGTTTAAAGCAAGGGCTCTTGGACCCTGCCATGGTTTTTCCAAGACCTTCTGGTAAGTTGTAGCCCCGTGGTCCTGGTCGTCTCTCTTCTCCTCCTTGACCCTCACCTTGCTATTCTTGGAATAGGGGGGTTCATACTCAACTCTAATTTTCTTCTCAGCTGGCTCCCAGGGTTGGCTATCACTATTTGACCGCTTGAGATCCTCTCTCTGTTGTTTGGGTGATGAACTCTCCTTTACTGCTTGCTTGTCCTCAGCGGGCTGCTGCTCACTCTTGACATCCTCTTCTCTTTTGTCACTTTGGATCTCTTTGTGTTTCTGCTCCTCAGTTTCTCGGGTCTGTTGTGGGAGCTCCTGGGCTTGTGTTTTCTCTCTCACTCGCTCCTCTTCCTTGGAATCATCTGGAGAGGAACCTATGAAGGACTCTGTTGATGGTTTGTTGTCAAGTGCGCTGTTTCTGATGGGGGACAAATGCCTTCCATTTGATTTCTCTTTTGGCTCCCTGCAATGATTGAAATAAAAGATTTGAGTTTTGAGCAAGAACTCTTGAACCAGGGGTTTCCAATCCTGCTCCTGGAGGGCCAATGTCCTGCAGAGTTTAGTTCCAACATGCCTGTCTGGAAATTTCTTGTAATCATAAAGACCTTGACAAGACAGTTCAAGTCTGTTTTACTGGTCTTGAAACTAGACAGTGACCCTTCAGGTGCAGGATTGGACACCCCTGGTTTAGGCAGTTAGTGCCTGCTACACCGTTAAATGGCCCAGACACCAACATAGTGTTGGCCCACATCTGGTACCAGATGTGGCCCGGATCTGGGCCAACACAATGTTGCTGTCTGGGGGTTGAAAAACATTAAGGAGATCAAACAATTCGTTAGCATTCCCAGTGACTGCTTGGCTAGTGCAGAACTTCTCAGATGTACCCAATTTTGAAATCTTTCCAGATCCAAGTGCCCATGAAGCAAATATGGCCGCAACCTGTTTACCAACTTTTGAGGATGTTTGCGATAACAGCATCTATCATTGAGGTCAATTGGAATGCTAGCAGATAGTGTTCTGCAGGTACCTTCTTGCTCTTGGCATACTGGAAAATTAGCTGGTATGTACCTTTCCTGATCATCTTTGTTGATTATGGAGTCTTTTTTAATCGCTGTTCTGTCTGGTACGGAGGGAGCTCTTTCAGGTTCAGATGGCCTTTGACATAGAGGGGGTGTAGGGAAGGATGAAGGTGTCTGGTGCAGTCTGTTCCAGGGCTCCAGTGGTCCACTTGAAGTTGGCACCATTTTACCATCTTTAGTACCATGCGTTGCATTTGGTGCTATGAATGTCAGAGAGTAATTATTGTCAATCAGGGAAAGACAGATTTTTCACCTGCAGCAGTTACAGATCCTTTATTGTAAGAATAAATGAATGTCCTTACTTATTGATGGGTTTCCAAGCCCTCCAAAGGCAGATGAACTCAATGTATTTAGGCCTCCAAAGGTGAGTGGCTTATTAAGAGGCTCTACACAGATACGTGGGTTTAGATTTTGAGCAGTAATGTTGATCTATTATGAATTCAATTCTCTAGGAAGTAAATTTAATCTTACCATGATGGGGGACTAGACTGTGGAGATTGTTTGGGGTGTGCGGTAAGGATCCATAGGGTGAAACGGAAGGTTGTTTGGGACCTAACAAGACAGATGTAGATGATACTGGATGAGCACAGTTCTGTTTCTGTCAGACATTGTCTTATAACTTTAATAACATTAATGTTTTCTATTATTACAGGACACTGCTCACTGAGATCATTGGCATTCATTGATGTTGTAGCTTTGTCCATTTGATCTAATACGGTTCCAGTGGTTTTGCTAAGACGTTTCTGGATTATCTTTTTACTTCCAAAATACCTGGAAGTAATACTTCTAGTATTCATGAAGACTTTAGCTGGTTCAGGTGTGTTTAATAGGGTTAGATCTGAACTCTGGAGGACAGTGGCCTTCCAGGAGCAGGATTGGACACCCTGCCCTAACCTTAACCTTTAAAATCAGTGGGAAGTAACTGGACTGTAATATTGTACCTAGTGCCTATAATCTAATTAGTTGATAGGGATGTTGTTCCAGAATCAACAAGATGGTGATCCAAGAACATCCTACTTGGCAAAATTACAGTCACTTGTGTGGATGTGTTCCTACCTGCATTAGAGAGGATGGTGGAGGGGCGGGGTAAATCACGTGGCTGCAATCCCACGAAGCTCGAGCCAGACGATCGATTAAAAAAATCAGGCTTAAACCCAAAGTCTAATTTATGTGGCTCAATCTGCATCTGCTTCTGTAACACACAGGAATGGAAAAATGGTTATAGATTAAATACGAGTTTAAAACTAGATATATTGCATATCTTGAAAATGAACAATTATTTGATTTGAACTTGCCTTAATTTTTTGTTGATGATGGTAAACCTGCCATGCAATGTGGACATGCATTGCACACCACTTCCCAGATTTCTGAAGTAAAAAAACAATGTGAATAATGGGTAAAGCATTTTGTTCCTGGTTTACAAGGTAATACAAAGAGCTGAACAATCACATGCAAACCTTACCTTTGGTTTAGGACACATGGGGTCTAGAAGCTGGAAAATATGTAATAATACAATACATTATTCTTCTTATATTTCATCACTGATAGACAGAACAGCAGTAAATATTTAATGAGACACCTGAACATATCTGGCTCAGAGTTTTGGTCCATTAGAGAAGCCATGCAAAGGATGATAAATTGAAACCTACTCTGGAGTCCCTTTGTAAAAGTTGGTGTGGCACTGATCCTGGTCTTGAGACCACATCTAGAGGGTTGGAAGCCTGCAGATACAAAAACTTTGTGAATACTGTGTCCATTTTTAATTAAATTATAAACATGATGATGAATCCATAGGATTCCCTGGTTTTCCTCAGCACACTTTATCTCTTATGAAAGTAATTTAAGTCTCTAAGTGTGGCTAGACTGGAATTTTTACATATAATTTTATTTCTGGCCTTTGAAACCAGGCTTTGCAGATGTGGGGCTGAAAATAAACAGTTTGCAGAATCTCATCTGAAAGCAATTGAAAACCATGAGACGTTTTTTATTATTTCTTCCTTTGTGGGAGGTCATCTCAACTTAAGAAATATCAAGTTATTCACAGGCTTCTTTCAGTGTCAAGGCCTTTTAAGAATGCTGTGTTTCAAACAAAACAGACAGCTGAGAGACAGAGTGGCAGGCAAACCTTGGGCTGAAAAGCTCCCTGGAGAGAGCTGAATGGTCCAGCAGGTGGAACCATAGGAGGTATTCCAGTCATTACTGACGGATACGACGGGACCAACTGTAGGGAAACCACAGAAAAAATGTCATTAATGTCAGGAATCAAAAGTCTGTTCATGCTGATTCAGGACATAAAAGCATTTCTTTGTATGGCTTTTAAACAACTTACATTGTGTCTATGAAAGGTGTCCACTTTAGCGGGGTATTTGTCAAACTGCAAGATAAGAGGGAAAAAAGATATTTACCTTCACTTAGTAATTTTATACATTGCAATTGGTAGAATTTCAGCTCAAATAATTGATTATGAACGTAAGTGATGTATCAGTATTTCTCCTCACTTGTCTGGCAGGGGTACGCACCAGTGGTGCTGATGGGCTGGGCATGATGGAGTTGGGGAACGGAGTGAAGGTGTGCTGATGTGTGTGTTGGTGTGTGTGCTGGTGCTGGTGGAACTCCGTGCGCAGGTAGGCCTGGGAGGCTAGTGCTCCTCCTCGATCGACAGTCTGGGAGGCCAGGAACCGAGAGTTTAACTCCTGCCGCAGTAGGTCGTGATCTAGAAGGTGCGCAAGAGAAACAGTGAATATGCAAGAAAGATTTAAGTAACATTTTGATGGTGTGGTCAGTCTGGTGCAGCTGTACCTGTGTAGGGACCTGTGGATGGTGCACTGGGCACTGGCAGAGGGCTTCCTGTTAAGAGGGGAGGAGGAGGAGGCAGGGCTGTCGTTGGGGCAAACATGTTGAGGTGTTTGGAAAACGGGATGGTTACAACGCTCCTCTTCAACTTGTGCTGATGCACCCAAAGTGCACAAGAGTTTGTATAAACTGCTTTGGAAGGTGAAAGATGTTTTCCTTCAGTCTTTCTAGGGGTTCTTAGATATCTCCTTGTGGCATCCTGCCTGCTGTTTTCTGATCACGCATTTGTGGTATTAGCAACATCAGCAAGACCTGCGGGTCATAAAATATCGAGTCAACACAATGGATACCGGGCCAGCCAAGAAGAGCAAAATAATAAGAGAATCCATCAATAAATAGAACATCAATAAATAATAATCAAGAAACACAAGTAAAACTAGATTTTTACATCGCTTTTCCCAGAAAAACACTATAGTTTTCTGAGCCAAGTCAAAAGGGCCCACCACAAACACACTGTGATATTCTGGTCCCAAAACATGACTTGTGTACCTCCTTCAGTGTAAGTCATGACAAGTTTTTTCCTGTTTTATAATTCGCATTTGAACATTAAAAATTGAAATATTGCTAGTTGACTATCTTTTGTTATATTTAAAAAAAATTAACTGATGGGTTAAACTAAAGCACATACTATACAACTATGTCTTTAAAGTTATTGTTAAAAAAAATTACTATGGAGAAAATTAATGTGATTTTAATTTCTGGAACCTGCCTCTTGTGCCCTATTACTTGTTAATATTAAAAATACATGTTTTTGAGCACCAAATCATCATATTAGAATGATTTCTGAAGGATCATGTGACACTGAAGACTGGGATAATGATGCTGAAAATTCAGCTTTGCACAGGAATAAATTACATTTTAAAATATATTCAAAACAGTTTTTTTTAATTGTACTATTATTTCACAATATTACGTTTTTTACTATATTTTTGATGAAATCAATGCAGCCTTGGGAATGAAACTTACTGTCCCCAAACTTTTGAAAAGGACTGTATAAACAATGGCACAGTGCAGTAATTGTGTCAATGCAAAGATAACAGTGTACAATGAGGCAAGCAGAGCTTGTAAAATAAATAAATAAATAAGGAGAAGGATATCTCTATCTTTACAGCATTAGTCTTTTCACATGCTGTTATAGCACTGGTGACTTTGGTTTCACAGTGACATTTACTGGTCCCTCCCGGGGGTGGGGGTCGCTAATAGTGAATGCAAATGTGATGAAGGGGTGAAATCCCTTAGGGATTCGCCCATCTATACAACCTGCAATTACCTCCTTTTGAACAGCACTCATGCACATAAAGCAAAGCAGTAAATCTCTTTTGTGTCGAGCTGTCAATTTGGGCCTTTTCTCCAGTGCTGCTGTATCTATAGTGAAAGGTCTTTTGAGAACCCCATAATGGATTGTTAGCTTCTCCAAGGGGTAGACCTCCTTTCGCGAACACCAGGGGTACACAGAGGAGGGAAACACAAGGAGCAACTTATTCGCCTGAGCTGAGCTCCAAATCCCTTGTGATGAGCTGTTTGCATTGAATAGGGTGACACAGCCGCAGGGGTCATTCAAACGTTGGGAACAGTAAATGTGTGTGGAGAAACAAACTAAAAGTAAACTGTTTGACATCTGAAAATATAAGGTGTTTAAAGGTGCTTCCAGAATGCAATATTTCATATGCTCTTAAAAATAAAGAAGGGAGTTTTCGCAGTCATGCAATAAAAGAACCATATTGGCTTCCCCAAAGAACCTTGCGGTTAAAAGTTCTTAAAGGGACAGTTCACCCAAAAATGAAAATTCTGTCATTAATTACTCACCCTCATGTCGTTCCAAACCCGAATGAAGATCGTTTTTGATTAAATCTGAGAGCTTTCTGTTCCTCCATTGACAGCTACACAACTACCACTCTGACGCTTCAAAAAGTTCATAAAGAGATCGTAAAACTAATCCTTATGAATTGAGCGGTTTAGTCCAATTATTCTGAAGAGACATGATCGCGTTATATGATGAACAGACTGAATTTATGCTTATATTCATGTATAAACATTCACACATCAGTTGTGGTAAACAGAAGCTCAAGCATGTTTGCTTGACGTGCGAGAACCAATGAGGTTCATTCTCGCGTTACGCAGCACTTTTGAGCTTCCGCAAGAACCAATGAGGTTTGTTCATCATACAGTATAAAGTGATCGTGTCTCTTCAGAATATTTTGACTAAACCGCAATCTTTACAATCTTTTTGTAAACTTTCTGAGGCGTCAAAGTGGTAGTTGCGTAGCTGTCAATGGAGGGGCAGAAAACTCTCAGATTTCATCAAAAATATCTTCATTTGTGTTCCGAAGATGAACGAAAGTCTTACGGGTTTGGAACAGCATGAGGGTGAGTAATTAACAACAGAATTATAATTGTTTGGTGAACTATCCCTTTTAAAAATAACTTTTAATAATCTAAAGAACCGTTTTTAACTATAAATAACCTTTTGTACAATGGAAAGGTTCCATGGATGTTAAAGGTTCTTCATGGAACCATCAATGCCAATAAGGAACCTTTATTTTTAAGAGCGTAAAGTGCCAGACCAGCATGTCAGTCCTTAATGAGATGAACGGGAGAAATGCTGGAGGAGACAATAAGTCTCCAGAGAGGAGAACAGACAGTCTCCATCTAGTCCGTAATGAGTGGTACAAGCCACATGGCACAGCTCAATAGCTGGACTGGCTACAGACTAATCAAGTAAAGCTAAATAATAAGCAAGCGCAGAGAGTCCTTAATAGACCCTTGGATCATAATGGCGCTGGTGTTTTAATCTAATTTGCATCCAGTTAAATGAAAGAACAGCGTGTGATGATGTACCCTTCCATCAAACGAAGCAATAACGAGCGGTAAAAATAAATGAAAATATTTGGCTTGTGTGTATAAGACTCGTTTCGATTAAACTGCTTGTTTTCAATTAGTGTCATGGCACGGTAATGCTCTATTTTGATGCAGGTCAGGAATTAAGCTAAGCCTCTTTTTGGAGCTGTCAGGCCACCAGCGAATTTGTCTTCCTGTGTCAGTTGGCAGCTCCCTTCCCCAAGCCATTTTTGTCATTCATCAAGCCCATTACTGGCCTAACCCTTCCAGGCATGCAGAAACGAATGGTCTAATCCCTTCATTCTCACAAAGACAAGATTAGCTGGAGGTTAAACACTCGTGTTCTTTAAATTTTGTCCTTGACAGGGTGCCAGGGGAAAGCTCTTAATCTCGTGAAGAAGCAATTGGAGGGAGCTTTGTGTGCATACAAAAGTAGACGAGCGCAGCTCAGGCGGAGCGCAGGTAAGCCCTCCTAAAAACTACACTTAATCTTCAAATCATAAACCTGTTTACTGTAGCCGGTCCTCTGCGGTTTTGCGCTCGCAGATGGCGGAGACGTCTCATTAATCATCCGGTGGCATCGAGGGCCACGTGTGTTATTGCTAGGGCACAGTTGGCAAATGACTCAAACTGAGAAACAGTTGCTCTTGGGTGCTGACAGGTTCCCACATGGTTTTTAGCTCGCTGTGAATGAAGCCCACTTAGCTAAGGTGCATCTGTTCGGCTGCACCTCTCTCTGACACTTAGCCACATTTGTGCGAGCAACGGCTATCTCAGAGAAGAACACAACGGTTGGATTTCACCTGTGTGGAAATGAGCTAACACAAATACTCACTTCTGATATGTTCAGGATTAGTCGTCAACTGAAAACAGCTAAAAAAAGCTCCTACCTCAATGTTTCTGCACCCTAAGTCTGAGTCGTGCATGGATTTACTAGAAAATTGGCGTTCCAGGCAGTCCAGGCTGTAATCTGGCAGGTTTAGAGAGCTCTCTCTGGTGCAGCGTTCAGCAGGCGTTCAACAGCTCTTGAATAAGACACAGGGGAACAGTATCTCTCTGTATTCTCAACTTGCCAGTCTGTCTGCAGGATCACAGTCTGTGGTGTTGGGTATCACACAGACTAAGCGAACACTTCCTTTATGGCGCTGCTTTCTCTCTCACTCTCTCTCTCTCTTTTTTCCAGTTAACACATCAAAGCAGTAAGCCAACTGGGTGGTATGCACAGGATTTTTACGCTTACTGTGAATTATATGGATCAAAACTGTAATATGTGCAGATCGTGGCTATGAAAGTGGGATTCTACACACAGTTTTTTTTGTTACAATATTTTTATTTACCAAAGAAGGTATACGAAATGAACACTACTCGACTGCAGTTAACCATAATGCCAATTTATAGTTTCTTAAACACAATTCTATTTGTTTTCGGTCCTTTTAAATCTCTCAATTCACAGTTTTCTTCTAAGAAAGGATCTCAGTAATCTCACACGTGTCTCATGAGTTTCAGAAGAGATCTCAATCTCAAACTGCTCTCCAATTTGGTAAGATACTAGATTACAATCAAAAGACCATTTTTTTTCAGAAAAATCTTCACATTTGTTGTGCTAGCTACATTAAAAATTATATTATTTTACAATTAAAATACAATTATGTATTTTTTGACAAAGTGGAAGTCTATAATTTAATATAGATAGACATTTACTTTGTCAGAAAATGTTTCTTTTGCATTTATAGTTTAATTCAGAGACAGTGTTTATACTTAGATGGAACACCCCCTCTGTGCATTTCTCTCAGTTTTAAAGCTTTAAACCCAAATAACTTATTTCAAAAAGAGCAATTCCTCCTCTTAAACCTCATTTCATCAGTCATATACAGCATAAGAATCAAGCCGTATTTGAGCAAGTCATGGCTTGTTATCATCAAGTAATCCCTTCACAAAGGATGATGTGAAAGGCCAGTTCAGGACACAAGCTAAGGACGTATAAATTGCTGCGAGCAAAACGACTGCATTCTCCCACAGTCAGTACAATAGGCAGCAATGCCCGGTATAGAGCGGTTTCATTATTCAGCGCTCAGGTTTCGTTCAGTCGGGGATTAGTGATGGGGATGTAGGCCGGCCGTGCACACAATGTCTCCTGAAGCCTGTGGGATGTGTTGTACCTCCCGCTTCCGAGAAACCGAGCCCCTGGAGCGCCAGTGAAACAATCAGCGGCGTGGAGGACGCTAGAGACTCAGATCCTCAGCTTTAAAACAGACTCTTAAAGCGGCTTCACTGATGATAAAGGGCCTGTTGTGAGTCTTATCGCAGTGGCCAGTCACGGCTGTAACGTGTGTGAGAGCTGGGGGCAAAGCGAGCGCTAAAGTTGGATAGTCAAAGTGTTTATTTGAGTTGTGTTGAAAGCTCCAAACAGTCAGCTGTCTGGCTGATGTCTCAGCAGCGGCGATTTCAGCTATACACTATCCCCGGCGCTCGGGCCAGGCCCGGCTCGGGTTACCCAGCGAACAATGCCAACTCTGTTCTGACTGCCTATCTCACAGACTCCGTTGTACTAACATGTATATCTATGTCTGCAATGGACAGGGGATGAACAGATTATACTATGGCCTTGAATAGTTTCGCTCCTACTTTGAAGGTGGCTACAGTGATCATGCCTGTGAAGTGCATTCTGGGCCCTGTATAGCATATAATCTTAACACATCCTTAACAAGCATTGCAGGAACTTAAAAAACTCTATCCAGGCCAGTCACCGCACCTCGGCCAAAACTGAAGCAAAGACAGCTCTGTGAATAGCATTTGAGTTATTCCTGGCAGAAACATGTTACGGAACTGTGAGTGTTGAGGGAAGCTGTCAACTTTTGCAGCCGAGTGTCGCGCAGACAGATTACACAGCTCCTCAGCAAGCCTTCTCATATTAGCATTAACAACAAACAACCATAACAACAGAGTCAAACATAGTACAGTGCTTATACTGGAGATTCTTCAATGTAAAAAAAGCTTTTAAAAATATCGAATATTTAGAATATAAGCTTGGCGTGGCGTGGTAAGATTATTTAATCTTTTTGAAAGTTTTTTTTGGATCAAAAATACAGTAATATTGTAAAGTAATATTACAATGTTATATTTAAAAAGTTTTAAAATGCAATTTTTCCTGTGATGGCAAAGCTGAATTTTCAGCATCGTTACACCAGTCTTCAGTGTCACATGATCTTTCAGAAATCATACTAATATGGCGATTTGCTGCTCAAGAATTTTGTTTTCTTAAAAATCAATGTTGAAAACAGTTTTGCTGCGTAATATGTTTGTGAAAAGGTTCTTTGAATAGAATGTTCAATAGAGCAGCATTTATTTGAAAATGAAATCTTTTGCAACATTATAAATGTCTTTACTGCCATTTCTGATCAATTGAATGTGTCCTTGCCGAATAAAAGTGTTAAGTAGTGTAATTTTTGAGCGTTGAAAAGTAAAATATGACAGAATTTCTCTTTTTTGAACTTCCCCGGGCAGTTTGAAGATCGGAAATGTCATTCATTTCAAGATTTATATTAAAGACCAATTTCAAATCGATTAATATTTGAGAAATTTAATTAAAAAGCATGTTATTTTATTTACTTTTTTATTGTTTTAAGTTTATCAACTGTTACTTAACTAATGTTGTTTTAGCATTTCCACAGATGCAATGCAATGAAAAAAAAAATAAAAAAAAAATAAATGTCATTACTGTTATGCTTTATTACCTCAAAATTTCTCATGTACAATATAAAAAATTCATACCGTCATACATTATACCAAACTTCAGGTGATAAATGTTTCCATTATTCCACAAAAAACTGACCCTAACTAAAGAATCACCTATATTTCACCAGACTTTATGTTAACAGTCTGTCTATAATTGTCATCAGAACTGTGCTGTTGCATCTAAATATACACAAATACAAAGGAAGCTGATTAGAAATATGATATGTCATTCATTGAAGTGATGTCTAATTAAAAACTGAATTCCGAGAAGCATCTGGCAGAACACTGAGAAAAAAACAGACCCTGAAAGCTGTCTAATCCTCCTATGATTGAGACAAGCGTCCTTTAACTCAATTGCATTAAGATGGCTTAAGGTTTAATAGGCTTCTCAAAACACTATGTGCTTACATCCTTTCTGTTACATTTGCAAGCCAATCATGGTGCTAATTGCAGCAAATTACAAGTCTAAAAATATCTCTCACAAAACACAAAAAACAGTTTGCACACATAGAGCGCTGCCTCCTGTACATACCAACAGTCTGACCCAAGGCCGTGACCCATCAGTCCGGTGAGACCCCAGCCCAGTGCTGGTGGCCAGACCTTGGCCCCTGCTGACAAAAGTGCTAGACAGGAGCCTCCAGAGCACCCAATCTTACTTAAAGACGTAAATTCCATTATCTATTGCTGGTGACCCTATGAAAGTAATCTGGTTAAGTTCTTAAGTGCCTCTGATTTGATTTCAGCACGCTTAAGTAGCAAAAACTTCATGAAGTAAATGGTGATGAGTGATATAGAGAGAACCAATTGTGGTTTTCATGAATGCTTCATGACTGAAATGTGTAAGTGTGCCAATAAAAATAAAAGCAAGGATTGAGTGTCTTGTTAAATAAATCAGCAAGGCTAAAGTGTTTTTGGGCGGTTTGGCTGTGGAGTGTCCAATCCTCTATCCAATTAAGTGGAAGATTACCAGCACGTACTTGGCCTGAACGTACCCACCTCCTAAGAAGTTATCGAGAGGCTAATTGGCTCTAAGGGTATTGTGTTTTACATCCTTGTACTCAATCCAGGGGATTTCTCATCATGCCATCTGCCCAATGCAAGTATAACATGTCTTTTATATCTCTTGTTGCGCAATTCATCATATTACAGAACGGATAAGTCATGATGTTGTGAACCTTCAAATCTTTCTTAGCCTGGGAAAAAAAGCCATGAACTGCACCCGTCAAATGTCCAAAGCAATAAAATGAGAATATATAAGTTTAATATCTAGAAAGATTGTTTATATCTTTTTGTGCTGAGGTTTGTATTTATAACACCATGTATCACAGCATGTGATCTAACTGAATGCACCAGGAGTTCATCTACATAAGTCAGCTGATTTATTGCCAATAAATAAGAGCTAAACACAATTCTATTATAACTGAAAGTCAACGTAATTATACAAATGCCCACTAGAGGTTCCCAGAGGATTCTGTCTCATTGGAGTAGGAACTGATGTGATGACACTATCATTAGATAATTGAGTCTATCTATCAAAGCTATCAAGAGGTGTTAGATATAATGGTTGCTAATGAATTCTCATCCAGGGAGGCAAATAAACACAACATAAATAAATAATGTGCACGTTATAAAATGTGACCAATGGAATTTAAAGAGATTTACATACCTTCATTTGGAGGAGGGAATGTCTCTGTTTGTCAGAGCAACCTGCAATATTATTAATAAGTTTCAGTAAAAATGATCCATAAGCCAACACACACATTTTAACCACAAGAGGACACTGTTTCACCACTGCAAAACATGACAAGCTCCTTCACTGTTTAAAAGACCAAATGCCTTCAAAGGGAACACACTGGCTCTACACATAATAATTTTTCCATGCTTCACAACAGGAAACAAAGACATAGATGCAATGAAATCTAAAGAAATTATTATTTTAATCAAGTTTGATTCTTATTTAAGAATTGTTGTGCTGAGCTATCCATTTCTCTCTAGGCAGTTCTCATCTTTGCTGTAATATCTAAATGCACAGCAAGAAGCACAACCAGCCCAAATCTATCAAATCTCAAGACCTTAACATTTTATTAGATTTTCCAGAGGCACTTACCCAAAATGCCAATGAAAAGATGAGACAAGGAGGACGATAATCTCTCTGGTTCTTCTCAGTGTAATCCAAAATACTGGCAAAAATGTTTTTCAACTATCCAATGCTTTTCAGAATACAGTTAGTGTGTTAAAAAGTTGCTTTGTTGCATGTATAAATGAAAAAGATAGGTCCTTCCAAAATCTAGGAGCTCTGAAAAAGTGTTCGTTTCTACACTTTGATTATCAGAGCACGTATGATGTTGAATCCTGAACCAATCCTTTCCAGAGACTGAACCTGTATCCAGTAAAATCCTCCAAACAGAGTAAACATTAGGCTTTGAGTTCCTTCACGACCAACAGATTAAACGCAAATCCACCCGAAACAGGTTTGTGATCATCCAGGAGATCCTTTCCAGAGCGTGTCCGGCTCAAGAATGCCCCCTCAGTAGCGAACCGTGCATTCCTGTGATCCCTCCCTCCGCGGACACTCCCACCGCCTCCCACACCTCCCTCCTCAGCCCTGACAGCGGCACCCCAGCGGAAGAACAATTACAACACTCTCCTCCTCTCTGTTCAACACGTACCTATAGACAGTCTAGTGATTATGGCCATCCTCTTAATTACAGGCCCAGAATAACCAGAGGGGACAAGCGACGGGTCAAGAATGCTGATGAGACGGTTCCACCTCGCACCGAAATGAGACTTCGCTCTCATTGGGTGACGTCGTCGACTCCAATTAAAGCTGCTGTGCTGGTATGCCACCATGCTTCTTTGTAGGGTGAGAGAAGGATAATATGATTAAATGCAGTGGTTGCATTTGTACCCGTCACAGCTTATTATAAACACGTCAAATAAAAGTGAATGTCATACACACGGTGTTGTGGAATTCTTAGAGAGATCAACCAATCGCAGAGCTCCTCATCAGACAGAGGGCTGTAAATGTCAGCGGGAAAAGGGCATGGCGAGATGATAAATCACAAGACGGGGTATTATCACAACAGATATATCACATAATTTATTAGAACCGTCAACACCCCCATGGGAGGAGGCAGATGAAAGCTCCCTGCACTCTTCCGTTGCTAATGCCGTGTCCTCTCTGAACCGGGGATGGGCTCTCTGGGGGAGATAGCACAAGACTTCAAAGTCCATGGCCTGCCAAGACCGCGGGGAGGTCTCATTCAGTTGCTGCCCCTGACGGCCCTGAGGGAGTTTCTAATTGCATTTCACAGGCCCTGAACAAAACAAGGCCTTGTTCAAGCTGAAGTTGGTCCTCCTGCTGGGACGTAGCTGTGATTTGCGACTCCTCAGCGGGACGTGGATCTTCAGCGTGCCAGCGCCGCTGAGAAAAACAGTTTCAGCTTCCTTCTTCTGACTGCACGCACCGGGACGCCGATTGGCAGATGAATATGCGAGTGGCCGCGACACCTTCCTTCTCCCCTCGGAGGGTGTTCGATCTGTGGGACTGGAGGCAGATGTGTGGGCTCAAGTTGAAAAATTAATACAGAGCTACAAGAGAGACTCTAAATCGTATGCAGGTCATAAAATATCATCAAACAGAAGAAGATTAGGGGGTTTTCTTTTCATAATTTATAAGCTCCAAATAACAGCCAATGTACTTTCAACTGGGTCTAGCTGAGCCTGATGTTATTGCTGTATTTTATTATCCTGACTAAGGGGATTTGATGTCTAATATCAGCAATAATATCAGTCCTTGTGCATTTTGCTTAAATCAGACATGCAACATGCATTTGACATTAAGAACCAGGACATTACATTTCAGTGTTTGCATGAAAGCAAAGCTATATGGCACCTTTGTATGCGATCTTTTGAGAAGTCACATACATTTACTGCTCTATAATTACTAAAAATAAGTTTTTAAATCATACAGTATTTATCTACCACTAATGCTAATTCTTATTCATACTTATGAAGAATATTTGAGGTTGAAGCCAAAACAAACCCAAACTGCAACCCCTACCTCCCTAACACTTTTATAAGGATTATTTATTATAACACATAAACAGATTAATTTATAATATCATTTTTTTTTGTATCACATGCAAGTTAAATGCAGATGTCCAAAAAAGACTCTTGGAATCTGCAGTTTATACACACACTAATTTTAACTAATGTATTTTCAATTGTAGTGCTAATAGTTAGGACTGGTAATTTGATCCATATCTGAGTATTTAACAGCTTTTTTGATTTTGTGACCAAATAATAACAGCATTAATAACATTAACTTCCCCCAAACTGAACTTTGTTTTTCATAATCTTCTGTCATAATCTCATTAATACAAAAGTAAAATGATCTGACCAATATTTTAACGTTGCCATCACAGCACCAAAAAACATAATCATATATTACCAGCGCACAGCGTGTATGACTAACACAAAATAGTAAATCACTGCTAAATTGTATCATCATCATCAAAGGCAGAAAATCTGAGTAAAATGTGATTACTGTGGAGTGAGGGCTTTTATTAGTTCCGTGCTCATTCTAATAAGTCCATTTGAAATCATTTTGTGTAATTATGACAGAATCAGCTTATGATAGCGCATATACATCTGTCCCAGCTTTAGCTGTACCCCAAGGCCCTAAAAAACAAAGATATCGAATGAAGAATGAGCACATGGAAGTTTTTCCTTCTGTCTTCTTTTAAACATCGAAATATTCTTGCAGACTCTCCTCAAAGGCAAAGTCATTAGTGCAGACTTGGCCTGATTGTTTTCACTGATTTTCTGTCTGAAGGAGGAGTAAATTGATGCCTTGGCCCTTCAGCTTCAGTCTGGCTATTAATTTCAAGGAGCAGGTTTGGCCTGATGGCCCTTTGAGAGAAAGCTGATTTAACTAGATCATTTTTAATGGGGATGGATTCCTCCATACTTGCCCTTTGGAATTGCTTCTGTCCTCCATAACCACTGGTCTGTAATGGCAAGCTCCTTCTGAGACTATTACTAAGGGCCAATTGGCCTTGAAATGAAATACATAATCTTAATGTACTGGAAGATGTGCGATCCGTTCGCTTGTGGAATGAAATGACTCAAGACTGCAGGAGGGAGTTTTTAGTCCATAAAGAGAAATGCTGCAAGAAACCGCCTATTCCACGCTGTCAGATCAAGGTAGCCTTCGTGAGCAGGCGTACGCAAACTCGCATGACAGCCGCTGCTATTTCCAGGGAGAGATAATCAAAGGCATTTGACTTGTGAGAGCCATGGCGAAATACCAATATTCTTGGATTTCAAAGAGCGTCTAACTACTGAATAGGGTTCCCATACGCCCTTTCATTGGGATGACACAATGTTGCATCTGCTCGGCAAGGGATAAATTAAGCATGTGAAAGTTTTAGTGAAATCCCCATTTTCCAGTTAATCAAATCTCCCCTAATCAAATTAGGAGCTGTAATTCCCCAGGATGCGTGTGACAAAAGTGTATTATTCCTGCCTTTGGGGCAGCAAAAGAGAAATCAGCGTGAGGCCATTCCCCTCTGCTTCAGTGGCCCTGAATTGAATTGCTCTTCCGACTGACCCGAGCGCAAGAGGCAGGGTCGAGGTAAACTTTGGCAGTGTTTGAGTTCCCAGCTCATTAAAGAGCTGCCTCTGAGGCCACCTCCAGAGACTGTTGAGCCATTCATTAATGAGGCACTTGTGTAATTTTCCCTGGACATCTGTGACGAACAGGCTCTCTTCCCAATGCCACACAAAAAACACCTCAGACAATAAAGCTCACATTGACGGCTTAGGGAAACAGCCAACATCCACAGTTACTTGTAGTTGCTTGTCATGAGCATGCATATAAAATCATCTTCAATCTTATGAAACTGCAGCGATCACCTGTGAGCAATACACAAGGACTTATTTTCCACTGAATGAGAAGTCTTGAGATTTGATTGAAGATCTTTAGCAGAGCTGGCACATACAGGGAGCACAGAAAGTGCCCTTTTATACTCGCTTAGCAGGGCGGTAAATAGGCCCATGGAGCATTCAGATGCCACTTATGAAGTGCTCATAACCGATGTGTACCTCACGGCTTTGCACAACAGCTTCCTTCCAAACCAATTCATATGGCAGCTAATGAATATGCCACTTTAGACTTCATGAATTGTTCCTTTCCGTTCACTGCCCCCAGTGTTAACACCTCTTTATACGATTCTTAACACCTACTGCACTGCCTCTCAAGGTCACTCTGGCTGAACGGAGAGCTGGAGAAAGCCGCACAAAACCTGAGAGGCTCGATTCCTATTCATTTGTCACATTTGCATGCATGCCTCTATACTCAATCACACAAAGGCCACGGTAGCTTAGCCATTGCCCCCTACCAATTACAAATGAGTCCATTAAGCTGTCTGCATTGGGCCCAGCCTCTTCATGGTAATGGCTTGTGAGATTTCCATCATAATCGTCGGGCTCCCACTGCAGTCATGAGTGCAGATGGAGGAGGAGAGTGGGTAAAGAGCCATCAAACGGGGCAGAGTGCATTCTTTCAGCTTTGTTTACGCACAGGCCAACTCAAAAGCCAGTGCTTTCTATAGGAGAAAAGAGCCTTTAAAGATTATTACAAAATTCTTGTGCGATTTAGGGAGCTGCATGTGCAAAAACAGTGGCCTTGATACTGATAAACTGATAATTATTTTCATATTATGATTGATTGATTACCAATAAATAACATTCAAATTCTAAACTATTTTGTCTAAATACATGAAAAATAACACTAAAAACTAAAAGCAATCATTTGAGTGAATTTAGGCATCACAACAATATAATGTACAGTATGAAGAATGGATATTCATTTTGATAAAGATTACATTTAACAGTGTTAATAAATTATTAGTGTTTTTAAAGATTACCTTTAAGTGAGACTACGGCAAAAATGATCGAAATGTAAACAGACCAAATGTACTAATAAATTCAATGTCGACCAATTAGATACGTTTAAAAATCTCTAATATTGGCCAACATATTGTCCATCCCAAAGAAAATGTGAGTACTAGTGCTACTGCCAATGCAGTACAACCTCAATAATATTATCTTGAATAACAATTATTATAATGATTCAGATCTAACTTACAGTTTCAATGTCAATACCAAAACAAAATCTACTCCAGATTATCTTCATTAGTCATAAGTAACCAAATAATTCTTTATCATTTTATTATTTTTTCTGTCAAAATCAGGACATTGTAGAAATGTGGGGAACACTGAAGCAGATGGGATGTTTCTTGTTTCTTGTGGTGTCAAATCATTTTCCTCTTTGGATCCAAAATTAAATGGCAGGGGGTGATTTACGCACCTTCTCTATTAGCAGTCTTGGAAGAATAATGTGAACAGCTTTTATTACATGCTGGTTGTTACTCTGACACATAATTAACAAAGTCTGTTAACGTCTAAAGGGAAATAACAAATCATTTAGACCAGACAATCAATCCCATAAACATGCATTTATCAAGCTCATTTGTGAAGCCTGACCTAGTTCTTTCAAGTCATATAACAGGACAACTCTATAAAAGTCTATTCATAAGTGAAGGTAAATCACAGCTCATGAAAGGTCTCAGCATTTTAAAGTACTCATGACCCTAACATTTCATTACATGATTTCATATAAATATTAGCAAGCTGGACATATCCATTATTGTTGTAATAAGTAATAACACGCAAGCAAGTCATGGCTTAAGTTATAAATGTTGTTTTGTACCCCATTAAAGGAGAACTCCGGTCAATTTTAACATTGAGCTCATTTTTTTGTAAATTTGGAGTGCTGTCAATACAGAGAACAACGACAAAAATCGGTGTTGCCTACACCGTGTTATCCTCTTTTTAAAATTTGCACCCTGTTGACTTCAATGGCTTTTAGCCTCTTAACATCCTTGATGTGTCATTACAAGTGCCCAGCCATGTGAGTGATTCCTTCAGAGTGATCACGGGTGAATCTGACTGCAGTAGATGTGAAAGATATTAATAAAAATGATGTTATTTCAGCCAGCGCACATACCTGTATTTTCTTCCTGTTTTCGGTCGAAGTCCATAGTAATCGATTGTCGAGTTCACACGCATAGGTTTAGTTACCTATGATCATAGATATCATATAAAGGCTAGATGTCTTAAGGCGGAGTCACTTCCGGCATCACCGGCGGCCATCTTACCACAGGGCGCTCCGTGAATTAAGGTGAGTGAGCAGCACGCACACAAATCCTCTTATCTCGCTGAAATCTGGACGGATTTATAAACGGTTTGGTTTCTTACAAACGTTATTAACGTGGCTATAATTCTGAATGCTTAAACATTTTGAACATAATTATTCATATGTATGCAGTATAATAGCTACATCTCTGACGTTTATAACAAACCAAACCGTTTGAAAATCGGTAGAAAATTGAGCAAGTTAGGGTTATTTAAAAGTACATGCACCATGTTATGAGTGAGCGAGCACCCTGTGGTAAGATGGCCGCCGTGTGCGGATGTCGAGCTCCATTGGCCAGCAGCGCGGACGAGACATCTAGCCTTTATATGATATCTATGCCTATGATCATGCGCGTGAACTCGACAATCGATTACTATGGACTTCGACCGAAAACAGGAAGAAAATACAGGTATGTGTGCTGGCTGAAATAACATTATTTTTATTAATATCTTTCACATCTACTGCAGTCAGATTCACTCGTGTTCACTCTGAAGGAATCACTCACATTAGCTGTGCACTTGTAATGACACATCAAGGATGTTAAGAGGCTAAAAGCAGGTTTAAAACTTGCCCCATTGAAGTCAACAGGGTGCAAGTCAACAGGGTGCAAATTTTAAAAAGAGGATAACACGGTGTAGGCAACACCGATTTTTGTCGTTGTTCTCTGTACTGACAGCACTCCAAATTTACAAAAAATGAGCTCAATGTTAAAATTGACCGGAGTTCTCCTTTAAGTTTCATTGCAAAAACTGCTAAAACATTCTTTTTGGTATTTACTATTTTGTGTTAGTTTGGAATGACATAAGGGTGAGTAAATTTTGACAGAAAGTTCATTTTTGGCAAAGCTATCCCTTTAAAAGTCAACAGTTCCCGATAACTGATGTTTGTCAACCTTAAGGTCTACAGCTTGTGAACCTGCAACACTATTTACAAGAGTTACAACCATTCTGTAGCAATACGACCCCTCACTACAAAGTTAAAACCTATCGCTCCACTTGCAATATATTTCAGATAACTGTAGACTATCCTCAACCGTTACATGGTGAGAGTGATTGCAGCAGATCACCTTGAGGACATCTAGCCCTAATGTAGTGCCTCAGTAGTGGAAGACCATGAAGAAAGATGATAGGACTTCAGTGGTATTAATCACCACGACAGTGAGAGGCTTAGCCCCCGGCCGCCAAGGGCTCAGGATAAGCTCGTAAAAATTGCACAGCCCTCCACAGGGCGCTCATGTCTTACTTGTTTATGGCAGCGAGTCCCAGAGGACGTGGCAGTGATGTGCTAGCCTCTAAACCCACGCCGTCAGGAATGATGTATGACCATCATTACCAGAAAATATCACTTCAGCCGACCCATGATCTTGCTCCGCTAAGGGTCATATTATCCATGAAGAACAAATTACGGTCCCCTCCGCACATTTAAATTACTAGGGGGGAAAAAATGCTAGTACGGAGATGGTGATATGTCATCGGTGACAATGCCCCCCAGTGTAACGCAGATAAAAACCCACCTGAGAAATCATCGTCCTACAGGATGCTAAAGTTCACTTGCGTTTGTTGTCATGTAGAAGCAAATATACAGGAAAGGTTGTGCACTTTAATTTCTCCCATTTGAGCAATTAGCATATTTACACAACAAAGACAGTCATGAAATGGCATTTTCAGATTTTGCTGTTTGTATCCGTAAATAAATGGTGGTTATATTCATCTGTATGTCCTTAAATATCATCACCTTCAAAGAGCTTTTCTAACTGTGCTTTAAGCTATTTCAAATCCATTTATACTGATTTCAGGTTTAGATATATTTAATATAAATTACATTTCTTAAACTTTCATCCAATGCAACCTACTCAGGGGATACATTTTTATCAGTGCTTGCACATTTTCCTGAACATTTCTTGGAACCCCTGACCTTGGAATTGCTAGCAACATGCTCTGCCAGTTGAACTACAGGAACACTACTGTAAATCCTGAATGTAAAAATACTTCACATACTCATGACGTTATTTTCCAAATCTTTAACAGATCGTTATATTTATTTAGAATTGCTTTACTCATTGGTGCTATGCTTCTTTGAAAAACTTGCCTGCTCTCACATTTCCTTTTTTCTTAAATGGCAATACAACTTTCTAATTGATCCAATTCAAAGAAGAATCTTATGGGCTTCTCACACTGCGTTTATTCTACGGGGCTGTTGAATCCTTGAATCTGATTGGTTGATGACCGTTCTAAGGTGTGCAATTATTTTCAGGGAAACGTACGGCTATAGTAGTTCTAGGCAGGTCTTGACCACATTTCAGTTCCATATCACTTCGCCAAATGATTTCAGTTATTTCAAAGGTCCTTACAGCCCACAGAACTAAATCCCACAATGACACTAGCTATTTCCATCCACACGTTTTTATCCGAATTAAGTGATATCGAATGAAAAATGCCTTATGGAAACAGTAAAAGACTCAAATGAAATACGTTCGGTCTCATCGGATTTTATCTTGATCGATATACGGCTTATGCGATAAATGCTGATGGAAACGTTATTTGCCGAATAAATAATGAATTGCGATTAAGTTTTAGGTCATTTTATGGTTGCAACCCGCCACATTTCCGCTCTGTTTGCACCTCTTATATACTGTCTATGGTTTGCACACATGGCGGGTGTCAACAAAGACAGATGTAAGTGGACAAACGAGGAGACGAGATACTTTTTGAATTTAATTTA
The DNA here is from genome assembly GCF_964197995.2 of Scardinius erythrophthalmus. Lineage (NCBI taxonomy): Eukaryota > Metazoa > Chordata > Actinopteri > Cypriniformes > Leuciscidae > Scardinius > Scardinius erythrophthalmus. Next base: position 15,890,697 of record NC_138227.1, read on the forward strand.
CTAGAAAAATATAACGGCTATTTTAGATAGCAAAAAATCTAAGAAATGCCATAATTTATCAGGAACTCACGAAGGAAATGGCCAACAAAGGTTACGACAAGCCGTGAGACGTCCTCCGGAGTAAATGGAAGGCGCTCAAACAGCGATACATGTGTCAAAAAAGAGAGTTGATCTCCCAGAACCGTTTGGAGCGCTGTCGTTCCCACAACACAGGCCGCCTCCGTTGTCCACTTACGTGCATCTGCATCATCATAGCAATGTGTTGATAGCGTCGTTGTTTTCTTATTATAGCTTGATATGTCGCTATCAGCTGGCACATAAGCACTATTACAACTTGTGCAATATTGATCATTTGTTGGTAGATGGTGCGATCCATTTTGTCTAGCAAAACTTTGTTCGCAAATGTTTGCTTGAATGTTGTGCGATTCAGTGCGAAAATGAATGGAAACACCTTAAAATGTCTCAAATCAATTCGATATACCAATTTGATCGCAAAACAGCATGTGACGTCATTACGCACAGGTTTTTATTCGCTTTAAAGCCGTAGGATGGAAACACACTTTCACCAGCTTTATTTGCATGAGTTTTTTTACCGAACTTCAGATAATTCGATTGACAAGTGGATGGAAACTTAGCTACTGGCCGAGCAAATAAATATAGTAAACAATAGGATAAAAAAAAAAATATATATATATTTTCATGTTTTTTTGCCACAAAATTACGTTTTATAGAAATACTCTTTCTCACGCTCTCTCTCCCACTCAGATGCACACACACTCTGACAGAAACGTGTTGTCAGCGCTGCTCTGACGATTTTATCAGGAAAATAGTTAAGCAACTTAAAAGCTATGATATTTCTTACTAGCAATGTAATAACTGCGCTGTTTTTGAAGCAGATAAACTTACAGTTTCACCATTAGAAGAGGCGCTGCTGAACACTGTTGAGAGACGCACAGACTGAGGTAATTCATACACGCTTGATAACTCTCTCTCTCTCTCTCTCTTTCTCTCATAACTGCATTAAACTGCTATTAGTGGGTCAAGTCTCCGTTACTAGCTCTAAAATTACGTTTTGGAATTAGCAACGAAGGCGTGAGATGAGATGTGCAAGAAATTAGTCCTACACAAGAGCGTCAATGTCAAAAACTTGACAGAAATACATCTTCTGAACAGTGTTTTGAGTTGTAGTAACCGTATAAGCGGAATAATTGACTCCGGGCCGTTGAATTATCAAAAAATAATGTGCATTCCTTTAATCCTTAAATTAATCCTTACTTATCATTCTAAACTCTGCTTTTAACCTCAGGTAAAGGAACGTTTCACACTTGTGAATTAGAAGTGGAAAATGTCAAATGGTGACAGAAAACATTGGAGTGAAGAAGAGACTGTTTTATTTTTTAAGGCCCCAATATCCTTTAAGAAAAATTATTATATTATATTATATTAATACTATATTATATATAGTATTATATATAATAGTATACCAATATAATAGTATTTTTTGGTACTTTCTGTGAATATGCTTTACCATGCTTTGCACTAAAAATGTTCAATAAATATATACATGAAAAAAAGAAAGAATTACTATTCATATATTTATTATATTATATTATGTTATATTATATTATATTATATTATATTATATTATATTATATTATATTATATTATATTATATTATATTATAGCATTGAATAATATGGTTTAATAACTTGAGTGAACTTTTGTTTCAGTGCAGATCCCATGCAATGCAACAGAATGGACAATTAAGGGTACAGTGGAATGGTCATTCTCTGTATTGTCTTTGCCTTGGAAAAATGAATCCCCTGATAATTTATAACCGAGGAGAAACAAGCGGCTGATGAATAGTATCCATTATCATGCATCATTTACTGTAATAACAGGCTGCTATTTCCATACAAGAAATGACAAAAATCCTCCATAAATTAGTTTCGAATTTCGCCTGTGGATGTTGGGAAGAGAATAAAGGAGCTTGTGAGTTCTACCACCCAATATCAATTTCAAGGTCCATTTACTTCCTCATCCCTGATCCCTGCCACGCTGAACAGACGGAGACCCCTGAGTGGGCGCATATGGCAGAGGGCTGGGAGTCCACTGGAGCTGGTAATGATGGCAGCGGTGGACTGGTCCATCACCGTGCCAGCACTGGGGCTCCATTGGCGCAGAGTAATTGACAGCCATGAGCTTCCCTACAGAGCTCAAACACACCGCCTGCTCTCTGGCACACACTCCCTAATTCACACACGCAGTCTTGGCTGCTGGCTCAGCAGGGGCAGGCCATCCAATTTACAGCTCTGTCCAGCACTGCCCCAGGAGCCATCTCCAGCCTGCCCAGCCGGCCCAACAGAGACTAATGAAGGGCTCTTCCAGCACCTCATACATTATGGAGAGAGCAGAGACAGATCAGGAAAACATTGCCAACGCACTCTGCTTTTCTGAACGGAAAGAATCAATTGGGTTGTTGTGGGTAACTGCTCCCCTGCTATGACATCACTCTCCATTACATGCACAGGAAAATGCGCAGGTGATGGAGGGAGAGAGAGAGCAAACGAGATATTATTTCTGGCTCTCGTTTACTTAAGTTCCATGTGTAGCGGTTCACATTTTCTGCACCGCATGAAATACCACTTAAAGCTTTGCTTCCACTTACCAGCTCAGAAAGCAAGATCTTTCCAGGTTACAGAGTGAAACGACCCCTCCAAGAACCATTTTGTTAATCTGTGGGGGAAAGATTCATAATCAGTTATTTTGTATACTGTGTAAAGACTACGGAAGTCCATCTACATAAGCATACACAGACTTTACGTATAATGGAGCTTCACTTCATTCGGTTGTTACATACTTATGAGCACACCGACCGACTCACCACTGAGCCTGCCTTGGCATGCTGTTACAATGAAACAAATTGTATTCTGCGATGGCTCTGCATGAGTCTTGGCTTCACTAACGTCCTTGGGATGCTTACCATCTGGCAGTCCCATCACTGCGTTCAGATACACTGCATTAGAAAGTGAGACAGCCCAGAATGCAAACAAGAATGTTATCAAGTACTTTCCTCCAATGTTGAGTCGTAAAGTTAATAATTGAATAAACAATATAGAAATTGAAATGGCTACAGAAACTGGCCCCAATGTATACGGGCCAGTGTTGTTAATGTTAACTAAAACTAAAATAATTTAAAATAATTTTGTTAATTTAAAATAAAGCAGATATAAAATAAATATTAGATGTAGAACTTAAAAATGAGAACTGTTGTTATGGAAACTAACTGAAATAAAATAGCTTGTAAAAAAGTACTTTTTTTAATAAATTACTAAAACTTAAATAAAATTAAATTTCTGATTAAAAAAATTAAAATGACAAAAGCACATAACAAAACTAAAACTTAAAAATTACAATGAAAACTGAAAATATACAAATAAAAGCTAATTCAAAATATTAATAGATACTAATATAGTATATAAATAATACTAAATTAACACTGATTTGGACACTTAATGACTTCTAATAAACTGGTGACCAGGTGGTTAAAGGATGTAAGAAGTCAGTTTCCCCTTTAAATAAATTAAACTTGGTTTGATATTTTGTATTTAATGCACAGGCTAGATTTGACGTGAACCTTAAATTAAGTGTAAATATAAATATTAAAATAGCCTATTTAAATTATATTATATTAATAATGGCATCCTCTCTTTTTCTCCCAAACTGCCATCAATTTCGACCTGCTGCTTTCAATGTTTTCTTAAAGAGCCTAGGGAATTAGTTGTTGACTGCCATTTTCAAATTGGCCAGAAAGGGAATTACTCAGAGGTGAGTTTGACTCTCATTAAACAATTGACCCTTATTTGTGGCCATTTTCACAAGGTGCCGCTGCAGAGGTTGGGGCAGGAATCAGCCAGGTTCATCCATCAGCTTTATGGCAGGTGGCAGGGGCTCCTTATGCTCAATGTAGTGGAAAGCAAGGCTTTATTACCTCTGGCTTCTCACTGAGAGAGATGAAGACAGAAACAATGGTGACAGAGTGTAGAATTTCCAAGGCTGATGGTCATGGTTGATGCGTCAATATAACTCCGTATGTTCTTGAAATCTGTTGTTGCGCCAAAGGATGGCAGCCGTAGTGCAGACAAGGGTGGTGTCCTTCACAAAACAATCCCTGTCTGCTCGATTTTATCAGCTCCACAAAATGGCGTCGGCAAATTATTCATGACAGGTGAGAACTGTCACCGTGTTTAACACACTGAATATGAGCCGATGTCTTTTGACTTCCGTGGACTCGATGAAATCCACTGATGACAGCTTACTTGACATTTACACACTCCGATTCCCGTCCTTTAATAGCTACGCTCCATCTCCCTAGGGATTGCCAGCCAGGCCGACTGATAACAAACCTGTCAGGCGGGTTCACAAGGGATATGAATCCAGTGCTGGCGGAGAAATGATGTGTTCACTGGAGGAATATGGAGACTGACATGAGCTGCACACCGGCTTAGTGACAGATGATTTGTTACACCGTGCGCTAAATGGAAGTCGCCACAACGGCTGATTAGGTCTTATCAGGGCCGTTTCGAGCGAGCAACTTTTTCATTTCACCTCTCTCCAAGGAGCCACCATCAAAAGAGATCACAGAGGTTTCCTGGGCGAGCCTGTCAGCTCAAGGTGAAGCCGAATGAGGGAGGATAACAGGGATGAGGAAATAAACTGCTGTCTCAGATAACATTAATGCTCAAGCTTCACGGCTGACAGTTACCTGATAAAACATTATCTCAGCCAATGAGAGACAGAACAGGACAAACACGTCCCCCCACACACAGTTTTTCTAATCCATTTGGCCAGATTACAGCAAATCGCTCGCTATTCATCTGTGGATCATATTGCTGCTCTGGAGATTCTTTTTCTTTTTTATAGAAAAGGTTACCCATATTTCAAAAAAAAAAAAAAAAAAAAAGGCCGGCAGTGTAAGCCTAAATGCATTAGTTCCCGAGCTATATTATTGATATTATGTGCTCAATAAACAAGACACCTAACAGTTCAATAAACAAGATAATTCTGAGTAACATACATTTTAGACACAATATCTTGTTCACACAAAGAATGAGAACGTTAAAGATAACTATGACAACTAAATTAGCCTCCACACCATCGCACAATAACGCTGGTTATTATAAGAGCACTGCCACTTTTTCGTCTGTGCTTTCAAGCGTTCACACAATGAAAATTCTGTTATTAATTACTCACCCCCTCATGTCGTTCCAAACCCATAAGACTTTCATTCATTTTCGGAACACAAATTAAGATATTTTTTTGATGAAATGTGAGAGTTTTTTGGACCTCCATTGACAGCTACGCAACTACCACTTTGACGCTTCAAAAAGTTCATAAAGAGATCGTAAAACTAATCCATATGAATCGAGCGGTTTAGTCCAAATTTTCTGAAGAGACGATCGCTTTATGAACAGATTAAATTTAGGCTTTGATTCACATTTAAACATAGATTAGCAAACATAAACAGAAGCTCAACCAAACATGCTTGACTTGTGAAAACAAACCTCATTGGTTCTCTCAAACATGCTTGAGCTTCCGTTCATCATAACAGATGTGTGTGTGCTTTGATGAATGTTTATATGTGAATAAAAGCCTAAATTAAATCTGTTCATCAAATAAAGTGATCGTGTCTGTTCCGAAAATTTGGACTAAACCACTCAATTCATATTTGATTAGTTTTACGATCTCTTTATGAACTTTTTGAAGCTTCAAAGTAGCTTAGCTGTCAACGGAGGTACAGAAATCTCTCAGATTTTATTAAAAATATCTTCATTTGTGTTGCGAAGATGAACGAAAGTTTAACAGGTTTGGACTGGAATGACATGAGGGTGAGTAGATGACAGAATTTTAATATTTTGGTGAACTAACCCTTTTAAATGCTCAAGCTCTTTAAAGTCTTTGGGAATTTTTTTTAATGATTATTAAGACTTTATAGTTATCATCCTTGGTGTGAATTTTGAATGGGCCTTAGTTTGTTTGTTTGTCTGTGCTGCGTCAACGAAAATAGTTCCAAACAAAGGAAAAGCAGAATTGACCGACGTGAGTCTCTGAGCAATAGTAGTGGTGTTTAGCTCCTGAATTGATCAGGTTTTAATTATTCAATTAGGCTACTCAGACATTCCTGAATGAATCTGCTTTTAAACGGATCAGTTGAAAGAATGTATCTCAACCTTAAGTCACTTGTTTTGTTTCTGAATGAATCTCTTTTTGAATAAATTGATTGAATGAACGATTCAGTAACTTACTCATAAAGACTTGTCGCCACCTACTGCCGTAACTATGCAACCAATAGAAAAGGTCACTGAAAATCCACTGGGGGAAAAATGCTTTAAAGGCATGCAGAATCACATCAATATTTCAAGCATCGTCTCTAACTCAGAATCATCCGGAACAACCATGAAATCCTCTCAGAGTGAGCAGATGGTCTTTCCTATATGCAACATCATCCATGTATTGACTGAAAATTCAATCCAGATGAGACCACATTAGACCGCAAATTGACATCTATCACAAAGACTGAATCTTCCTCTTAGTGCTGTAGTGATCTATATGATGGGTTCCTTTAAAAATCAATAGTAACAATAATGGTCTTGTTTCACAAATCTAAAATCCATAAAATACAAAATTTTTGTAGCTTCTGGAAAAGTAATAACTCTTATGTGTAGTTTATATCTTGTAGACCACAAAAGTTAAACCAAGCAGTTGAGATGTGACGAAAATCCACACATTTGTTGGTCTCTGTTCTCATTAGGACACCTTGGCTCAGTCTACACCCTCAAAGTGTATCTGTTTACCCATGGATCTCATTTGATGAGACATAAGGCAGTAATTGGATGAGGCTTGTGATCAGATGTTCTCTTGGGGAACTAATTCCACTCTTTCTGACCTGCCTAATCTTCTAAGACCAAGCTGGGGTTAATGGGCTGCTCTTCCCCCAACAACTGCTCAGGGGTGACTAGGATATCCAGACTGCTGTATAGAAAACGTTAGGCGCGCTGTATTAGAGCACGGCAGAAGGATATGACAGTATAAGCTGCACAACACGATCCATGATAAAGTAATTTATGCATGAGCACTGGACCGCAAGTGAATAGAAGATACATTTTCATGATTAGCCGAGCAGAGGTCATGCGTAAATGGATATCATATAGCATCCCTTCTGACAAAAATCGTTAATCTGACTGTAATAGTTCCCATTTACTGGAATGTGTGTTTCCCCCCCTCCGTTGGGAGGTAGCTAACAAAATATTATATTTTAAGAGACAGCAACCATATTTGTGGCTGTCTGCGATACGGTATATAGGCCTAATGCTTTCTTCATATTCTCGTATTTAAGGAAAGAGACTGGAAGTGTTAGTGATTAAGGAGTGGACTGGACTGAAATATATCAAATATATATATATATATTGTTTGTAATTATTTAGTGTGATTGATCACTTGAGTGAATTATTCAGTGACTCACTCATAAAGACAGTCAATTAGCACAATTTACTGTGGCTGGTTGCATAAACTACTTAGTCATAAAAAATGTTTAGGCTGGTCATAACTTTTTTTGAATCAGTTACATAAAAAGGTAGATTGTTCTAATTTGAATCCAAAATTAAATATAGCTAACTAGCATAAGACAACAAACAAACACATGCACGGTCAACATCGGAGAGCTATTTCTCGAGAACTGTATCAGTAATTTCTGTACAGCTCAGTCCAAAGATCATCTGATCATGTTATTGGACAAAAATGGTAGGAGTAGCGAAAAAACGGTTTTCATTCACTTCAAAATGGCTGACAAACAAAAGGATGGAAAATGAAAAATAAGATATCGTCTGAATCGGCATAAGCCAAGGAATGGACACGGAATGGACAAGGACACAGTCAAAATTTGGAAAATGTTTTCAAAAGTAATAAGCGTTTTTGCAAAAATTCTTATATCTCTGAAACACTAGATGGCGCTGTGTTCAAACTTCTCAGGTACCTTCACTGACATGCTGTTGATGACCCATATCAAATTGTGTGCCGATATATATCAAATCATTTAAAAGATATTGCAAAACGATTGATTAATTTCAAAATGACGGACCGATGGTTCATCCGATCCTGGCGAAATTTATAGACAGCAAGATCATGATTGTTTAAGAATCATTGTGATAGAGAGAACAGGTTTCAAACAGTTTCATGGTACTGTATACAACAGATTTTCTTTTTATATTCTTATTCAAGAGAGGGGACAGGAAGTGCTAGCATTACCATAATGTTCCAGCAAATTTCATTTTTTATCTCAAAGATGATAGATATCTTTAAAAATCTGCCACACAATGGCCACTGTCGAGCGTTTTGGCAATCCAAATGAACCACCTGCCTCCTCTCAGAGTCCCAAACCCTGTAATTGTGAATTGATTTGACAGACTGCTACATTATGATCATATGAAACAGAGCTAATCACGCTTTCCTGTCTCTTTCATCTGCACCAATGAGCTCCTTCCATACGAAATTCAATGACATTTCGCTTCTGCACCAAAGATGAGGAAAGGTCTTCTGTGACCCCTGTTTTTCAGGCCTGCTCACATGCAAAGCAGGTTATACAAGAGTCTTAAAAGAGCCTTCCTTTCAGCAGGCGACAGCAATCAAGGGCCCTCAGAAATAAAAGCGATTATAAACATCAGCCTGTTCGTTATAGCTATTAAGCCTTTCTGTCTATTCTCCCCAGAAATTTTTAGGCAATTAATTAAATTCCCATGTCCGTGCCTGGCAGTCATTAGTCTAATATCGGCTTTCAAGGGAGCACCGAGGCGGCGGTCGCCGTGCCAGGTCACATCACGAGAGACAGCGAAGCTCTGCTTCCCGTTTGCCCTCTACAGATCGCCTCCTCTTTTTATCACCATTCATTTTCCATCAGCAATACGATGCCAGCATTATGCTTGACTGATGTGGAGAGACAGAGCAATTTCCTGAGACACTTAACACCAGGTCACATGGGGTTGAAATACGATAGACAGATACAGCCATTCACAGGCTGCTACTCGAGATGATGCCAACCCAGATGTTATGTCAATGGGTGAGGAAAACACTTTCTCGGTGCTTCGATTTTCGAGGACGGCGAAATTGCTCCTCGAGTGTGCTTTCAATTTGCCCAAAGGAACGAGGTGAAAGCGAGACCTCGTTCGAGTAGATATTCAAACGTATTCATTGAACTGCCTAACGGAGGAGACTAAATATGGAAATTAACTTTGACTGCCAGATGTTTCCTCTGTGTAATAGAAGTCATTACCATCACATTTAGTACTTCGTTTCCAAATCGCCTCGCATTACGCGGTGAAATGTATTCCTCTGCGAGCTCGGTAACAGTGCATTACGCGCAGATAATGATGACTTTGTTATCCTGTGGTCTGTGAGGTCCATTTCCCAGCTCGCCTAACTACAAATGTCAGCCCCGACAGGCAATTACAGGAGTCCGGTTACTCTCTCCTCTGCTATCGTTCTCCAATCTCAGAGACCCTGGCGTGGTGAAGAGCAAAGGTAATTTTCCCTCGGGCCTGAAACAAGGCCATGAACTTGGCTATTAAAGGCCTAACAGGTTTTGTCCAAGCAGTCTGCTGGATGCTTGCTTGACACGCAGTCGATATCCTCTGTCCTCTTGGGCCATCTCAACTGTCAGCAGTCAGAAGTTAGAAAATGCTGCACTCAACAGCTGATGACGTGAAAATCAGCCATAAAAGATGTTGAAAGATGTTTTTCATATGAGCACATATTTGATAGTTTTCCTGCATTAGCTGAAGCACTTAAAATAATTAAATAAATGTATGTTGTAGGTGTACTTGCACTGCTCAGATAGCAATACACCCATTAGATGCCTGTTTCAACGGGCCGTAAGCATAAGCTGTAAGCCGTCCGCCATATTGGAACGGTCAAAGGTGGCCCGTGAACGTTCATCATTGGAGAGCAAGTTGACTGAGATTTTGCAACCTTAGTTAGACCGAGTTTTAGACGCATGTATGATGAATGTCTGTATATGAAATAGAATACGGCAGATGATTTTGCTAAACTATCACAATACAAAATGACGAAGGCGTCAGCTAACACGAAATTAAAAAGTTACCATAGTAAAAGTAAAAGTAAAAAAAAAAAAACATTAAAAGAACCATAGTAAAAACATGTAGGCCCAATATTAAGTTAATACATAAAAACACAAACCAATACATTCTCATCTTTGAAAGATTATCCCATTTCTTCGGGAATTTAAATCGTGGCGGTTTCACAACCAGAAGCTGCGCTATGATTCATACTGTGAGTGACGACACGCTGACCGTTGCAAGATAGCGGGAATGCCATATCTGGAGCGGTCGAATGTGATTCTACGTATACATATTTATGAATACATCTATCTAATCTAAAAGGTGCAAGCTCTTCAGCGGCTTCGGGATGTAATGAAAGCGCAACAGCTCCACCTGCTGGACACATTTCAGCTGCATCTATTATTACAGAGGATGAAATACCGTTCACTAAACATTTACATGGTAACCATATTTTCAGACAGAATATAAAAAATAGTTGTGGATTTACATTGTCAATTTAACTGTCAAAGGTTTTTAATAAAATAATACTAATAATAACGTTATTAATCTGTTTGGGGGACGGGGTTGGTTTGTAAATGTTTTGTTTTCCATTTCAGATTGGCTACCTTTATCCAAAATGACAAATTAATGAACGAAACAAACATCGAATGTTCTATAAGGAAATACATAATGTAATAATTTCGGTTCTAGTCGTTTTTATTCGTTTTGTATAGGCTACATATTACAAGCTATAGCAACACTGTATGTTTAACACTAGCCTACTTTATTCAACATTGAGAGTATTACATATCATAACATGAGTGTTTCTTCAATTATGGACACTTTTGGCCCTGTAGACTAAACTCTCTTTTTAACACAAACTTTCCACACACTGAAAGTTTCACAGTGTAATTTCCACCACATCTCTAATAACGTCTGTGATGGAAATGGCGGTAAAAACATTTTTGCAAAAATAAAGACTTAACTTTGAAAGAAAAAAAAACTTCATTGGATCAGAATCGTTGGTCTGGGTGAAGATGACACCAATTAAATATTTTCACAAAATAAATATTTAAATGGGATATATATATATATATATATTACTCCTTTGGTTCTAGTTTTAAAATAATGGTTTATGCTTTCTTGTGTTTTATGTTTTAAGAACTGGAAGACTTAAGACAAATGTAAGGCAGTACAATCTTTACACAAAAAAATAATAAATCATGAGGCATTATAAAAAGTTTCCAGTTTTAATGTCACCTTAATCCATTAAACATGCCCTGGGAGATACAAGTGCCTGAAGTTGAATAAACACACATATACAATTAATTTTATGCACATCTCAGCGCCTCTAGGAACTTCACATCTTTGAAATGAGCAATTTCCAGGAAGGAATGCAGAACAAAATGACAATATTTTGACACTACAGAGGGAAATATTTTATATATGCAGCAGCAGCAAAAATGACTGGAGCATGATGCTGAGAGAGACAGGAGGTAAAATATTATAATAATGCCCCAGGAGTCACAAATCATCATGCCAAGAATAGTGATGATAATATAGAGTAGTGGTGCAGCAGTGCTCAGGATGTCAATGAAGAGTCACAGTGCCATTAGCACAACACGTACACTCAAACCTCAGCCTCTGGTTCAGCTCCATCAGGAAACAAGCGCATATGCACAGCCGGTCGCCTGGACACGCGAACAGGCCTGATGAGAATAGCACCATGTCATTTCACAGGGATTTGAGCAGAATAAATACACCGCAATTTCTCCCTCGAGGGCTTATCAGACCTGAAGAGTATGATGAAACCTCCTGCAATATGGCGTCTCGTTTTTTCCCCCTAGAAACCCAAGATACTCATTCAAAATCAAGCACGATGTGCAATGACGACGACCACAGGTTTCAAGTTTACACACTTTATTCCTAAAACATTGGCTGCACCATCCATAGCGGCACGCAATTGTATGTACACATTTATATACACACACACAATTCTCTAAATCTGTGATATAAAATATATAATCCGACAATGTACCTCTTGTCCTCTTATTTGAACACATTAAATTGCTGTACAGGAATTCTGTAGCTACAGCCTATCTTAAAGTCCCCACCACACAAAGGTAAGAACGTGAGCTCCTGTATACTTCATCTGTACACTGTGACAGTAAAAATTGTGGAGAAAATATTTCTCTAAATATTCCTCTAAAAGCAACCTACAGCAAATTCACTTGTCGGTTCTGTAATTAAGACAATTACATATATGACAAACCATTTTCATTTAATTTAGGAAGGCAATATGCATCTTCCCGTGTTTATATAATATAAAAGGGTTAAGAAATTACACATTTAAAAACATACAATAAATAAGATATATGCAGGCATTTCAACTGGATAAAACCTGACCCAAACTGCACTTTCAGGCCTTTATCAGTTCACTGAGATGGTCTAGTTCCTTTCCCTCCAGTTGTTGAGATGGACACTTGGCATAAACTGGGCAGCCTGGCATTGCCATAAGTGCGCTGTCTGATTGCAGTTGGTTTGTCCAGCCGTGTCCACAGCGTGGAGGCCTGCGACGGCAGTGCAGTGATGCGGTGTCTCTGCAGGGTCTGTTGTGAGAAATCAGGGCAACAGTTGTGCAGAGTCCCTCGTTTGTTAGAGCATGTTCATAATGAAGTTGTACATTTGGTTGAGCACAACAAAGTGCACGGGGAGACAAGAGCGCCGGTCCTGAGTCGCTGGGTCACAGGTCAGCCACGAGAGGGCATTGTACTGCTCCAGCACAAATCTGCAAACACAACAAATATGTGGTTAATCTTTTTTTTTTTTTTTTTGCAAAGAGGAGGATATCGATTGCAGTGCTGTGGCAACGTTGAAAAAAGGGCAAGATTGAAATATGTGGTTGCGATTAAGCTAACTTTTGAAAATTCTGTCGTCATTTACACACCCTCATGTTGTTCCAAACCCTTAAGACACTTGCATTCATTTACAAAACACAAATGAAGATATTTTAATGAAACCTGAGAGATTTCTGTCCCTCCATTTACAGTCAATACCACCAAAAATGTGACGCTTCAAAATGTTCATAAAGAGATCATAAAAGAAATCCATATGAGTGTTTTCAGTGTTCGCTTTTTATGATGAACTGATTTAATTTAAGCCTTCATTCATATATAAACATCGATCAGCAAAAATACAGACCACATCAAATATGGTAAATGAAAGCTCAAACGCAAAAGAACCAATGAGGTTCAAGCAAGAACAGTTGTGCTTACATTTACCATATTTGATGTGTTCTACGTACAAGCGTTGATCGATATCTAAATGTGAATATAAGCCTAAATTAAATCTGTTCATCATTTAAAGCAGTGGTTCTCAACCAGGGAGAGCTAGGTCCAATAAGGGTCTCAGCAAAGTTTTGGACAAAAGAGGGTTGAAAACCACTGTTATAAAGCGATCGTGTTCCTTCAGGAGACTTGGATTAACTGCTTGATTCATATGAATTAAAAAAAAAATTCTTTATGAACAAGGTTTAGGTGTAATGGACTTGTTCATTAGATGGACAAATCTTTCAGGTTTGTGTTTCAAAGATGAAAAGGTCTTGTGTGTTTGGAATGACATGAGGGCAAGTAAATGACACCTATGGGTAAACTATCCCTTTTACTAACTATTAATAAATCATGTTTAATGCCATTAAATAAATTAACAAATTTGTCTGGATGTTTCATAAGTCAGCTCCCCTCCTTGTATGGTGGAGTTCTAGAAGCTCCAACAAGTATGAAATGGAACCAGCAAAAAACCCACCTGGGTTCATATTATAAATGTAAAGAAATATGAGAGGCATGGGAATAAAGGGAAGAGTGACTGTAAGGTGTCCAGATGATACCTGAGCACATCTGAGGTATGGCTGGAGTCCAGAGGGTGGGAGTGTTTACTGTGCAGCAATTCATCTGACTGCACTGACGAAACATTAAGGTGCAGAGAAGCCTGACAGGAAGACAGAAACATTCATTATATAACACCTCTGCAGATCTGTTAAATAGATTAGATTATGAATTGTGTTTTAGACGGACACGAGTGAAATGATTATTACGTTTACTCAAGAGCTCACCTTCAGGAAGAGAGGACACTGGTTCTTTGCCTGTGGGCAGGAGGACCAGAACCAGTCAGGCAGTGGACCCGCTTTAGCTGTGGACACAAAGTAGCCCAGAGCCATGGGCTGCTGGAGGATGTTGGGAGATTCGTCGTGAGACTCCATCCTGTCTGTGCTCTGGCCCTGAGGACGGGAAAGAGACCGTAAGAGGTTGAATTTAGAGGTCTATAAAACTGAGAAATTACTTCAGTCACTTAATGCCCGGGTATAGTCATTTTCTGCGTTCAGCTCCGTCTCACAAACGGTTGAGTGCACGAGCCTTTCAAAGCAGACTTTGTTTTCAAGCGCTCAAGTCACTTGCACATATGCGGTTGTACGCGACAGTGTGAGCACATGTCTGATGACAAAAATGACATCACGCGACAGTGTGTGGAACACGGATGGCCGAAGTATACTTTGGGCTTTACAATACTGAAGTAAAAAGTATGGATAAAATAAATTTTTATTATTCCTAAACTTATTTTATGACAGTTACGACTAGATACGAGATACAAAATCATTCAAAATGTAGGGGTCAGTATGACTAAAAAAAACAACTTTAATTCAACAAGAACACATTAAATTGGTCAAAAGTGACAGTAAAGATTTTTTTTCAAAGAATCATGAAAAAATGCATCAATTACCACAAAAAACTGTTATCAACAGATAATAATAGAAATTGATTCTTGAGCACCAGATCAGCATATTAGAATGGTTTCTAACAATCATGTGACACTGAAGAAATAGCTGGTGAAAATTCAGCTTTGCCATCACAGGAATAAATTACATTTTAAAATACATTAAAAAAGAAAATAGTTTTTTTTTTATTGTAATATTTCACAATATTACTGAATTTTTTATCAAACAAATGCAGTCTTGTTAATCATATGAAAAAAAATTCTCAACTCCAACCTTTTGAACAGTGTTGTATGTTGAAATTCTTCAAAAGGACAGTGCAAACAAGTTTACCTTGCTGCCATCTCCTCCGTGGTGGTAATGTGAGCCTGGTGACTGTACTGGGGAGGTGGTGGGAGAGTTGGGTAATATGTTAATGAGATCGGGGTCAACCAGATCATTCTCTGACAGCAAGTCCAAGATCCCATCCATGCCACCCATTCCATCTGTGACATCTGCAAACACAATGACAACTTATATTAGTCCGCTATAAATAATAATTAAGTAGAGCTAGATGGGGTGAAGGTGAAAGTGTCTGACCGTTGTTGGGATTGAACGCCTGGAGGCCGGCAGAAGTGGGGAACACGAGGATGTGAGTGCAGGAGGTGTCCTGAGGAGTGTTTAACTGGGACGTCTGCATGTTCAGGGTTGTGCTGCGGCCAAACACGGAGCCCGTGGACACAGAGTCTATGCAGAGATGGAGAAGGAAGGGAAATCATGACTAGGTTCTGAATTTTCATCAAGCATTCAAGTACAGCCCAATGCAGAACAACTGCTCTGTGTGAAAGCTTCACATTAATTACCTGGCATGATGACAAAGGAAGCCTGTGGTTCCATTGCAACTAGACATGTGCTGAGAATGCTGGGACTGTCCGCAGCAGAGATACCGCACATCCTGCACATTTCCTTCAGTCGTCTGCCGAGAGACTGCAAGTTTCGCCTACTCAACAAAATACTCCAATCTGATTGGAACAAAAACAGCAGTTAGATCAAGAGCAAAGGGCACATGGTGCCAAACACTTATAACTTGTATACATGATTTAAACACTTATTATTGAATAATTGCAATACCTACCACGTAACTCCCCGTGACCTATCCTTCCAAGCCGGCCGATCACAATGCGCCAAGGAAGTGAAGTCATCTGTACAAGACCCAGGCACCATTCCCAAAGCTTCTGAATGCCCTGTCGTCGTGAAGAGCCCTTTTTCCTCCGAGCTCTGTGTGAAAACACACAAACATCCCAGTCACACACAGGCTTAGGCTTGAATAAACTACACCAATCACAGACCAACTCTTGAGTGCTCACCGGTTGGGTACGTCAATGCTGATGATGCAGGTTTCCAGCAGCTCTCCGTACTGGTCAGTGCATGAGGCCAGGAGCCACCTCTGGTCATGTGACAGGCAGTAGGCCACAAACAGCACATTGTATTTCTGCGCAGCCTCTCCAAAAGTCTCACCCAGCTCTGTCTGTTTGTCCTTCACTGGTGCCAGGATGAATGGCGGTGCGTAGAGATGTAAACACTCTGGTCTCTGAGGGCGGCAAGAACCAAGAGGTCAATATTATTATTTATTACAAAGCACTGTTTATCAAAATCTTTCTATAAATTTAATGAAAATGGTAGGCTATATCTCAGGTGGTTTTTAATTTTTTTTGATGGCACAGACCCCAAAATAAAAGACCCCATTTTAATATATATTTTCATGTATAAAGATGCATTTATACAGCAAAAAAGTATATATTAAAATTTTTATTTTTTTACAAAAAACAAATAAATGTGTAAAATATCTAAAAGATTATACTTTCCATTAAGTTGATGATTTCATTTTTACAAAGAATGAAAATGTAAATAAATATCAAATTTGGTCAATTAGTTACATTTATTTAAATAAAGAACAACAACAACAACAATAATTTATTGAACAAATCTATTGTCATTAATAGCAAAAGTTTTTCCGCTACACTATTCCAGAGACCTTTTAGGACTTCCTTGTGGACACCAAAAATGAAATTTGGTAAATTTGGAATTGAAATCTACTTAAATAAATAAACTTCTTATAAAATACGGTACAAATATATAATTATTTTGTTACTTTTCCACAGACCTTCTAGCACTATATTGCGGGCCCTGATTTTGAAACCCCTTGCCCAATACATTGGCAATTATTAGGTGTACCTCTTTGCTCTGTAGTGCAGTGTCAATGGCCAGACCGGGGCCAAAGCCTGTTAGCGTTTTGACATTAGTGGAGGTTGGCAGACGCCGTCTGCACTGTGTGTAAACTGAGAAAGCCAGAGACTTCAGGTGCTGTGCGTATATATGGCGCTCCTCACTCCAGACCGGCTGCAGCAAGTATTGGCTGGGTATAATCTGGTAGAAGAAAACGCCAGATGTTTAGATCTAAGCAAAGTGAAACATTAAGAACAGAAAGCAGATGAATTCTTACTTGGACATATACAGCATTCCTGATGTGAGGAGGAAGAAACTGAAGCATCTCCAGATAACAGCGGAGAAGACCCATTGTCCACACACTGGAATTGCCCCCTTGGCCTGTCTCTTCATAGCTGAAGGGGTTCACAATGTAAATCACTATGGAGGGAGGATAAGTGACGGCATGGGAGTCTCCGTCAGTCGGCACCCCCACCTTCTCTCTATCCATCGTACTGTAACATAGATAAATCACAGATCAGCACACACATCTGAGAGGATCAGTAAGAATCAGATTGTTTGGATATGAAAAGCAGTACCTCTCTGGGGGCTCAGACTGGACCTGAGGTTGGCTGGTGGTCGATGAGCCGTCCCCCAGTGTCCCTGCACTCTGACCGCTGCTCGGCTGACTGGACTGCAAGCCCTGAGCCCCAAAGGAAGGCAGGGAATTGGGCTTGGAAGACGGCAAGGTACCTATGCCCTGAGAGCAGGAGGAAGAGGTGGTGGATGTGGTGGTGGTCGCCGTGGCGGTTGTGGGGTTAGTGTTGGAGGTGCTGTTGGTGGTAGGGGTGGTGTTCTGAGTGACTGTGGCGGGGCTGCTGGAGCTGGAAGTTTGCGAAGAGCTGGTGGGGTTTCGTTGGGAAAGCAGTGAGCCGTCCAAAGACTGGGATGCCAGACAGGACACTGAAGAGATACGAAATATTATAGGATATCTCTATTTTTCCTCATAACATCAAAAAGCTTTCTATTTGCTTCTTTACATACCCAAGTCTTGTCGGCACACTTGCGCATAAAGTCTGAGCTTGTTGAAAGCCTCGCTGCTGCTGTTGATGGTTTTTGGGAGCCAGTCAGTGAAAGTCTGGTCTGTAAAAGGCTGGGATCCAGTATCACTCACAGTCACAATGCCATCAGCGTGAGACTTGGCGATGGGCCTGTGCTGACCGAGCCGACAGGACTGCAGAACAATAATAAATCAATCAAGTCAAAATTATTTGTATAGCGCTTTTTACAACACGCACTGCTTCAAAGCAGCTTTACAGAAAATCATGACGTTGATGTTTATAATAACTTAATAGCTTGATCTTCAAAGTCACATTTATCAGATTAGTCATGGGTTAGTTACATTTTGTGACAATACAAGCAATCAAGCAGTTGAGATATCACATTCCTGAGTGTAATGCAAGTATGAGAATATATCAAGTTGGATATATGAGTATGTCCAACTTTAGAGTAATTATGCAAAAAAAAAAATAAAAAAATAAAAAAATCAGGCAGCTGAGATTTTCTATATAATATATATCGCTTTACGTGAGTGTACTGTACATAAATATGAACAAATATATATATCAAAGCAATTTTCTTTACAGTACATGCCACTTAATGTGAGTGTAGCGTATGCATCCGGGTAAAGGTTGTACATATAGTTGTTTTAGTAATTATAATTATAACTAGAAAAATGCATTTCCGGAGGAACTGCAAAGTGTGCTTGCTCGGGTGCAGTGCACTAACGTTAGCAGGTAGTGGATAGATGCGAGATGCGAGAAAAAATGCGAGAATGCGAGAAAAAAGATGTCAAACTGTCTTTTATTTTCAAATTTAATTCCTCAATCAGCGCTGGACTGGCATTTTCTGTCTTCCGCTGAGCCCTGGCCGTAGACAGATCATGTGTTTTACCCTGTCAATGCAGTGGTCTGCGTTGCGCTGATCTTATTCACACTATCGAGTGTAGGTGCAGCATTCTAACATTGAGTCATAATGAGCTGTTTATGAAGAAATTATCCGCTTCCTAATTATGTCATTTTAATCACGAAATTGAAACATTAAAAAACAATTTGCTCTTTATGGTGTGCGAGTGATAGAGCGTGGCAGCAACGAACCATCAGCTTGCAGCGTAACAACATTGAATGCTCGGCCGAAAAGCTGATCATAGCTGTACAGGGCGCCTTATTATTTTTCATCTCCATAAATATATCTAGTAGTAAAGCTAATGCAAGGGCTAGAAATCTAGTAATCTTTTGCTGATACTTCCTTAGCTGTGTCTGAAACCGCTCACTCGTTCACTAATCCCTACATAGTTGAGTGCACTACATCAGCAAAGAATTTGGACGCTGACATAATTATCACGCGCCAGAGAGCTCAGACAATTTGTCATAAACATTACCTACCCATCTTTAATATTTCCTTTTTTTGGCTGTGTGAATTGTATGTAACCATTGTATGTATGTATTTTTCACGTTTATTGCGTTATTTGATTAATAAAAAAGATAATAAAAACACTTGCTTGTCATATTTATTTACTTTTTAATTTATATGTGAAAATAAAAGAGAACAAAACACTACACAACACATTTGATTTTTCAAATATAGACATAACGGTATGTATAAATAAATAACCAGGCGTCTGGTCTTATAAATGATTGTTTTCTAACTCGGGTGCACCGTTGCCATGGTGGCATTTTTGTTTATTTTTCATTCGCGCTCAATCGCCTTATCGTGATGGATTGTGGGAAATAGTGTCTCAGCAAGTGTACATCGTATGTACACTCGAATTCAGAGAGGATTGTGGATAAAAGTAGTGAAGAATGTAGGGAATGATGTCGTTCACTCAGAATTCGGACACAAAATGGCCGACACCCTAAATAGTGCACTATATAGTGGATAGGGAGCGATTTCAGACACAGCTCTTGTCATCATGGAGAGCGCAGTTCATGGTTGCATAGCAACGACAGACGCCACAGGAGAACAAGCGAAAGGAGACAGCGGCGCGCTCGCGTTTTCCACTTGTTTTTACACATCTAATGTGCGTTCCATTCGACAGGGTCCATATGCAGTGTTCACTGCTCCCCTACTCCCTGAGCACGGTATATCAGTTGAAGTGGACTTCACTGACAATCGCTCATTAGAAACGCCCAGCAAATGTCATCAAAGAAAGTCAACGACGGAGTCACGCAGATTATGATATAAGAAATATATATAGGACTACATTCATATTTAAATTTTTATTATTATGTTATATATTTACAATTATATTGCACTATTTTACAACTACCTAAAATAAAATCACTTTACTTCACAAACTAGCTAAGCTGGCTGCATTCACTGAGGTAAATTATAATCATCAAAAATAGTATATGTAATATTCACAACAATAACCATTAAAAATACTGTCATTTGTATAACAATGGCGAAATGTATTACTTACACACAACTCCTCCATCGTTAGTTATGACCGTTCTGACTGGTGATGACCTGATGCGCGAAATGACAGTTGGGTGTGTGATCATCGCTCTCCACTTCCTGTGAAGTGATGTATCGATGTTCCCTTATTCCCTATGCCGTGCGCAGTGCCCTTCGAACTGAACATGTTCGCTCCCTTCGGATTAGACTCTAACTTAAGATGGCGGAATACCCTGTGAAGTCCACTTCGCAGTCCACAACGCACCTCTAGAGCGACGTTGTTGATTGTTTGAGCATGTGACTGCGCGTTTCTCCTTGTTTTCTATTGTTATGCGCAGCATATTTCCCGCGCGCACAAACACAGCCACAGACAATTAATTGTTTGTTCGGTTATCGAAGAAGAGCATGATGTATTTTGTATAAAGTTTTTTTTTTTTTTTATTAACTGCTTTGAGGATTGGAAATGCACAATTCATGCATACAAATCTGTATATATTAATAAATGAAGATGATTAAAATAGACCAATGCAAAAAACGAAATTCATGCCTGCATTTATTAAGACAAACCTGGTAAAAACGAATGCAGTCTATACACTGACTTGGCTGCTCTGTGAAATGTAATACAACAGTGCCACCTACTGTCTAAATGCATTACCTAACATAAAAAGGTGAAACTCTTGCATAGACATAGGTAAATGGGTTTGTCTATTGCCCTTAAATAAAAAAAAAATAAAAAAATTCAGATCTTGTACATCCTCACATTGGAGTCCCGAGTTCATGTATAAAGTTTGGTTTCGATACGTGACAGAGTTCCTGAGATATGGACGACTTCCTGTTTGGCGACTACGCCGCTGATTTCGTTTGGCTGTGACGGGCAAACGCTTCCGAAAATCAAAAATCCTTCTAGTAACTTTGATGAGGCTTGCTCCAATGATCATGTACGTCTAGTTTCGTGAAGTTCGGACCAAATTTGTGACCTGTGAAACTTTAGTTTCGCTTTCTGTTCAATCCAATATGGCGGACAAACGACATGGACTTGTGATGTCATCTTCGCGAGCAACTTACACCGGTGCTGACCGGACGTTTTAAAGTTGGAATGGTGTCTCTGTCTCAAAGGGCCTAGGCGCAGGAGCTGGCTAAATAGCTGGGGGGGGGGGGGTTGCCAAATAATGTAATTTTTTTTTTTTTTTTTTATCTTGTACATCCTCACATTGGAGTCTCGAGTTAATGTACAAAGTTTGGTTTCGATACGTGACAACGTTCCTGAGATATGAACTACTTCCTGTTTTGGCGACTACGCCGCCGATTTCGTTTGGCTGTGACGGGCAAACGCTTCCGAAAATCAAAAATCCTTCTAGTAACTTTGGTGAGGCTTGCTCCAAGGATCATGTACGTCCAGTTTCGTGAAGTTCGGACCAAATTTGTGACCTGTGAAACTTTAGTTTCGCTTTCTGTTCAATCCACTATGGCGGATGAACGACATGGACTTGTGATGTCATCTTCGCGAGCAACTTACACCGGTACTGACCGAACGTTTTAAAGTTGGAACGGTGTCTCTGTCTCAAAGGGCCTAGGCGCAGGAGCTGGCCAAAATTTTTCTCCCGGGAATAATAATAATAATAATAATAATAAGAAAACTTAAGAAGAACAATAAGTGTGCGCTTTCAGCAAGCACACTTAATAATAATGATTAACAAATTAATAATTCGTTAAGTGGTGATATTGAGAATTACGAAACCTGTGATTTTTCAATTTAATTATTTGGTGTAGTGACATTCTGAGGTCATTAGCATGTTCTAACCTCATATACTGCTGTCAAGTCTCTGAAGAAAGTCTTGGCTCCATTAAGCAGAGTTTCATTGTCGGGACACACCACCATGTATCCGATGTCCCTCTGGGAGCTGTACGGGTCCAACAGAAGCTTCTCCCAGTATGGCAGAGCGAAAGGAGACAGCACCACATAGTCATACTCATAACCCACCAGTAAGGTGGGGATGGGGAGGGGCTCTGGAGATTCATCCGTGCCTGAGAGAAAAGAGTTGTATTAATATGCCTATATCATTTATAAACTATGCTGAGGATGGTGTCTGTTGATTTAGGCCTACCGTACGATCCCCTGCCAGCCATCTTGTGAAACTGCTGCCAGGTGAGGGGGCCCTGGACCCCCCAAGAGCGCACAGACCTCTTCTTCTGAATGGTGTCCTGCAGGACAGGCTGAAGTGACAGCAGCATCCTCACCACATCCTGGGAGAACAGCATGCTCATATCGAAAGCTGCAAGGACACAGAGAGAGAAGTGTTTTACAAACACACCGGATTTTACTTCAAACAGATTTAATGCTAAACTTAGTTAGAGAAAACTGTTTTATAGTTTACTGGCAGAATTTGCTATAGGTCTGCATGGGGATTAAAGTCACCATGAAATGACAAATTTACGCTTAAATCCCACCTCTTTCCTACAATCAACCTCAAGCTTGCATTCAGATCGGTCTCCATCCAATTAACAACTGATGAATAGAACTAAGTCCCGTCCTACAAGTGATTTTTTTGACAGTTTCACTTTGATGTCCATCACAATATGGAAGAAAATATATGTAGCTACTTCCATTTCATCGCAACAAACAAATCAAAGGTGTTTGTATTTAATTAAATACATATTCCTAGACTTCCTGGTTGGTTGATAGGAAGTCTGTGTATGTACTGTAGGTATTGTGTGTGTGCGCGACAGCCTGTGTATGTACTGTATGCATGTATGTATTATGTTTCTTGTATTTAAACAGCAGACACTGTATTGTGTGTCCAAGACAAATTTCCTTCGTGACAATAAAGTCTATCCTATCCTATCTTATCCTAGAAATTGTAAATTGCTATGTTATTTCAATGATAATATAGCAACAGCTCCTCCGAAAAATAAATTATTGAATACATAAAAATAAAATAAAAAACAACTCCAAGTCCTCTTTTTATTCAATCTCTCCCCTTCAACCACCTATCACGTAGAAAATACTTTTCACAAGCCAATCAATTCCAGATGCTTTACTCCGAAATGTCACATTATGGAAGTAAATTGACTGTAAATGTTTCATGCTGACTTTAAAACATGACTCGAAATCGCTTGAAATCACTTGTCACAACTTTTTTTTTCTTCAAAAAAAAAAAAAAAAAACGTACTGATATTAAAAACAACGGTTATTGAGGGGGAATAAATATTCATATTATTTATTATTTTGATTATATTATAATAGTATGCAAGAAATAAGTCTTAAAAACTTAAATGTAGAGTTTATTTTAATGTTTTAAAAATAATGTATTAATTTAAATACTTTTTAGTCATTTTGAGGCCTCCTAGCGAGCCCCAGCCCCCTGCTTGAGAACCACAGCTACAACTTAAACTAAAGGAGTAGTGTAAAAATAAAAAGTTCAAGAATCAAAAAATATATCAACAACATCACAAGAAGTCGTCTCACCGTTGCGTTTGGCCCAGTGGTGTAAAGAGGAGCTCTTGACCAGTGTCTCGTCGACTTTTCCTCCAGACATGTTGTCCATGAACTGTCTGCCGTGCTCAAGAGCCAAGTAGCAGTCACTGTAGTAGTCCCTCTCCTCCAGGCGCATGGGCGGCTTGAAACTGGGGCTGAGAAGCTGGGGTTTGATGATGGGGGAGAAAGGGTTCGTGCACAGGTCCTGCAGCAGAAGGACGAGATCATCCGGGACCTGCTCTTTAAGGACCGCCCCTCTCTGAAGCGAGGCTGCACGTACAGCCTCAAAGTGCTTCTCTGTCTCCCGTCCGGCATCCGAACCCCGTCCCATGATGTCCAGCTCATCCTCCAGGAAGAGGCCGGCCCCGTTGCCATAGCGACGGTTCATGACGGCACTAAAACCACAGGAGCAGGGGTCCATACTTGAGTACTGCGAGTCCATGTTGGGATCACTGATGTAGACGCCCACATCCGCCCCTGTGATGTTCATGTTGCAGACGCAGATGCAACAGCTGTCAAAGTTGCAGTCCTTGAAGAGGTTCATGACTGACTCGGAGAGGATGAGGGTGACGTATAAGCTGTGCGCTTCTGGGATGGAGGGCACGGTGGCCGGCTCAACTGAATTTAAAGGTCTGCAGGTGGAAGGTGTAGAGGCGGGAGAATAGAGGTCGGAGTTCTCATATTTCAGTGAGCCCTGGACGCTGGCAGGGCCTCTGGGGGTGCGTGGGGTCCGGGGTGTCCGTGGCGTTGGGGCAGAGATTCGAGGGGTGGCGGGGGAGGGCAAGATGCCAGCGCCGCTGTTGCTGGGTGGGGCGCTGTTGGACATAAAGGTGTTGTGTGTCTGAGGGGTGCAGCTCTGGTCCTGTTCAACTGCACTTCCCACACTAGGGATGTTACTGTCAAAGAAGAGGGGGACAAAGTGTCACATGTAGTGGTCAAAATGTCAAAGCAAGTGATATTTATGGTGTAGAAAAATGGCACAAGCATACATTTCAAGCAAAATGTGTGACAAAAAGAAGTTTGTTTGGTTTAAAACTATAAAGAATAGGTTGTATTGTCCAAAATGAAGAGAAAAAAATATTTGGCAGGAATTTTTATTCACCTTATTCAGTTTTTCAATTCCATTTTATTCAGTTTATTCAATTCAGGGAGAAATGATCCAATTCCAAATCGAAAGTCACAACATAAGTTCTGTTTTGACCGGCCAATAGAAACAAGTGGGCATAATAAAGGGTCACTAAGATATTTTTTTTTACATTTATTTGATAAAAAAAAAAGTAAAAAAAAAAAAAAAAACTATTTTGAAAAAGGATTAAAATTTAAAATAACTGTTTTATGTTTCAATATATTTTAAAATGTAATTTATTTCTGTGAATTACATTTTTTTTTTTTTTTGCATATACAGATTTTATCCAAACAGGTTTTAATAGTATGAAAAAAGAACACATTTGGAGATGGTTTGATATGCGATTCCAATCAGATTTTCACAGATGCATCTCAGTCTGGATGCTCTGGCTGCTCAAATCTGATTTCAAATTGTCTTTTGCATCATTCCATCACACACGCCGATAATGTCGAAATTGGTGGCGAAAATGAAGTATTCATACAGAATTGAAACGGTATGTCCAAAGATTTGTCCATGACTACAGCACAGAACATCACAAACTCAGCGATGGAGGAGACTGGTATATATTGTTATGCACCGCTACTCGACAGGGCATTTATTTGAAGAGTGAGATGATTTTCCCTGCATCTGTTTTGAAAGCCTTTTCACATACAATGGTACGCCTACGTCGTTACCAAAGCAACCCATGCAGATAGGTTGGTTATGTCTGGACACACAAATCATATATGAACAATTGCAATTAATAGTGCAGAAAGTCTACCTAAAAAGATTGTTTGCAGTCTGAACATAGCCATAAATGTTGGTTTATCTGCATTTGGATCAATCCACCAAATTGGCAAACATAACAGGGATGTTTAAGAGATAAAAACTCAGTGAATAAATGTCTCCCTCCTTCCCTTACAGTTTAAGTGAAACCACACCGGTGGCTACTCACTTGGGAACTGTCTTCATAAATCCACTACAATCACCTTGGAAACACTTGGCAAGTTATTGCAAAATAGATATCAAAGTGAAGATATGGTAGAAAAACATCTCTGCATTAAAACACATTCTAAAAGTTGAGTGTGCTTGGCATGAACGCTCATGGACACATTCCTCAATTAAGGCTGCACTATCATTAATATTGAATGGCTATTTTGGGCTGGCAGCTGCATGGACTACAAACAGCAGAGAAGAGTGTGTTCGGTGCTTATTAAAAACCTGACCCACTTACTTCAACCACCACCTGCTACATATACAAGAATCCCCCTGCTAAATAAGGTAAATCCATCTATTTAAAAGCCTTTTAGGCTTCCATACATGGCAACAAGCTGATGCTTGAATTACTCAATGTCTCAATGTCAATGTTTTGTTTGTTACAAAAGAACAAACATGCAAAGAGTGTGAAGCATTAAAATCTGATTGGGAGGAAGAAAATCCCTAATTTCTTGGCTGGTGTACCTGTCCTTGTGGAGGAAGGTCATGGCTGCCATTGGGTGCAGCATCTCCAGTTTGCCGACTGTCCAGCTGGGCCTGTAAACGCACTCTTCTGGAAGCTTGATGGGAAGCAGACACTGGCTGGGCAGCATCTTCAGAGGGGCGTAAAGGGAGCAGCCGATGAGGGCTTGGCAGGACTCAGTCTTAAACACGTAGGAGAAGTCCTGTAAATATGATAAAGAAACATGAGTTTCGCATCACAAAATGCCTCTTTATGAGAAAATACCTGGGAATTCACAGCCTTAAGTTCTACCTTAATCTCTGAGGGTCTAGGGCTACAGAAACCCTCCTCCACCTCCATCTTGAAGTTCCCGCTGATGGCCCCATCCAGAAGAGACAGGCCAGCAGCTGACTCTGTATTGCCCATGTTTATAGGAGAGTAGCCCTGCTCCAGTGACGGAGGGGTTGGGAACATCTGGTGCAGGTCTGCAGAGCCTAGATCAATAAACACACAATGAAGGAACAGAATATTGGCACTATAAAAAGAAAATAGTTAACAGATGCTTGCCATTAACAGTGTTAGTCTGTGAAGACGTATGCAGTCCTATAATAGTTTTTGTTTGAGCAAACTGAATTTTATTTTATTTTAATAAATTTCTTATAAAAAAGTAGTGTTATTTTAGTATTATTTAATATTATTATAGTATTTATACATTCTAGCACGTACTCTATTGGGTTTATTCTTATTTCAGTTTTTGTAATAGTAATTGTAGCACTTTGACTAAAACAAAGTAATTAGAAATAAAGTAAGTAATTGGTAAATAAAATAAGTTGTTCATCTCTTATTCACTTTTTTTTATTAGCTTTATTCTAATTAACGGAAATTATTTTTCTCTCTCACACACACACACACACACACGTATATTAATGCTAATATGAGCCGATAACCAATATGGTAGCAATATGAGGCATTCTTACAGATTTAACAGCATTATTATAAAAATTCTCATAATATGAACTTTTATTTACACATTCAAAACCAAACTGCTCACACACTTCCAGTAACAACAGTAATTAGATCAAATTTATTAGTAATGATGTAGATTCAGCAGGGGTTACGATGTGGAGCACATACAAGGCAGGGGGTCAGGCGCAGCAGGTTTTGGTTCTTTCCCACCAAATTTTTCCTCTGCTCCACCAGCAGCTCTCCTGGATCCAGGCTGTTTGAGGTAAGACAAAGACAGGCTCACTTTAACTGCTCCACTGATTCCCTAGTTCAGCAAATAAAGAACTTTATGAGCACCTACGCATTTTTCTAATGAGGCAGGAGATCCAGGAACAAAGTGGGAAACTTACAACTGACCGCTCTCTAATTTGGCACTGATATGCATATCACGATATCCAAATGATTCATTACTGTTGGGGCTTCACAAACTGATTCAAACCAAAAACTGACAAAAAAAAGAGTTGATTTACACTGCTTAAGTAAGAATAACAAGGCCTTTTTACTTTCCACACACAGTTTTGTGCATTTAGGCAGTGGTTACATGGCAAGCTCATAAGAGTACTAACCGTTAGGTCATCCTCGTCAGAGTTAAAGAGGTTGTCCAGGTCATTAATGGACACAACCAGATCGGTCTCATGGATCAAGCTGGTGGTAGGAAGTGGTTTACCTCCACCTGACCCCTGGGCATCTGTGTGCAAACAAGGTTTGTTCAAGATCAAAAAAAAATAAATAATCCAGACATTTCCAAAAACACTTAAATGTTTTATTTTGCTGAGGAAATAACTCACCATCAGAAGATAAACTGTCATCATCTCTCTAAAAGTACAATAAATAAATTAATAAATTAATAAGACTGTTAATTTTGAGAAACACAAACAGACATTTTTTTTTAAGAGAATTACTTTCTGACCTTATTTCTCTTTCCGGTCTCCCTCTCGGGTCCAGGCTTCTTGTCTTTATCAGAGAACATAAAATCCTCGTCTCCTTCCACGAAAGCATAAGGATCAGATTCTCGCTCCTGGTTTTCATTGCACACAGCTGCAGAAAGATACTGGTTTTTCTTATGTTCGTACATCTTCACCAGCTCTTCAGACACCTTCAGAGGCCTTTTGGAGGAGGACATAAGCCTGCAAAAAACACCCAATACTACATTACACCTCTAGTTATTGGAAAAGAATGAGTCTTACTAAATAACTGATAAGTTACACCAATGGTACTTTTTCCATCGGGTTGCTTTCAGAATTATAACTGTATTTACCATGATAGACAGATTAATTACTTAGGATGGCATTAGTAGGGCTGGAACAATTTGTCGACTTAATCAATTAAGTTGATTTGAGTGGAATGTGTCGATGCGACACTGTTTACACACAATAAAACTTGTGCGCACCTCAAACATACTCTCTGCACTTGTTTACAAAGCATTTTAAGTCCTTGTTGGTTGTTTACAGAAGCCTATCAGATGGATGTACTCATGACTCGATTGGACTTGTTTATTTAAGAACACACTGTCAAGTGTGATAAAACTTCCCGGTGTTATGGACATGGCCGTTTTTGATACTGTCGCTGAATGCAGTGGTGACATAGCTATGCATTCAAGCAGGTACTTTAATCTGCTGAATGAACAAACATTTCAAGACTCACACCTTGCTGTCAATCCCAAACAATGACTATGAATTCAGCCATCATGTACATTTGTGTAACTGAGAGATGCCATTTAATTATTGGCACTTTATTTTTTTATGTTGGTATTTTTCATTTGTATTTTATGATAAACTGTTTGAATAAAACATTGGAAAATTAATCGCAGAGGTTATGGTTATTATTCATTGATAGGTTAACTTAATGATTAATCGACTGATTAGAAAATATTTCAAATAATTGTAAAAATAATCAATACATTAATCGATCATCAAAAATGTATGTTAAATTGATCAAAAGTGACTATAAAGACATTCAAAATTGTTCTATAAATCTGAAGATTCCTATTTCAAATAAATACTGTTCTTTTCCTCTGAACTGTCACAAAAATGTGATACTTTTTTATAATGAAGTTTCACATACTCAAAAATAATTACATTTTGAAATAATAATAATAAAATAATATTATAAGTTATAAACCTGCACTATTAATTAAAACATTAGGTGTGAAGCAAAAACCTTAAAGTAAACTCTTTAGAGACATTGAAGCAATGACAACTGACTATTTATCTGGCCAAGCAAAACATCATTAGGTCACACAGAGTGCACTACAATACTGGGCAAGCAACAGGAACCAGTTCAGTCTCTCTGCCCCTACCATCAACTAGTCGAAAACATGTTTTCACCCATTACTTTTCAGCAAAGCTGCCTGATGTTACTGACAACCACTGAAGCAAACGACTGAACCTTTAAATAGCATAATTGCCACAATGTCACTATTTAGTGTAGAAGGCTAGAGAACTTACTCTGTAACTGAGACAACACCGTCCTGGCTTCCGGCCCTGTTCCCATCCTCAAAGAGTGTGACCACAGGAAGATGAGGTGTGTGGAAATCTGCATTCTTCCCTCCAGGCACCCTAAAGTACTTCCAGGGGTTATGCGACATGTCCTCGTTGGGGTTTATAGCGGAGCCCATGTATACGGTGGCTTCTAGGGACTCTGGGTATGGAGGTGGGCAGGCTAAGGGCAGTGGGTCTAGTGGAGAATCATCTGGGGGTTTCTGGGGCACCAGGCAGGGCTCAGAGGATGGAGGATAGAAGTGTTGGTGCAAGGGCGAGGAGGAACTCTTTAGGCCGTCATTGGCATCCTCTCCGCGTTCGCAAGGGTGCGGGCTAAGCGGCGGGGGCTGAGGGGAGCCGGTCATCTCGTCAGCTGAGCTGTGCAGCATTGGGGTCTTGCTGGAGGTGACGTCGGCGTGGAGGAGGCTGGGGTAGCGGCTGTCCTCGTGGCCCTGCAGACAAAGCCTGTGAACACCCTCCCCCTGCTCCAAGTTAGGATGTTCTTCACATAAAGAGCTACGGTGGTGGAAGGGCGTCTGGGGCCTTTTCTGCTGCTTGTCCCCCTTCTCCAGCTTCTCCGCCATCTTATGTTTGGTAGATGGCTGAGGTGGTTGCCCAGCAGATGGAGGAAGCCCTGGGGTGCTACATGCCCGCTGTTTCTGGTTCTTAAGCCTGGAGTGAAAAGCGAAAGATTGAAAGATCCGTCAGCTTTCATTCATTCACAAATTTTATTTAATTACATGAAATTGGTTGCAAATGTGCAGCTTTTGAGCATACCTTGAGCAACTGCACTGTGACCTTTGAGATGACTCTACAAAGTCCCAAACAGAAGCTTTGTCCATTTCTTCCTCGCAAGCTCCGTTAGACATGGTTGAAAACTTTCTCCTGCAAAAATAAACCATACCAAATGCCTGAAGTTGCTCTGTTCATACACAATAATAATAATTTCCCATTGCTAGGTTATTTGCTCTGGCTGATTAGTATATATCATACTTGTTCTGGGCTCGGTTAACATTGCACTCCTGCCAGACTCGTTCCACCATTTGGCTGGCTAGGCGGCGGGGGATCTTGCCTCCGTGATGACTGCTGCTGTCCACACTAAAGGCGCCTGACATAGCCGAGAGTTTCACCAACTTCTGGGCAGGCTGAGAGACTGCAATGGGAAAAAAATCTTCTTAAAACATTGCATAACTAATGGCTTTAACAGCAACTGAGAATGCAAGTGCTTTTGATTGTCCCTGGTCTTATCCATAATTCATCATCAATTTAAAATGTATATTATTATAGTAAAAGATTTTTTGTCTGACACCAACATGAACAAAAAACTATTGGCCGATCCTGATATAGAAATTTGTTAGTTGCTCTCTTATTTTTAATGAAAATAGATTTGTGTTTTGATCATGTTTTAAATTAGCAAAGTTAAGGCATGCTTTAATGCTGGCTATTTTATTGACGCATCATAAATAATTTCTATTGAACATGGATTGGATCCATTTAACATTCAAAAGGCCAACACAAATACATGAAATAAATAGTGCTTTTCAGGTAGGTCTAACAGTAGTTTCCAGGTACATAAAGTAAAAAATAACACAGCATATTCTTCACTGTATGAATTAAATATATATTTATCCTTATTAAAGTTATTCAGTCCAGAGTAGTGAGTGATTTTGTTTTGTTTTTAGCTGTTTGATTAACATTATAACACAGACAGCAGCGCAGCAGGAATATTAGGCTGAAATGGCCGTATAACCCATCCAAGATATATGGCAGCAATAATTGTTTCTCTAAGATCATTGCCGACGTATTTCCTCCTTGGCATTGTGTTAACAAATATATAACAGTATATAGTTTCTCTGCCCCTAAAATTAAATTACAATTACATTAACAAATTATTGCACACATTTAAAACCTTATTAAATAAAATATATTCAAAATATGTATTCAAATATCTATATATATATTCATAATAATCTAAAATGACTCTTTCATGCTGTATTAGGACAAAAATATAAATAATCACATAACCAAACATGTTTCCATTAAATCTAGTCCAAATTAAGGGGAATCAAATTATGTAGTACCTTAAGTTAAGCATTTTGAATATTTTCTCATTTCTTCAGAATAATTGAGAATGAAGTAGTGGTACCTGCTTGAGCCTCCTCAGGTGAAGTGGGAGGAGTCAGAGTGACCGAAGAGATGCCAGTATCTCCATGGACCATCTGACTGTGCTGACCTCCTGAGTAAGAACCCAAGGAGGTGGAAGAGCTCACCGTGGCCATTACTGGGATGTCCGACTGGGCCACCAGCACCAGGTTCGCTGGGTACACCATCCTGACCCCAGCTGCACCACATAAATTATTACTCGCACTACAGATCATTTGATATTACCATGAACTCACAATGGATGTTATTCAAACGGAAGGCTGCATCCTACGAAGGATCCTCCATTTCGCGTCGTTCATCCGACCCGTTTTGAAGGATGCATCAGATGTATCCTTTACGGCTTTAAATCACCCACAATCCTTTGCACACATTTAAAATTCACAAAAATAAACTGACGGAAAATGAGTCTGTACTGAGCTCGTCTTAGTTCATTAAGAAATTTAAAACAAAACCAATGTTTTCGGACATGAAATCATAGATGTTATCTTTAGTTTTGCTGTAAATTAATCACTAACACTAAACTGACAATAATGTAAGCCACTGGAAGGCCTATTCACTGTATAGCATTAATAGAAAGACAGTTAATATAAAGATTCGTAATACAAAGTATTTTTCCCAAATTAAGTTTTAATAGTATTTTCATGTCATGACCTTGGGGGACGGGAACATGTGTGACGCAGCCATGCACACTTACACTAGACCGTCTCATTCTAGCGTTTAATCGCTGAGGAGGACACAAGCCTATGCCTCAGAGGGACTGGACTAGGAAGGACTTAATCTCGGTAGGATGCAGCCTTCCGTTTGAGAAACACCCAATATGTACAGCTGAAAGTTTCATTCTTACCAACAACAACTTCAACAGCAGCCAAGGAATCATCCTCCCAGTCGAGGTCATCCATCTTGTCCTCAGTGACCTCCTTGGTGTTGGGGCCTATGGGATAGAACTGCTTCCATTCTTCAATTAACTTCTGGGTCGGTGGGTCTGAGAGCTTGAAGGACTGGCCCGTCAGAGTCCCACTCAAACCGTACGGAGAAAGGATCACTGGGGTAAAACAGACAGCGCATGGAAAATTGTGTCAATGTAAATGCAAGAGTGATATTTCTTCGTAAAGTCTCTGTTCACTTTGTGGTAACATGAGAACAATGCTTTGACCATGAAGTAAGCCATAAAATGAAAGTCAAAAGCTCTGCCAATATTTCAGACTGACAAGTTCACACTAGATCTGAAACGGGACGAAAAATGCAAAGAGGCATTTTCTTTTTGAAGCATCATGAAACACGATTTTGGATGTTAAAGCTACACTGTGTAGGATTTTCTCCCATCTAGCAGTGAAATTGTTTATGACTACCAACTGAATATTACTTTTTAGCCCCTCCCATTCCGAGGGCGTTTTAACACCTACGGTGGCCGTATTATTTGAAATCTGCCGGCAGTCACGAGTAATCTCCCCCTCACATTCGTCACGGTGCCACTGAGTGTAAAAACGCAAAAGGCGAAGCTTGAATTTCCAGGTATGTCTCTTTTTGGCTAATGTATTTTCAAGATGGAGGCGCAACATGGCTGCCGCCATTCGAGCGACTCGCTCGTATGTATTCTAAATGGCAGATTCTACGCTTACGAGAATACTTGATTAGTTGGTACAAGTAATTACACATTAATGAGCACATATATTTTTGAAAGAACAAAGTGTTTTTTGCTAAGAATCAACTTAAAAAAAAATCACACAGTGTAGCTTTAACAGATATTTCTCGTAATTATTCATGATACCACAATCAAAAAAAGCTTGAAAGTTATTGAATACAAAAGTGCATTCATGTTGCTGATACACAGAACAAATTCAAACAGATTGGCATTTATTTGAGCATTTCAATTCTAGACATACATTACCATTCAAAAGTTTGGGGTTGGTAAGATTTTCAATGCTTTTGAAAGAAGCTTCTTATGCTCATCAAGGCTTCATTTATTTAATCAAATATATAGTGTAAAGTTGTGAAATATTATTACAACTTGAAACTGTTTTTCACTTTAATATATTTAAAATGTATTCCTGTGATGGCAAAGCTACATTTTCAGCATCATTACTCCAGTCTTCAGTGTCACATGATCCTTCAGAAATCATTCTAATATGATACATACAACATGTGATACATGTTTTTCATAAATGTTCATAAGAACAGCATTTATTTGACATAGAAATCTTTGAAACATTATACATTTATTTACTGCCACTTTTGCCAAATAAAAGAATACATTTCTTTGAATAAAAAAAGAAATCTCTTACTGACCACAAACGATTTAACTGTAGTGTAAATTGACTGTCTTTTTGCAACATATTTACAAAACAATAAAATAATATATTTGTGAATGTGAATTGCAGTGTGCATATTTGGTCACTCCATTAAAGCAAAATGAAAGTAACTGGGGCACAAACAGTTGTTGCATTATCTCCACTCCTCCTACAATTTCTGCAGCTTTCCTACACCTACAATTACACACTATTCAAATCTGTGGTGAGATCTGATCTGCACTGAAACGGAGAGTTTCATGACTCTTTAACAAACCAAACAAGTCAAGTGAAAACTTGGCATGTCCCTACATGGGTATGAGTAATAAAAATGAAATGCAAAAATAATTAATGTTTCTAATAGGCTAATTAAGCACAATTGTGAAAAGCAAGAATGATACTCGTTTCAATCATTTTAAAAAAACGCACTAGCTACATTATCAGTAATTTTCCGTGAAGATAAACATTACTTGAGAGGATGTTTGGCCCCAGAATACAAGACAATAAAATATGAAGGGATAATAAGGAGGAGTGTACTTGGCATTCAACATCATTGCTTTTGCAAAACCATCTAACAAGAGTCTAACATAAGCATTAGATTGCCCTCTGGGAGACGGTTAATGAACTAACACATGCCAGACAACTGAGCACAAGCCCTGTGAACAAGCTCTGCCAAAGTCAATCTTCAGCCATTACAGTGACAACAACTGGAATAAAACAAAATTAAATCAATCCGTGACTGTTTGCCACTTATAATGCAGCACAAAAAAGCTTTAAATAAAGATGTCATCGCCAATCTTGAGAAACCAGAAAGGACTCTTTCTTTAAAATAAATGTCTGGTTACTAACATTCTTTAAAATATATTCTGTGTTCAACAGAAGAAAGAAACTCATACTGGTCTGGAACAATATGACAATTTTTATTTTTGGTGAACTATCCCTTTAAGTTATGGAAGCTTGTTCTGAACTCACAACAAAAAAATTTTAATTGTAAGATAAAAAGACACAATTTCCTTTGTGTTTTTTTTTATATTCTGTGGCAGAAACAAGTTTCCATAGCTTAACTTCTTTCTCGCATTTCTAATATTATATCTCGCAATTCCGAGTTTATAACTTGCAATAATAAACCCAAGTTTATAACTAGCAATTCTGATCTTTTTTCAGAAAAAAAAAAAAAAAAGGCAATTGCTAGCAGGGTTTTTCCTGGTTCAAAACTAGGCAGAGGTGGTAAAATCCTGATCATGTATTTTAATAATAAGATAATTTAACTTGTATTTTTCTTGTAACTTGTATCATCATATAGCCTACTGTGTTCCCCACAGTATTTTTTTGGGTGGTCCTTGGTACCTCTAGGGGGGTCCGGGGGCTTGCCCCCCCGTAAGAAAATTTTGAACATTTTAAAGATAAATTGATTAATCTGGTGCACTTTAAGTCACCCGAATCAGCTGTTAAAAAAATAATAATAATCTACCCGCCAACCACCCGAACCTATGATATTCTTTGATTTAGATATCTGCATCTGATCATCACATTATAATTATTTAAATTCTCAGTGTTAAGCATGATAATATGGTAAAATATCACACTGAAGTAGGCTGATTTAAAAATAACATTTATTTAAAATTAAGTTCTTCTTTTGGCAAAATTACATTTCCTTAATAGCCTAAACAGAGACTTTACTCCCTTCAAACTTAAATTGTCAATGTTTCATTAAACCACTGTTTGAAAACACTCTTTATCAGAATAATTTTTTTACCTTTATAAAGGGCTCCATCTTTCATTTCAAATTCTTAAATTTGATCAATACATTCAGTTAGAATAATAAGACACTAGGCTGTTACCAATCAAATGAAATAATTTACATTGAAAAAATACAACTGTATTAAATGAGATTATTAATTGAAATATTTAAAATTCTCTTTCACTTGTCCCTTCAAAAAAAAAAAAAAAAAAACACGTGTCCCAGACAAGCGTTAATGTCGAGCCCTGATATGTTTTCCTTGATTGGTTTTCCCTGAAGAGTTACGTTGAAAACGAAAGTAAAAAAGTGACGCTTGTTCATTGCGTTTTACCGTGATGAGAGTTCCGTGTCTTTATTTAAAATCAACACATTATAACGATTTATCTGTCATCCACCCTCGATTAATTGTAATGTTATGTTTTTAGATTTGTAAATTAAGTTACCTTTTAATTTTTTATTTTATTCCATGGTGAAAACAACCTTGCATATTAAGCCCTACAAAAACTCAGATGTGACTTTACAATCCTTTTTGGCAGGATGCCATCAATAGATCAGACATTAATTCGCATTTAACCTGGAATTCTCCTTAAAAATTATTCTTTTATTTTTTTAAACAGCATTTCCAAAGGTTAATTAAGGAATGACAGGTTGAGGAGAAACACAGATGTATCTTGTGCAGGATTAAACATACTGTTCCAAGAGGTAATGCAAGTCACAAGCTTGTGAACTCAGCACCCTGGAGGGAACGGTGGTGATGTAACAAAGCTGAAAACAGGAGAAGTACTGAATCTGGAAAACACCTCATCAGGGCCACAGTGGGGCTACACTGAGATAATGACTACCACAAGAGAAGCAGCGTCTCAGAGGTGTTAACATGATGTAGGCCTGCCATTATTGCGCCCTTGAGAAGAGGAGAAAACGTTTTTGCCACAAGTCTGACTGCCGAGGCACTGACAAACCACAAAAAAGACAACAGAACAAAAGAGGGGGTTTGTCATCTTTTCAGTTTCAACAATAAAGCGTAAAATTCCCTCTCAAGTCTACTGTCATCATGTGCTTCATGGTGAACACAACTTTTCACTCTTTCTACAGTATATCAACATAACTGTGGGACTTATAAAAAGAGTTTAACAGGATTTTTTTTTTCACATAGACACATAAGTCTGGTTCACATTACAGCTTATTCTGGCCAAGATTCAGGAAAGTGCCACAGATCTGCTTGTTTTTTCCAACTTAAATCTGAAATCGGATTCAGTACAACCACGAAATATAGGAACACTAAGGTTCATAAGTTTAGGGTCAGTAAAATTATTTTTTATGTTTTTGAAAGAAGTCTCTTATGCTCACCAAGGCTGCATTTATTTGATCAAAAATAAAGCCAATAAAATACATATGTTCTGAAATATTATTACAATTTAAAATAACTATTCTATTTTACATTTTATTTCAAAATGTAATTTATTCCTGTGATGGCAAAGTTGAAGCTTCAGCACCATTACTCCAGTCTTCACTGTCACATAATCCTTCAGAAATCATTCTAATATTGCTGCTCAAGAAACATTTCCTATATTATAAATATTGAAAACAGTTGTGCCACTTAATATTTTTGTGGAAACCATAACACATTAAGAATTCTTTGATGAGCATAAAGTTAAAAAGAACAGCCTTTATTTGAAATCCTTTGTAAGATTATAAATGTCTTTACTGTCACTTCTTCAATTTAATGCTTAGTTAAATAAGTATTCATTTCTTTATAAAATAATTCTTACTACCCCATACATTTCAATATTGTATATAATATTATGATTATATTGTACAACAAGAAAAAGAAAGGATATTCATTTTGAGATTTGCTTAACAAGAATCAGGAAAAATCAGGAGCTTAATCAACATGGTATCAATATATCATGAAAGAATCCTTATTTTTGTGTGCAATATCCATTATACAGCTTGTGCAAGTCCTGAGGTTGAGACTACAACAGCATGTGAAGCACTGCAGGTTTCGACTGGACCTACTGATCAGTAATGCTCCTACCTTGAACCGAGCTGCTGCTCTGCTGGGCCAATGTCAGGTGCTCCTCACTCAACAGGTAGACAGGCTGGTGCTGGTTAATCTCCACGCTGGTGCACACGTTACTGTCTCCATGCACGAAGAATGTGAAGGAGCAGGACAGGTGTTCACTGCAGAGAAAGAGGAGCAAATGGAGGATTACTCAAGGACTCTGGAGTCACAGCCTGGGAGAAAGTAGCACGCTTCCTGGAGGTCTCTGGGAATGGTGTGTTGACAGCTGAGGTCTACACAGTGTGTTTACAGGCGTAGTTTCCTGAGAGCTGCAGTTAGTGACTGAACCTTGACCAGAAGTACTATGAAAAGAAATACTAGGACATTAGATATGCGAGTATACTATTACAAGTTCAGAGAGTCATCAATTAACTTCAACTTCAAGTTTTATAAAAAAAAGTTTAATTAAATTCTTGAACCCATTATGAATGTGTCATAGTCTGACTTGCTTTGTAGCACACATTCTTAAAGTTAACAACCTAACACCTGTGTGTGTGTGACCTGCGGGGTAGAGCAAACAGCTGTTACTGTGTAACCAAACATGCAGATGAGTGATCAAACTCACGCATTCAGGAAACATCAACTAAACCTACTTTTTTACAGAAGCCTTAGTTCGATAGACTTTTTCCCATTTATTTTCTCCATATGGATTTAAAAAAATTACTGATTAATTATGATATAACAAACTTTCATCTGAAGCAAAAAGCCAAAATCTAACATAAGGGACTGAATGAACTATGCAATGCTGAAGCAAAGCAAATAACAGAATAAAAGACAACAGTAAAATATAAACAATAGGTTATTAATCATTAATAATAAGCATTACAAATGTACTGCTATATATGTTTATTTGCAATTGCATAATATACAAAGAGTAGTCTGTGTTTTCCATGGTGACATCAACTTCTCTGATAGGTGGATTTCTCAAATATTTTTTTTTTTTTTTAAATAACATTCAAATCACACTGACGTGTGGCTTTTTCAGATGCTTTAAAGTCAGCATGAAACAAAAATTCACTGTATCTAGAACCAGGAAGACTAATTAATTAGTAAAATAAAGCCTGTGGTAAGCATAACTTGACTATAATTTGACGTTTTGTTCTACAACATAAATTACACACACCAGCCTTCCCATCAAATGCGGGCAAATATAGGCTATATATATATAGTGTGTGTATAGATAATATGATTTTCAAAATGGGCACATCATTTTCCACCAACTACAGGATTGATTTTGTAAAGTTTATTTATTTCACTGATGCCAATTGGCTTACCAAGTGTTTATAAGAGGTTTGAGGTCTGAATGTGGATTTGGGCATTTTTAAGGCTCTAATGACCCATGACAGG
The DNA here is from genome assembly GCF_964197995.2 of Scardinius erythrophthalmus. Taxonomy (NCBI): domain Eukaryota; kingdom Metazoa; phylum Chordata; class Actinopteri; order Cypriniformes; family Leuciscidae; genus Scardinius; species Scardinius erythrophthalmus. Next base: position 15,930,315 of record NC_138227.1, read on the forward strand.
TCTGAATTTGAACAATAACAAACATTTCAATACAAAAGCTATTTAACTTCTGTTGCACTGTAATTATAGATACTACAGACACTAACGATCTCTTTGATGGCATTTACAATTTGACTTTCCAGAACTTTCCAGTGGGAGGCTGGGAGCATTGCCTCTTTGCATGCCTGAACAGTGTAGTCCATTCTCATTCAAAAACACCAACACAGAGAACCAGAACTTCCTGCCTTTAATCCAACAGTGCATGCGCTCACTGGAGTGATCGAGTGACGGCCCCTAGTAACACCAGGGAGTACAGTGCCAGCATCACTTTGTGCAGTGCCAGGCACGAATGAGAGAGAAAGAGAAAGAGAGAGAAATGGGAAAGTCTGCATTCCTCATATATCTGTTAAGTACTTTTACAAGTGTCATGGAGTCTCCACACTTCAAAGTGTGTACACACTTCCACTCAAAAGCCTGGTGTCGGTAAGATTTTTTGGAGAAAAATTAATACTTTTATTCAGTAATGATGCATTAAACTGATCAAAAGTGTTAATACATTTCTAACATTACAAAAGATTTCTATTTCAAATAAATGCTGTTCTTTTGAAGTTTCTATTCAATAAAAAATCCTGCTCATCCTGCTCAATGTGACCTAACAGCATTCAAGCTCCCTTGTTCCACGGAAAAAACAAAGCACCAGACATGCTTGACCACGAGTATCAATGTTTATCAGGAAGAACTCTGGATGTTTGGCATATTTTTAAGTTCAGGCAGAGCTGAACAAGTGAAAGCGAAATGGTGGTTCCTGTTGACCTACCTAGTGTGAAACCACGAAGTCAGTGTTTTGTGAGAAGAGTAAACTCTTCATTAAAACTTTGACAGAGGAAACAGCTACACTTTCCAGCTCTTGCATCCTTAACTTACACAGAGTGCACTGCACACACACCCACAGCAGGAAGCCATATCCTCCAACCCACAGACATACCACAACACCTCTGCCCTGAGGGAGCCAAAAACATCTATGCAAATGAGACAAATAATTAGATGGACTGCATCTTTTGCCCCTCCCTATAACATCCAAATACTTAAGACAGGAGCTTCATTGGGAATGATGACACGCTTTGGTGCAACTCTCACGCAAACAGAGTATCCCAGGAGGAAACACAACAGTATTGCTGGCTTCTAGAGCAGGGGCTCTTCCCCCCCACAAGGATGCCAACAGCCTGATGTCACTCGTCTGCTGCGACAAACAATGAGGATCATGCTGTTAAAAGCGGCAGCTTACGGCATGCATCCACATCGCTGGGCATGAAAACACACCAGGTTATCACTGTAACATAAACAAGTTGCACAGCTACTGTTTCAATCAGCGGTTCGCACAACGTGTCTTTTACCTTTTGTTGATGGGCTTCTCATCCTTCTCGTAGGGTTTGACGAACCACTTGCCGATACGGATGAAGGATCTGTTCATGAGGCAGCGTTCCAGCAGGTTATGAATGGCTTTGAAGAGCAGCGTTCGGCATTCGTAGGTCAGGCCGCTATCCCATGAACCGTCCTCATTACCTGTGCAACAGATGACAGATTAGTACACTTTTACAGGGTTTTTGTTTTTTTTTGCATTGAAAATATTTTAGCGGCCGCCAAAATTAATCTTTGTCAAAGGTTTCTATTTACAGAATGTTAAGCTTTGCAGCCACAGACATATCAGTTGATTGCGTGAACACAATGGATAATAAGATGTTTTAGAATCCGTTGTAGAGAACCCGCTCCGAGTTTTTGTTCAGTGCGAGTTCTGCACATTTGCGAATCCTTTCATTATAACAAACAAAGTATAAAATCACAATGTCAGTAAGAGATTCATCGCACAGCCAAGACAGCTTCAGTGATTATAACGGGAGTTTTCGGAAGAGTGCAGCTTTGTGTACCTCGCGTTGTAATTGACAACTTCAGTGAATCTAATGGCAGTGGTCTTTTCTCAATTTATATCGCAATAAAAAAATGTTATGCCACTAACTACACATTGCAAAGTTTCTGGATTGACAACTGTATTTAAATGCCCAATATGACAGTGACAACCATAGCAATGGACGGAACAAAACAATCTGATACTGTATGCAAAAGGATCTGTGCATTAAGTCTTGGAGTTAAAATGCAAACAGACCTGTTGTTCATTTTATTACTCTCACTGAGTTTTTTTTTTTACATATAAATTTACGGATTTTATTAGTTCTAAGCACTTTGTTTTATAATCTGTCCTGACAGAGATGATTTTTTTAATTATTTCATGAATAAATGGGATAATATTATAAACTGTTTTTGCATTTATTTTGGATTTTATTTATTGTCAGTGCTGGGCTCGCAGTTTACATGTGTTGGTTACTTTGAAGTGTGTGTGGTTGGCAGTGTTTGTACGCCACAACCGTAGACCATTCTTGACCCATGAAAAACCCTGTATTATACCCACATGCACATGCTCAACTGCTGCTGGCCCAGTTAAGTGCCTAAACATCACTTTTTAGTTAACCATAATGCATACAATACAGACAGAAAGATACTTTGGGAGACCACACATATGGCCAGTGATAACGTTGGCCGGGCATTTTATTTTTATAAACATTTTATCCAGTCAGAAAAATATTCACTACCTTCCAAAAATTTGGGGTCAGCCTAGGTGTACATATATGACTTTCTTTCAGCCAAACACAATCCGAGTTATATTATAAAATATCCCCGTGAACGCAAGGACGGCCGTTACTGTAAGCTAGTGATTACAGTTTATAAAGTTAGAATTATGGATATTTTTCTAACAAAAATGCATTGCTTCGCTTCAGAATGCCTTTATTAACCCCCTGGAGCCGTATGGATTACTTTTATGAGGGATGGAAATGCTTTTTGGGCTTAAATTTTTATGTTATTATAAAGTTTGGAAGTGCCAGGAAATTGTTTAATATAACTCTGATTGTGTTTGGCTGAAAGAAGTCATATACACCTAGGATGGCTTGAGGGTGAGTAATTTATAGGATCATTTTTGGGTGAACTAACGCTTTAAGTAGCACAACAGTTTAACATTGATAATAATAAAATGTTTCTTAAGCAAATCAGCATATTATAATGTTTCTTAAGGATCATGCGACACAGAAGACTGGAGTAATAAAGCTGAAAATTCAGCTTTGCCATCACAGGAATACATTACATTTCAAAATGTATTACAATTGAATTTTTTTTTATTAATATTTCACATTATTAATGTTTTACTTAATTTTTGATCAAATAAATACTTCCATGGTGAGCATAAGAGACTTCTTTCAAAAACATTTTTAAAAATCTTACTGATCCCAAACTTTTAAATGGTAGTGTATTTATTTTTTTAATTTAATGTTAGATTAGACAAAATTACTAGGCTTTATTTTCAATAATAGCTGGAAATCATACAAGTTATACAACTATAACATGGCATAAACGGCAAACATTGATTTACTTGATGCTTCTTAGTCGATCATCAAGTCGTTTTTGCATTTATCACAAAACATCACATACGTTAGCTAGTAATAACAGCCCTGGTCTGATAGGCCATTGTTTCTCAACCTGAGGATCCACCTACCAGAACATTTAAGATGTTTCACTCGTGTTAAACAGGTTGACATCTAAAACGTTCAGGGAGGTGGGTCCCGAGGACTGTAGTTGAGGTCACATAACCGTAACATCGACTGGCCCAAAGCTCAAAGTTATTGTTGAGTCCTGCCAACAGCTCAGCGCAGTTGGCTTGAACCTCTCAATAGTATTTGTTGTAGAAAGAGATATTTTACAAGGGATCAAATCAATCAAAATAGCAATTTTACAATACAAAATATTGATCAAGCTATAATGGTAATAAAGGTGGATCAGAAACATGTTTTATACTTTAGACTTGAGTTGCACCTTCAAAAAGAACTGAGCCAAGCCAGCCAATCTAAATAAGCATTATTAACTTTAGTAATCATAGTTTCCTATCCCATATATGAAGAGCTACTTATATACGGAGTACGGGTCTTATTTGTTATGCAGTCTCGCTGCAGACATACTAAAATCCTTCAATACTTTGTTTCTGTTTTGACGCAATTGAAATTAATGCAGTTAGCAAACCTCAACAACTGAAATAACTGGTCTATGACTGATGTCTAGAAAAACCTACAGTCAAGCCACTGATTTTACCATGAAAAATTCAGTATCAAGCAACCGAAAAAACCCTGACAACCGAAATGTCATCTCTGACTACACGTATTTCTTATTCTGCATGCAAATGCGTTATGGTTCGGTAGATGTGTGTCAGTTTAACAAGGACGCACACATACATGATAGGTCATGGTGGACGAGCTCGGCAAAGTTGGGGTCGTCTCCCCACCAAAAGATCCAGAGCTCCCGCCGGCCCGGGGTCTGGTGCCTCCGCCACACGCTCAGCACGTCTGCCTTCAGGCAGCGACTGAAGCTGCACAGGATGGGGTCCTCCTCCGTCACCGGGAAGAGGATGGGGGACGAGGTGGGGCCCTGCCATACAAAACACTTCCATTTAATCCCCGTGAGGTCAGCCTGAAGGCAAAGAGAGAGGGAGAATGTGTTAGAAAAATCCATCATGTGGGACGGCTTAGCAGCAACCAGTGATAAAGCAACAACTCCACTGGGGTTAATAGGCATGCAAATGCAAAAACACAGCCAAACTGGCAATCTAAGTGTCTGATTGTACAACTTTGATAAATGTAGACATGTAAGAAGAGTTTCTCTGTGACTAATGCAAGATGACGCCATCTAGCCATGCCCATAAAGCATCATGAATCAACATATAGGCCTATTCAAGTTCACTGTAGCATTAAGCTCTAAAAAAAACTTTGACTTTTGCTTAACTAAAAGGCCAATTTGATAAGTATCTGAAAACTTCTCTCATATGCATGCTCATCCAAAAGTCATTCTACAATTTAGGGTACATTTCATGTCCATTGATGATGTAGAACAGCTTTCTTCATTTAAAAAAAAAAAAAAAATCATATTTTATCTGTTAAGGGAAACCATATTACAATTTTACACAAAATATTTTGTGCACCCCGTTTCATTTTGCTTGAAAAATAATGATGTTGAGTAGGGATAGTAAATAATGCAACATTGCATAAAACATAAGAATTGTCCATTTTGATTTCATGGTGACTTTAAACTTGGCAACTAGCAGATGTGTCACACTGACGAAAGACATAAACTGAAACCAATAGTAATTTTATCGAGGAAGCATATTGTTTTGTACTTTTTGTTGATGTGAAATGTAGACCCATTTATAGAATAACACTTCAAATCTACATAATCTGCATTAAAGGTCAATTCACACAAGTTTACAGCCTGACCTGGATTAGGCTATGTAAGCAGTTTATCCATTATGTCCATATAAATATGAGCTTTTGATAAAAGGAGGAAGTGAAATGGGGCCTGACAGACAGGAAACTTGTCATGAATACTTGGCTCAGTGTTTACAGATCACTCAACAACCACAAATTGAAGAAACTAAGTAGGTGTATCTAAGAAAATAGTCTCATATTACCGCAGATTACACATACAAAGAGCAACGAGGTTTACTAGTCCTCAACCAAGCGGATAATTAGACTAGCTTGTACCAGATAGACAAAAAATGCTAAAATGGCTATTATAACATGTCTTTTCTTGACAGTTCACACACACCGTCTAAATATAATGAAGGAAAAAACATTACCTCAACTTTTTTAACTGGTAGACATCACCATTATTGCCTAGTGTATTAATCACTGTACATTAAGGCATTTTTATATTACAAGTCTAAATAGTTAAGTTTATATATGCAAATATTCTCTAATGTGCATATATTTCCAGAACAAAACACCCATGCATTGAATAAAGCCAGGTTAAAATTCTCCCTGACATATTTGATATCTCTTTTTTCCCCCACTGAAAATAGTCAATATCCAGAAAAAAATTGGCAACAAAATGATTTATAAAACAGGTGAATGACATTTAAGCAAACCCCGCTTATTAGATGTGCACAAATACAAATTGTTACTATTGTCTGTACTTTCCAATGTCAAAATTAATACTTGAAAAAATATGTATTATTGATGAAACCATCGACAGAACAAAAGTCCTAAATCTACAAAGATTTTCGACATAAATATTTTCTGTTTTTATGTTGCAAATGAGATTTTGTAAGTCTCTTTTATCACTCCATAAATCAGAAAACACTGTCAACATACAGAAAAACTAATTAACAATGTTTTTAGGAATAAATTGAAAAAAAAAACAGGTGAATGATACATAAACCCCACTTCTAAATATAGATAGGAATAAAACTGGAAAGTTTGGTGTGTAACAATGTAATGAAGTGGACATTTCTAAATAATTTTGAGAAAACAATATGTTTTGTGCATATAACGATAAAGCTTGATAAAATAAACACTGAAATGTGTGGGCTATTTTTGGATGTTTACTTTATACTAGCCTAAAAGAAGAGATGCCATGAAATCAAAATAGCGCAAAATCTAAAAATTGGCCAAAGGTTTTGCATTGTTGATGTTGTTAAACATTCTTCATGAAGGTATTTTTCCTCAGAGTAACTTCATGACAACAACTTGCAGCTTGTCCCGGCCAGTTAGGTGAGCAAGTGTTTACCAACGTTAGCAAACACGACCTAAATAACACAACAAAGCCGCAACTAACGCACCAACCTCCGTTCACACAACACAAACCTACATGTCTAATATAGATGTATAAACCGGCAGCAGTAGCGGTTTAGTTCGTATTAAGATCAACAGGCCTCAATTTGATTGACTGGCCGGCTAAAAATGGCTTCTGGCCCTCAGTCAGTTGATCTCTTACCAGACAGAATAGATTGGAGTGGCAGTCCTCCAGGCTCGCCCCGTTGGGTACAAAACAAGAAATCATCATCAAAGCGCTGCCCGGCGAGCCATCCTCTCTTTCAGATCCCAGGAACAGATAATGCGATGGCTTTTGGACCGGGTCTCCGTCTCTCGGACACAATCAGCAGGACGGGTTCGCGTCCAGCGAGCTAATTAGCTTAGCTCAGCTCTGCTATTACTCCGCTAGAGGTTACTCACTTACCAGAAAAAATCGCGCTAAAAACTTCCTGCGCACATTTACCATGATCCGCGATGATACATTGTTCTTCCCCCAGATTTGTTACATCAAATAATATGTAATTACTCAAGTCCGAGGGGGTAGGGGGGTGAATTCAGCCCTCCCCCTTTAGCTTAGCATAGCATCAGGCTAGCTGGGGTTAGCCTGGCTAAGCGAGGCAGCAACAAACAGTTCAAGCCAAAAGAGTTCAGCTTTAAATTTCTCTAAAAATCACTATTTCCTTTCCAAGTCTTCGCCGGACTGCCGTCAACGGCTATTCGCGTAGAAGCTGACGATGGAAGTAAAACGTTCTGATTAAAAAGTACAGTTAAAAGAGGCACGACTGTGCTGTGCTCAGCTGTGTCTCACTGGTTTGTTTGAATACATTGGTCGCATCCTTTAATGGCGGCCACAGGGACACAACTCTACTACACTATCCAGTCTACTCTACTCGGCTGCGATTGGCAGCGCTGCGACTCAATAGAGGAAAGAGTCGATCCTGGATTCCAGAAAGCTCCGAAGGAGTCGACTCGCCAATAGAGCTGTCAACTCTTTTTAGGGGCTTTAAAATCTTTTAGATGCAACGGACCCCCAAAACATGACCGTACGCATGCTAGGGACCACCATTAAACAACAACAACAACAACAACAACAACAAATCTTAAAAGGCATCGTTATAATTTCTGGTATAAAGAATCAATTTATACTATAAAAAATATATATTATAAATGTGATTATTTTAGAATATTATTTTATTTTTAATTTCCATTAAGCCAGTTATTATTATGTTTTTCTACTCATTACAGTGCTGTATTGATAAATGTTATTTATTATTTTTATTTATTTATTTTGATCGATTTCTATGTAATTTATAGGATTATTAATTTGTATATTTCACTACACTGTTTTATTCTTAACATTTCTAGACCCCAAAGCACTTCCTCATGGCCCCTGGGGATCCCCGGATCCCAGTTTAAAAACCCACGGCTTTACATGCCTTTTCTTTTCTTCAAGTCCATTAACAGTAAAAAAAAAAATACTTCTGGCCCCCTTCTACACAAAGCTAATATTTTTTTATCATAATCATGATATTAACCATATATCACAATCTACAATAATATCAGATTTGAATTATACATAATATCATGATTATATCTACATGTATTTCTGCTTTGTCCAGTGATTGAGGACAAACAGTTTGTTAACATTTGCAAAATGTCATATCCATGTTTCTGAATGAAAATATTAACTAATGGTAAATCTAATCATGCAGATATATGCACAAATAAACAAAGTGGAAATTGAGTTTTTGTCACTAATTTCATTTTCTTTGTCAAAAGTAATATTTTTTTAATTAAAATTCCAGAAATAATTTGTTAAATGGCATTTGACAGAATAAAACCCTTCAGATCACAAGATCAATATTTTCTCTTTTTATGTTCTATTTCATTGTGTTTACAAAATTTTCCAAACACATGATTCAGACTGTGAATCAGCCCTGTATCTGGTCTCACTTGTTATACCAGCTTGTCATTACCTCAACATATTTGATTGGCGAGCCATGTTCATTTTGAGCTTTGAAACTAATTATGTGAATCATTAGGGAGAGAAGCTGGGCAGGGACACATGATGACGCTGGCATCAAAATAATAGCAACTATGGCTGAATATATGGATGAATGGAAATACATCTGGATGAAAATGGCTTGTCTATGGTGAATATGGCTTGCTACGTCAACGTCAGGCATCACTATCACTTTATCTCATATTTATGCTGGCAAGAAATCTCATGACTCCTTAAATAAAAAGTTTGATGAATAAATATTTGACGAATATATGTATATATAATATACATAATTACATATACATGTCAATTAGACATTATATACCTGGAAAACTGTGGCTTTACTCAGGCATGCCAGCTGGATGAGACTGGTGTTAAACAGAGCCAGTAAAAGAATGAATTGTTTCAGACATTTGTCATTGTCGTTATTGAATGACTTCATGCTTGAAATGCTGGCAAATTTGAAATAAAATCAGATGATTTTGAGTTAACACTTATTCAAAAAAAAAAAAGAAAAAAGAAAACCGTTTTAATACTTTTCAAATGTATTAGTTTTGACTGGCAGTGAAAAGTTGACAAGATTTTATTAATATTAATATTATAATTAATTGTTTATTACCTTGAGATTTACACATAACTGTAAGTGCTTAGCCTACTTTTTGCTTAAATGTGAAACATCATTAAACATCATTAAAGTGTTTTATTCTTTTGTAGTGCATTATCACCCCCATTATGGGTTCATTAAGTTGACCTATTCCCGCGTTTACCCCTGCTGTGTATTTGATATGCATGCAAAGGGAGCTCTTTTGTGTTTAATTAGGTTCAGACAACCTGACAACCTTCTTTCATCATATCAAGAGTCTTTTCTTTGTTTGTTTGTTTGTTTGAGAAGCGCGCCATCTAGTGTACTAAGACTATCCGATCAGATGCAAAAACTTCATTTTTAAATGAGTCTGACCAATTCATATCCTTGCTGTAAAAAATCCAAACCATCAAAATTGAAAACATAGGTTCGATTTATGAAAAATTACATTTAAATTTTAGCCTGAGATAAATTTACTGTTTAGGTCAAATCAAAGTGGTGCAAATGTGACCACCAGTAGTGATAGGTTTTTCCACACCATTTTAATCACTCGATTAAAAATCGAAAATCGAGTGGAAATTATTCGCATGCGTTCCTGCTGTGCTAACTTTAACAATACTGATGATAGTAGGCCTATTTATTCCCCATATAAGATGGTCAGTCTACTCCAGAGGTCGACATACCAGATGCTCTACAGAAGCCCATATTGGAGAACTGTTACCAGATCAGATCACTAATGGCATTTTATTCCACGACAGTCCTCCACATATTGGTCTATATGAATTATAACAGATTATGGCATGCTGCTCATAGGTATAAGGGCTTAAGTGGATTAACGATCGTTAATCGCTTGTTGTTTTGGCCAAGCAATGGTTTATGCACACTAACATTCTCATTTTTCCTCATGAATTGTTTTGATCAATACATTTTTATTTTAGCTGAAAGCGTAAGTGGTGGCTTTTTAATGGCAGGTTCCCATTGATGGCTTTGTAGTTGGCAAGACTTTAAGGTAGCTATATGCCTATACAGAAATATATTTTTGAAAATAAACCTCATTGGAGTAAAATGTGTTGGTCATCGCCTTATAGCCTAGTGCTTCATGTTGTTTAAAAAAGCAGACAGGCTGCTGGTGTAAAATAATTTAAATAAAGAAAAAAAAATATATGATTGATCACTGTACTCCTCAATGATACAGTGTTATAAATATATTTAGTGTGTCTATAACCCTTGCGCATGCGTCTTTGCCTTGGTTTGGACTAGCGCTCAGCACCAAGGACAGCGGCTGCCAAAGACACGCGCAGGCTAGATGATGATGATGATGATGATGACGATGACGTGAGAGGGTCGATGTGACGTCAAAGCAAGCGAATCACAGGAACACACAAGCTCACAGACTAATGTAACCCACTGTCGATGTCAGTGGATATGAGTCATAGTGCTGTATTTAAAAAAAGAAAGAAGAAGAGCAAAAAACAAAGGCTGAAATGTCTGATCCTCCGTCATTTATTATATGTGATTTGATATATGTACACTGTAAAATAAATTTTCTTCCTATAACCAAAATATCAGTTTACAAGTCTTTCATATGTAGCAACATGCAGAGTACCCTAAAATTAACTGAAATGCTGTATCTCTTTTCCATGGTGCTCACACAGCGACATATACAGACTCATCAAACATTTGCTAAAAAGACAAGTTGGATGAAAAATTATATATTTAGAAGACATACTGAAACTGGTAAATGTAGATTCCATAAACGTTATTTGAATAGTTCTATCCATCAGGTTTTTTTAGGTAAACAAACCCAAAACGAATTATTTTACTCACATTTTCTTTAAAGTGTGTTTGGGTTGGTTGGTTGTTGTTTTTTTTTCAGTATTGATTATAGCGCAATGAAATTACTGGTGCAATAAATAAGTCGTGTAATACATAAATAGTCCCCCTTGATTTCTTTCACAGGTAAATTTGAATAATCTCATACAAAATACAGTTATCTTTCAAGACGAGATAACAGATGATTGGATCACTAAATTATCCTCTTAAATATGATAAAAATAATTGAAAGATTAAAGATAACTGCAATTGCATAGTACCTTAAAATCAGTCTTCAGTCATGTGCAACTAAAACAAAAATACAATTTCATCCGTATCAATTACAGTCACAAAAGTCAAAATGATAAATGGTATGATTAAGAAAACATAGTAAATCCCAAAACCAAGCAGTGCTTTCATCAGTAGTTACGATTTTTGCAATAAACACTCTTGTGACCCCTGCGATTTACAATTCTAAAAGATATTTCGTAGAGATGGTTGCACTATATATTCAAATGCTATATCAATTCCAGAAAAAAAAATATACAGTGGACCCAAAAAGTATTTGGACATTTTCAGATACACAAAATGTATGAATTTCATTGTATTAGAAATTAAATGAACACTTTTCTTGACATTTATGCAATGACTTTCTGAAATTCTATGTGAACATGTTTGATTTGTCATACGATTTGTCTTAATTTTGAACAGTGTATCTAATATGGATCATTTAAAACTTAGTTTGTGTAATGTTTGCTTGAAAAGTGTGCTTTCGTAATCTTTTTTTAAATAATAAATGCCACTTGGTTTGATATTTTGTTATATAACGCAAAGACATTCATACACTTTTAAGTGTGGCTAAAGTGCCACAATATTTTGGTGCCACTGCATTTCACACAAGCCTTTGCAATGTTAGTTGTGCAAAAACAGCTGTAGGGATTGTCATTTTCTCATAGATCCTGCAATCATGAGCATCGGTAAGAAAGATGCCTCTACTTAGCTCCTTATGACATGACAATGGCACACGCAAACATTTTAGAAACAAATGCTGTGCTGTCGGCATTGTTCCAGTGCTGTGTGAGTGCTGGGCGACTCGAGCATCCATTTCATATGGATTACAGCATGTCATCCTGGCTTTCCCTAGCTGTAGTCCTCCTGCGCCGGAATCGCATGCTGGAGAAGAGGGACGAGGCAGTGAGGGCGACGCGGCTCAGGCCTACATTTAGACAGTGTACTTCTGACGTCACTGGCACCTCGGCGAAGAGAGCCCTGTCACGGGACACCCGCAAGACGCTGTCGCTGTTCTCAATGTCTTTCACTATATTCAAGATCTCCTGCCTCTCCGTTTGTCGGGTCATCCCACGGATATTGAGTATGGCAGAGACGTGCTTCCTCCTGCAAAATACAGGAAATATTTCATCACTCTTGATTGATGTACTGTATGAGATGTACGGTCATATTAGCAATAAACACACAGTGTCATAATAACAATGAAACATTTAGAATGGCTAAACTACTTAAATAAACAACAACTGGGTTTTAATGGTGAGTGATCAGCACTGAAACGGTGAAAAGACTTTAATTCTGAGTGAATTTCTCTTTACATTCTTTGTTTGTCTTAAAGTACAAACCAAAATTATTATAATTTTTTTCGCCAAAAAAAATAAAAAATAAAATAAAAAATACACTAGTGTTCAGTTTTTTGGGGGGGGAAAGAAATGAATACTTTTATTCAACCGAAATTGATAATCAAAAGTGACAGTAAAGACATTAAACGTAACAAAAATGTCATTATTCATCAAAGAATCCTGAAAAACTTATCATGGTTTCCACAAAAACTGTTTTCAACATTCATAATTAAATATTTCTTGCTCTCCAAATCAGCAAATTAGAATGATTTCTGAAGGATCGTGTGAGTGAATCACAATGATGCTGAATCACAGGAATAAATTACATTTGAAATGATATAAACAAGTACATTAAATTTTTTTTTAACCAACAACAAATTTTTTGAGTACAAAATGTAGAGTATTTATATATATATATATATATATATGTTTTTGTTTTTTTTTCATTAATGTATAAGTGATGAAAAAAAGAGAAAAAAAGAGAAATGGAATATAAATATAATATAAGGGGAATTATTAAAGAGTGTTAGTGTGTATGTGTTTGTGTTTATATGTATGCGTTTGTGTATATATGTAAGCGTTTGTATATGTATGTAGGTATGTTTATGTACCTGTATATGTGTGTATGTATATGGGTATGTATGTATGCACGTATGTGTGGGTATGTGTGGATATATATATGTAGGTACATATGGATATGGATGTGGGTTTCTGTGCACATATGTGTATATGTGCTCAATTTCTTGTGTGAGTTAAAGACTGGCTATATATGATAGAAACAAAGTGTATGAACTTGTTAACGTCTGAAATTAATCAAATAAATACAAAATTATGATATGCTATAATGTCCGCAGCATTGCCAGGGTGCAAAGAATCCTCATTTAACCTTCCCAGAGTTGGCTCCTGTTCATTTAAAGTTTCCTAGATCATAAAATGTGCGAGGATACGGCTGGTATATGGGAGAGATTCCGAGTGTTCATCAGTTTAAAACCCAAAGGTGTTGCTAATCCTAAACAATGGAGCCCACAGCACATCTAGGTCATATATCTGAAGTTTCAAGCTTTATTTAGCACGCATTCCACAGAAGAGAGCTTCCTCTGGATTCGGCAGAACTCTTGATTAGGCAACTGCCCTCTCTAGATTAAACCGTGGAGCTTTGGGTCAGGCCCTGGCAGGATGCCTGTGTTTTTGCTTTGTCTTTGTGACGATCCAGAGCTGGACAACTGTACACCTTTCATGCGAATCTAGGATAACCAAACAGTCTCCCATAAAAATCAGGAAACCGCAAAGGTCTTGTTTGCTTTTACAAGCCCCTCTTTCGCTGTCAAACAGAATGACCATATTTGTCGATGACCTGAGCTCTCTGCTTTTTGACCTCGATCATATCAGGGGCTACAAGGTGTCCCGGCGTAGCGACACACTGCCCCTTAAGACACTCACCGTATGTCAGGGAATTCCCGTACCAGCATGCCAACTTCCATTTGGATGGAGGGAGTGTCCTCCAAGAGAATGATCTCCGATAGGTGAGGAATAGCACTGTCGAGCCATGAAGCGGATGATTCCTGGATGGGGGCAAACAAGCAAGATAAAATCAGATAGCTAAATCCTTCAATGCCGAGACCCATCCGCCACTGGAACGTGTAGATGAACGCTCAGATTAAAAAACAACTGCCTGGTACTCAAAATAAGACTCCCATAAACGTGCTGCATTTTCCAAAAAATACAATGTACAATGACTTCTGACAGACAGCCAAAGATCACAGGGCCCTAACAACTCCGACGTACAATCAGAAAAGGCTATTTTTACCCCTTGTGTCTGGAAAAACAAAAACCTAGAGGATTAAGTGTAGGAGCACATGTTGTTCCGATTGCGAGTATATATCTGTATGCCCGTTACACCAAGGCAGTTCTTCCTGACTCTCGGTTTGACCTTAAAGGCAAGTCATGACTTCAAAGGCCCAGGCCTGGATATTCTTTCATAAACAAGGGCATCCTGTTGTCCACCGAGGTGACAAACGGATGTTTTAACTGGAGAAAGGGGCGGACGCTGCACAGGGGAAAGGAGCGTTTGGGTGGGTCATAGAGATGCCCTTTGGAGCCAAGGGGCTGTTTGGCCATCTGCCTCCACTCCAGAAATGCCCATTCTTCAAAACGTCTCTTTTGTTTGAAAGTTGTCGGCTGTAGATGATTTTGGGGTGATTAAAAGATACTTAGCAACTAGCTAAAAACAGGACATGACATTTTGCCAAGTGTGATTAATCTGGGGAATGAGTTTTTCTTGAAAAAAATAAATGTTTATAAATAATATATATCAAATAAAATTATGAATAAAAGTACTGAAAATGAATCTCTAAATAACCAGTAAGGTCTACACTTTTTTTTTATGTTACAGTAGCATATGAGTTGTGCTGCATTAAATCTTCATACTGGCACTTTTGATTCTATCAAATTAACTAAACCAACTTTACTGATTTGCCACTATTAAATTGCTACTATCACATGCATACACACACACACACACCGATATATAGTGTAGTTTGTACTGTAGCCTATGTATATATACTGTGTATATTAGTTATTAGTTACTTATGTTATATGATATATATATCCAGAGAAATGACTCACCAATTCTTTGAAGAGAGCTTTTAGGTGCTTTCCTTCATCACGAAGGCGGCCAGCCATTCTCTTCCTCATTTTAAGTGATGTGCAGATGATTCTGCCCCTCATGATGGCCCGCACATATTCAGTCATGACGCGCCGGTGAACCTCCACCACCAGGACCTTAGAGGACAAAGTAAATAAGAGATAAAGTACACTCAGTTTGGTTTTTAGCTCAAAATAACCCCAAAAAAGGACATTCATGACATAAATTGGGTCTTGTTTCAACCTGAAGGGGTTTATTTTGGGATAACAACTGGCTCACTGTGCATCATCCACCCTATTATATGGCTACACAAAAAACATACATAATTGGTCATAAAAATAGATTTGAGCTGAAATTATTTTATTATGTAAAAACAAAACGTTGAGAGAGCTATATTGATATTAGCAGTCATTTTCCATTCATTTTCCCACAAAGTTTTGATTGAGAAATCACACTTTCAAAGATCCATGTAGATATGAGGAATAAAGATGGCTAAAAAAGCAGTAGAAGCACATTCTGTTAAACATAATTTATAATGATCTGGGAGGTTTGAGGGAAAGAATTGACATTATTGACATCATGGTTTACCTCGTAAGGTGGATTGTCCATCCTGCGGAACTTCTTGAAGTGTTCTTTTATAAGTGTCTCAATTTGCTCAAAAGGCTCAGTGTTGCTCAACCATTTCCGTTTAATCAGCTTATCAAAGAAGGGCTATGTGCAATGAGACAGAAAGCACTGGATTAGAAATGACATACACAGTACACACTGGAATGTACTATATTTGTCTTCATCAGGATGTGAAGGCTTTCATATTTAGAGTCAAGATAGTACAGCTAACTTCCTGTTAAACCACCATCATGGTAAAAAAAAGGATGCAGTAAAACTATGTGGCCCATGAGAGCTGGTAATGCCAGTCTGTACAGCAAACACTGAATACTGTTCGGCGTCAGGCCAAAAACATCTAATTCACTAGGGTTTTTCACATAGTGCTGCTATTTTAGTGTCTCAGAGATAGAGTAGCTGTGCAAAACAACATCCTTGAGAACAACCCATAGGGGAAATGCTGATAAGATATTCTTTATATTCCTGGACAGAGGTACATGATGAACATAATGTATTTCAAGAATATGTGCGTGCCTGCGCCACAAACATGTCTGTGTGAGGAAGTGTGGGGTGATCGGTGGCAGCCTCACCCTGATATGCTCAAAAAGTCTGTCGTTCAGCACTCTCACAGTCAAGTTGACTATCCTGTCCAGAGCGGTGTTAGCTCTACGAATCGAGTCCTCGCTGGTTGAGGGGTCACACTGGCTGCAACGCTCCACAAAGCTCCTAAACACACCAATTTATATTATTAAGGCTTTTATCTTTCAAACACATTATTTACATGCAATGCAGGGATTCCCCAACTTTTTTGTCAGCTGAACCTCTTTGACCTAATATATTTAATTGAAGAACCCCCTGAGATTTTAAGTTACTAAGCTGGGTCAATAATATAACAATAATAATAACAATAAAAAAATAAAAAATTAGTTCATGGTTCTCTGATGTCGGTTAATGGTCACATAACATGCAGGTACACAAAAAAATATTTTTAGTAAGTATTTTTCTTTTTGGTAAGCATATTATTTTGATAGTTTTTCATTTTAAAATCATTTATTTTTCATTTTTATGATTTCATTTCTTAATAGCTCACAAACCCCTTACAGTTCCACCACGAACATCAGTCTGGGAAACCCTGATGTAATGTAATATTTAATGCACTTCATGTGGTTGATAAAGAAAGGAATATATTTTCTTTCTCTTTGTAGTTTTATATCAATATGTTACAATATTATCCTATTCAAATCAATGTGATCAACGAGTTAGGTAAAAAGTCATCTAAAAGCAGATTATATTACCTTAAATGTGTAATGTAATGGATTATGTTACTAACTACAATCGTTGTCATGTACTTTGGAATCAGTAATCGACTACAATTTGTAAGTAATCTACCCAGCACTTTAAACAAACAAAACATCATGTATAAATGAAGGATTTCGAGGGAGCCAACCTAAACGGTGGACTGCAGTTGACAAGGGCGATGGTTTTAGCAATATAACCGTCTTCATTTTCTCCAAAGCTGCTCACTAGCATCTCATGGAACATCTCCACCTTTCTCTGAAAACTGTGCATCAAAAAACAAAGTACTTAAGGATGGTATGTGGTTATTATTACACATGTTCTATGGAAATAAAAAAGAAAAAAAAGAAAAAAAACATTTTTAAGCATTTAGGACATACATGGGTTGTAATTTAGGCTCGTAATTTGGAAACCCATATAGAGCCCAACATACACTACCGTTCAAAGTTGATATTTTTGAAAGAAAACCTTATGCTCAACAAGGATGCATTTATTTGATCGAAAATACAGTAAAACAGTAATATTGGGAAATATTATTACAATTTACAAACTAATTTATTGCTGTGATACATAGCTGAATTTTCAGCATCATTACTCCAGTCTTCAGTGTCACATGATCCTTCGGAAATCATTCCAATATGCTGATTTGCTCAAGAAACATTTCTTATTGTTTTTATCAATGTTGAAAACAGTTGTGCTTCTTATATTTTTGTGGAAATTGTGACATATTTTTTTCATGATTCTTTGATAACAAGAACCTTCAAAAGAACAACATTTATTGAAGTAGAAATCTTTGGTAACATCATAAATGTCTTTACTGTCAATTTTTGATCAATTGAATGTATCCTTTCTGAGTAAAAGTATTTATAAATAAAATTTAAATAATTCTTACTCACTCCTATCATTTGAATAATAGTGTCACTTTTCATGTATTATTTTCCCACCTGTACAGGAAATCTGCCAGTCCGTTAAGACTGCATTGAGCGACCCGTGAGCCAAATGTCTGTTTACGGCTGCAGATCTCTCAAGGTCCTCCTGTAGCCTCTATAAGGTAAAATGTAAGAAAATATGTTATTAAGTGAATTTTGTGCATTAAAAACGGTTACAAAATCATTTTAATTCCTCAAT